>NC_056628.2:40589364-40917489 GCF_002870075.4 Lactuca sativa
TTTAATACTTATTTAATTTATTTTAATAATTTTAATATAAAAAGAGGGTCTCTCTCTCTCTCTCTCTCTCTCTCTCATAGTAGGTATATCCTATATGAACATTATTTTTTCTTTTCTTTATTCCCTCTCAAACTCATGCAGATTTCTTTTTGTTAGTATATCATCATCGGTGCAACATAGTCTTATAAGTGACTATATATGTCGGAGTCTCCCTTATCTCCACAATGGCTTTTTTAAAAAGTTAACATGGGGCTCCACATATATTTACATGGTATCAGAGTCAATGTCACACACCTCTGTGGCTCAACACATCCCTGTTTATTCTCATTGAGCCTCTGACTTTGAGGGGGACTGTTAGTCTATCTCATATCGGTACAAAACGGTCTTATAAATGATTATATATGTTGAAGTCTTGCTTCTCTCCATAAAGGCTCTTTTGGAGATTTAATATGAGACTCCAATTATATTTACACTTTTTTTTTTGGTTTATAACTCACCCACAACACACACAACAAGTTCTTTTCTTTTTCTACTTCCTTCCCTAGATATATTATACACACATGTAGATTTATTTCCTGATCTCGTACGGTCGTACCCCCTTTTCATGTAGATTTCTTTCAATTGCATTTCGATAGAAATGGATTTTCAGGATCAATCCTAACGGTGCACAGGATGTTACCTAAGAAGGCAAGCTCGCATGTGGCCGGTTGCTGCCTATAAACTTTGTCGCCCATAACTACTAGTGTTGCAACGACTAATATAGAAGACCCCTTTGAGGAAAGATTGAGCGGATATGAACACAAAAATTTGTAGCTTGAAATCAAATTTTATTTTTCAATTGATTAATGATGAGAAAACCCCATTTCACCTGATGTTTCGTTGATTTCACTATGTATGTGTGTGTTTTTTTTCATTTATGGACAATTGAACTCGTCATTTTATTACAAAAGTGTTCATCAACGTTAATGCATTTGAAAACTATCGGGTATGTTAGATCATTAGAAAACGAAGCTAATTTGATTTGGAGTTGCAAGTGTTGATTTAATTACACAAAACACCACCAAAACCACACACAATCATGCACCTCGTTCATTAATCTCTATCTTTTTCGAGTCCCCATACATTTCTCTTTTCTATTTGAGAATGGAGTTACAAAGCCCAAAATCAAAAGATCTACAAATGCACGCCTTAAACCTCAACTTATTTGCACAAACCGAGGAGATTCACGAATTGAAATAGATATCTTAAATGTTAAAATTGATTTTAGAACACATGTAAATTTGTTGAATACAGCCTAGTCATGAGAGAGAGAGAGAGAGAGAGAGAGAGAGAGAGAGAGAGAGAGAGAGAGAGAGAGAGAGAGAGAGAGAGAGAGAGAGAGAGAGAGAGAGCTCATATAAAAATAAGTATTTAAATGTAAAAAAAATGAGAAATTAAATATCTTCCTATTTTTGTTCCTACAAATCCTCCTACCAAATTAAATGATGATATTTGTCATTTTAGTATACATAAATATCATTAAATGAGCATTAAATGTGACACATGTCCTTATTTAATTGGATAGGAAGATTTTTAGGAACAAATAGTAAGAGGATATTTAATTTCTCAAAAAAAAAATAAAAAAATAAAACGACATTTTAGTCTTTTCAATTTTCTGATGAACCAAAACCACAAGCAAATGCTTAAAAGGACCATAAATCCAAAAAAGTTGGGGATTTGACCAAAATTTAAAAAAAAAATACATACTACATGAACCATTTTTTACAGTTTTCTCTTATAACTTTTATTTGGATTAGTGTCACTCTATACCAACCAATTTATAAGTTTTTTTTTTTTCTTTTTAATCGAACAAATTCAACTTTTTAATGTTTAAAATGTCCATTTGTGAAAAATGAAGGGTTCACCTGATGAACCCCTTCGTAATGATGGGGTTTATTAAGCCAAATCATTAAATGAGTTGTCATGTCAATTGACACGTACTAGACAATAATTGAACTAATGTTTTTCTTACCCTTCTTTCTTTGCAAGTTATGAGAAGTCTCTATCATTTTTTGACTTAAACCTTTTCTCTTAGTTTCTTTTATAAAAATGAATCTTCTGGGTTGTTTCTATGTTTGTTTACATAAAGATAGATCTTTATTTCCAATGTATTTTTATGAGGTGCCCTACAATCAGTTACTCGGATGGAATAGATTATCGGTTTGAAGATGTGAATTTTTCCGGAATGTACAAGAATGAATTTGTGGTTTTCTTGAAAGATTCACACATGAGAAATATGAGAAGGTGCATTATTGTATGCCAAACTTTGAGTTTCCTAAAGGGTTGAGGATAATAGCTACAAAGATCGACTATACGGATTTCATCGAGATAGGGTATGCTTGTGGTTGTATACTTCATGTGTACATAGATCTCCTTGGTGTGAATCTGCATGATTTACTTAATGATGAAAAAGCTGAAGTATTTAGTCTTGAAGACAATCATTCATGTGTTCATGAAGATTTGTAACGTGATATGGACATTAACATTGACCTAGATAATTTGAAAATAGAAGAGATGGATGATAAGGTTAACTTAAATGATTGCATTCCTATGAACAAAACCAATAATGACGTGTTTTTTAGTAAGCTCTACGCAAAAGTGAATCCAACCCCAGACAATCCACCTCATGAAGAGCCATATCTTCATATGCATGGCAATGAGGCAATATTTGATGAGGAAACAACCTTTAATGAAGATATCCACTAGAAAAAGCAGAAGCATGTGCTAAGTATGAGATTTGAAATTCCTAGACAGTTAAAACATATGTTGTATAATTATGATGTTGCTAATGGTTACCAGTTATGTTATAAAAAAGTATAGCATGAGACTTTTAGATAAATGTTGTTTTGACCGGTGTAAGTTCAGACTGTGGGCTTCATGGATGAGTGAAGAACATTTTTTCCAAATTAGGTCTCTCATAGATTAGCAGAATTATAAAAAAAATTTCAAATTGGAAATTGTTAGCTATGCTTGGATTGGTAACCATTACACTAACACAAATTTTACACAAACAAAATTTAAGTGTTAGGCTACTTAGAAAAGATGTTAAAAAGAAATTTGGTATAGAAGTAGGTATATGATAATATATGAGAGCAAAGAAACATGTAATTCAGCTAATGGAATGAACATTTGTAGAACAATATTCAAAGCTTTGGTAATGTTTATAGTAGAATGCAAATCTTGCTCAAACAACCCGAACCGACCAGTTTGGATTGTGTGTTCGGTAGGTTTTTTTTTTTTTTTTTTTTTGTTACAACTGATGGATTTGTGTATTAAAGCTTTTAAAATAATTTGGAAATTATATAGGTTATATGATATGATGTCACAAATTTCTATTTATTCTTATTTTATATTTATATTTAAAAGGAAAATAAAAACTAAAAGTCTAAAACCGATGTTGTAGGGTTTTAGCATCTTTTTGGCCCAATAACTCAAACCCGTTCATAGCAACGAACCAGAAAACTTCTACCTCACAAACTCGCATCAAAATGGCGACTGCAGCGGCTGCCGCTCGATCTATTTTCCGGTCATCCTCCGTCCGTAGCGCGGCGGCAAGAGCATCCTCCCAAGCCAAAGCTGCACGCTCTCCCTTTCGCATCGGTAGCCAGAATGCTCTCTCTAATCGCATTTTCAGGTAACACCGCCATTGAAACTCACTCACGCGCACAGATCTATCTATTTCGTAATTTGATTTTCCTTCCGTCAGAAAACCTGATGTTTTCGTTTTTTCAAGATGCAAAACAAAATTCGTTGACGCCTTTAATTGATTTGAACTTTGAAGTGTCACCCCAAGGATATAATCGCATTCAGTCATAAACATAAAGTTCAATCGTTTTATGAAAAATATCGAGCTAGAAGCTTGCGTAACTTCAATTTCCACAGCTTAATTTGCAATAGACGACTTACAATTATCGTGTATTTTCATTTTGAATGATTCAGATGTCCAGCTGAAATGAGTGCCTGTTTGGAATCACTGCAACCTTTTCACACTGCCACTGCTTCAGCATTGATGACTTCCATGCTTACCCTTTCTCAACGTGGTTACGGTTGGCTCCCTGAAGGTAAAGTTCAAATTTCCCTAAATTGTCATTAATTGTATCCAATTTACGAAACTATCTTCATTTACTTGGGTTATATGATTCTAAATTACATGGGGATACTGCTTTCTGCTATATTCATATACTTATAACACTAGACATTGTTTGGGGGCTTATGCAGTCCCTTAGGAGGTAGCATTTTGAAGGCAATTTGTGTGGTTATGGTGATTGGAAGATCGTTTTGCATTTTTGATAGTTTTATCTTTATTTTGACACTGTGATTGTAGTTTTGTGAACTTCAAATTAGTTAGCAAAGACCCTTATAACTATCAAAGGATCATGTTCTTCAAGGGTTCTAGGTTTCATTCATGTCAAGGCAACTTTCTTGTGTGTTCTTGACATTTCCATGGTTTGTTGAATCCTCTCATTCGAATAACAGTTCTTTCATGTAACTTTGCATAGCTTATAAGTTCTCATTAACCCAGAATCAAGATCCAATTTTGATTGGATTTACACTCTACCCACTAAACTTATTGCCTATTCTTGTTTTTGATTTTCATCTTTAGAGAATGTGATCATCTGTATTGGGTTTTTTTTTTTCTCTCTCCTTTTGGATCTCCATGTCTTTAGTTTGGCTTCCTAATATTTGGATTTTTTTTTTCTTTATTGATTAGGTATCTAGCAAAGCGTCATAGGGTCCCACCTTGATCTTCTTTCATTCAGTTTTGAGGTATGTTAGTTTAGTATTCATCAAATGGGGTCTTTAGATCATTAGAGGTGTTAGGTCTCTTTAAGATAAATGAATCATCATCTTACACTTGGTTTTTGTCCCCAAAAAATGATCATATGATCTTTTCATTGTTTGATGGAATAAAATAAAACACAGTTGATTTTTTTTTTAATGTTTTGGGTGGCATCTTTTTTGATAAAGTGGTAAATGCTTGATTTGTAGGAGTTGACAGATGAAGATCGAGAAGCAAAGATGGAATGATTTGGATCTTTTTGTGTTTTTTTTTTAAAAGATTTTGTTTGAATAGAAAACATATATATAATAGATCCATCAATAATGAATCAGAAACTTGTGAAATGAACAGTTGAGGGTAACAGATTTAAGATTATGAATTTATGTTGCATGCGTAGCATTGGAGTAATCTAGTTTTGTATCATGATGCACGTTTAAATTGTTTAATGAATTTTTTATAATTGGAAATGAATTTAAATGATGGTGAACTTATTATGAATTGTATCCTTGTTTAATCAGCTTGCAATGACGATGTGTGATGAGTTGTCAGAAGGATTGAAGCCAATTCTTGACCACAAACTTGAATAAGATGTTGTTGACTTGTTGACTTTTACTTTTTTTTGGGTGTTGATGATATAAAGAATGTTCTTTTTATAGACTTGTTCAATGTCTAAAAGCTTGAATCTTATTTTTTTTTTCAATTAATGTATTGTTTTTGATGTGTTGATGGGTGGCTGATAAGCAAAAAATACATTTATTTGGGTATGATTTTTGCACTATGATGTAAAAAAATAAAATCAAGAAAAAGTTTTGCTAGAATACTCTCAAGGATAGTGATCTCCCTTTTAAATTGGGATATTTACCAAACAATATAATATCTATGTAATTAAACTTTAATCAAAGTCAAAGGTGGTCAATGATTGCTTTCGTGAAATCCGAGGTTTTTGAAGATCCACCAAGATCTGATGTTCTGTACTTTCCTTCTCCTATTGTTTTCAACACAGCTTCCTGTATCCTATCCGCTTTATCATTAATCTTCAAGTGTCTAAGCATTGATACACCACTCAATAACAAAGCAGTTGGATTTGCCAAATTCTACACATTATAATACATGTTTATAAAATATAAACATATATGATTTATAAAAACTAAAAAGTAGCTTTAAAATTTTAATTAATAACTCTAACCTTTCCAGCTATATCAGGAGCTGAACCATGTACAGCTTCTGCAACAGCAATTCCTCCCTCCCCAATATTTAAACTACAAATCATCATCTCAAATTAATATAAATAATAATTTATGAATAAGACAAAAATATATATATTATATACCTTGGTGTTAACCCTAATCCTCCAATTAAACCAGCACAAAGATCACTTATAATATCACCATAAAGATTAGGCATCACTAACACATCAAATAAACCTGGATTCTTTACAAGCTACATAAACAAAACAACTTCATGAATCATAACTCTTGTTATTATATTATATATATATATATATATATATATATATATATATATATATATATATATATATATATATATATATATATATATTTTCTTGATTATGAAAATTAATACCATCATACAGCAATTGTCAATCACAACTTCCTCATATGTTATCTCAGGGTACTTCTCAGCAACCTCACGACAACACTACAGATTTAAAAAAATATATATATTAAATTTAGTGTAATGAAAATGGTAAAAGCTTAAGTTAATGTTTAATTAATACCTTTAGAAATAAACCATCTGTTTTTTGCATGATGTTAGCTTTATGTATAGCAGAAACTCTTTTTCTACCATGAGCTTTAGCATAATGAAAAGCATATTCAGCTACTCTTAAACTTGCATGACGTGTTATGATTTTAAGACTTTCAACAACTCCCCTCACAACCTGTAGAAAGATCAGAAGTCACATCACATTGATTTGAATGTATCATGTATGATATGAAATTATGAATGAAGAAGATGATATGAACTTAATTGATGTTCAAGACCACTGTATTCTCCTTCTGTGTTTTCACGGATTGTGATGAGATTCACATCATCATATCGAGTTTTGTAACCAGGTAGACTGTAACATGGTCTGACATTTGCGTACAGATTCAGTTCTTTTCTTAAAGTGAGATTCAAGGAACGATGACCTTTTCCAATTGGTGTAGCCATGGGACCTTTCAATCCAACCTTGTTTCTTCTTACAGATTCTAGACTTTCCCATGTGACAAAGCTTTGAGTTCTGGGATCTACTTCTGTCCCTACGTAATGTTCTTCCCATTCAATTGGGACTTCTGCAGCATTGAATATCTGCATAATGAGAAAAGCAAATTCAACATATATACATAATTTGATTAGCGATTACTATTCTAAATTGAATCTATACAAGCTAACATGAAATTCTTAAACCCCAAATTATGCAACAAAAACCTAAAAATGAAAGAAATCGACAGCATAACAATAACAAAACTGTGTTAAACAAACAAGGATTAGGTTTTAGCAATATATTGAGTATAAAGAAGGCGGAATTGAACCTGTTTGACGGAGGTTGCGATCTCGGGACCGATACCGTCGCCGGGGAAGAGAGTGGCGCGAATGAGATCGGAGGAGCTAGAAGAATAGCTCCGATCGGTCGGAGAGAAAAGCCTGTTGGTAGGGTTCCTGAAGGTGGTTGTGAATACCTCATCCGCTGTGTGGATTCGGAGGAAACGTCTCGCAATCTGTAAGGCCATTGTTAAGGACTTGCTGAAAGGAAACGTCAAGTGAAACGAAAGAAGTAGACTTCAGAAAGCGTCTAATGTTTATGGCCAGATAGAGCATCCAATTCCAAAGAATTCGAAAAAAGGCAACAAATTTTGGTCGATATCTTTTCAAATAGAAATTTAAAGTTGTTAAATCAAGATGCAAAAACCATGCATAGAAACTTAAAAAGAATTAAGTTGTGTAAAACACAAAGGTCATTGACCAATGTCATGCCAACCAAAATGCTTAAAATAAGAGTCAGATCATCTCTAATACATTGAACCCTTAAAAGTTCAATGGATTGTGACATTAGCATTCCACTAATTATATCATTTAATCTATTAAACTTTACACTTTATTAAACTCTTAAGAGTTCAATGGATTGTCATATCACCATTTTAATTTTTTTTATATAAATAATATTAACAAATAAAACTAGAACATTACATTAATTAGAAATTTAAAGTTACAATTACTAAATATTAATTAAAGATTACAATTTAGAAATTAAAAAGCTACAAATAAGATGTTATCTTTTTAAAATATTTTTAGGATTTATATATTTTTTATTGTTTAGAATAAAAAAATTATAAATTAAGTTATTGAATATAAACAAAATGAAGTATAAAACAAAAAATAATAATGTATAGTTTATTTTTTACAAAAAAAAAATAAGTAAATTAACTTTCAATATAATAATATATAATTTATACCAAATTGAGAATGAAAAAGAAAAAAACAATTCCCATACCACAGTTAAATGAGGATTAAACCCCATTCATTCATTGAACTCCACCCATAATGATAAATATTATCCATTCAGTGTCACTCACCATTTTTTATCCATTGAACCCTCAATGAAACCACCATTCAGGATGACCTTAAATAATAAAAAAAAATACATCAAAACATAGACAAACTTGAATTTATACCGACATATATAATAAAAAAACCAAGTAAGTACATTTTTTTAAATAACGATCGAAAGTTGTAAATTTACACAGAAACATTGATCACCTCGAATTTAGAGCGACACACATAAAAATAAACACTTAATATTTTTTAACTTAACGAAAAATTCAAAGCTTAGGAATGAAAACAACATTTTAAAAAATTGAAGGATTGTAACTATATGAAAATCAAATTATATATAATACAGGGTAAAGACGAAATGTTAGAAAGTAAAGGGAGTGAAATTTGACATTTTAGAAAATTAAAAAATTATGTGTGTAAAAATAACATTTTAAAAAAATAGAAAGGTGGAAAATAGACCAAGTAAAAATGACATTTATAAAAGTTCAAAAGTGAGGAAGTAAAAATAATTTTTTATATTCCTTTCGTCTTGATAATATTATTGTCAACAAACAAAAAACACACAGATTAAGAAAACATTAATTACCATTAATTTTACACAATAAAATGACAGTTTTGTCTTTACTTTGTATTTAATGTTCCATTAAATGTTTAGTTGGTTAAGTAATAATGATAAGTATTTTGGTAAAAATGTTATTTATTTTTAGAAATAGACTATTATTTTGGGACAAACCAAGAAGGAAAAATGGACTATAATTTTAGGACGGAGAGAAAGTAAAATATAGAAATAGAAAACATCAATTTACAAAATAAATGTGTAAAAATATTAATAGATAGAAAGCAGAGGGTTTAACCAAATTCGTGGAAAGTTCCATCCGCTTTGGTTTTTAGTAAATAGGGAGAATTTCATATATGCCCTTCTTAAATATCAAAATATCATATTTACCCAACTTAATTTCTAAATATCATATTTATCCTTTATAAAATTTCTAAATATCATATATATTATTTTTAAACATTAAAATATCATATATGCCATTCTTAAATATCAAAATATCGTATATGTCCTTGTTAAACATCAAAATGTCAATGATAATATCTAAAATATCTTCCATCTACAACATGATAATAATCAACAACAACAAAAACTAAACAATCAAAATATACATTCCATTGAGAGGGTTGAAGATGAATCTTTTTGTTTGTCAAGGAGGCGACATCCCAACAATTTAGAAGTAGACGTAAGGATAATATGGTTAAAATTTTTAATTATTATAATAATTCTAAGGTATAAAAATGATTATAAAATATTAAAAAACAGTATAAAAAAGGATTTGGGCAAATATGATATTTTGAAGGTTTATGAAGGGTAAATATGATATTGAGAAATTAAGCTGGACAAATATGATATTTTGAGGTTTAAGAAGGACATATATGAAATTCTCCCTAATAAATATATAATGTTTGTCGGTAAAAATTACAATAAAAAATAATAGTGCTCTTAAGGTTATGGGATATGGTGAAAAGATGTTCGGTGGTAGAAAAGTGATGACATATATGTCTCACATCCTCTATTATATGTTCAATACATGCTTCTGGAAATAATTACCACTCCAGATTGTTTATCTTTTTATTTTTAATATTTTTTACATTTATATTAAATAAAAAACATAATTAATAAGCATAAATAAATATTTCACATTACTTAAAAACACATTATATAATTTAAATTTTAAACCTAAATAACTAAAAAAACATAAAATTTCAAGCCTAAATTACTAAAAAAACATAAAAACATAAAATTCCAAACCTAAATTATTTAAAAAAAACATATAACCATAGAAATTTAAACCTAAATGACTTAAAAAACAAAGAAAATTAAAAACCTTAAAAACTAATTTAACTAATTTAAATATTTTTCACGAACTTATTGTTGGATTTTTAGAAACACGGCTCGATTTTCTAAGTCGATATCCGATTACGACTTTGTGTTTAAAGTTTGAAGATTGGTAAGTGATAGTTTCTAACGGCGAGCTCCTTCTTTGCTTCATATTTTTTTTGTAAGAAACTTAGAGTTTTGTCAAATTTTTCCGCAAGTTCATCTCCGCTATTCGCTTTTCCGCTTGAAGATGCCGTCTTTTTTCCTTTGTACAGAATGGGTAGCCCAGGTTGCCCCACATATGTTTGGGGCCCAATTTTATATACTTATATATTAAATTATATGTTAAAAGGTAAATTCCAAATAGTTGTAGATCACATGGTAACTTGCGTCCTTGCATTCCGGTTACCTCTTGTTCGAATCTCAGCATCCTTTTTTTTTTTTTTTTTTTTTTTTTTTTTTTACGCTATATCTTGGACGGAATCGTTATCTCATTTCAATTAAAAATTTACATCTTTTGCCCCTGAACTATACAACTTGTTTCATATTCTACACTAGTTTTCATTTTCATAATAACACTTACTAAAATCCACATTTACCCCCTTTCGTTTCCTATTTTGCATTTATTCCAATTTTGTTAATTTTTTTTCATTTTGGTTATTCATTATGACATTTAACCCTTTGAATTAATTTAAATATCAAAGAAACTTCAATAATACCTTATTCTATCATATGCAGTTAATGAATTTTAATTATTTCTAATTACATATAATATTTAATGGAACATTCTTTCTTTTTAATACCGATTCATTATTAGATGAGTGTATCATTAAAATCTCTATGTTTTCAGTTAGATAAATATATCATTCTTCTATTTTATTTCTCCAGCCATTTATATATATTTTTTGTATTTCCAAACATTTAGACGTTTATTAAATAATATTTAAAATTACATACTAAAGTCATAGTTTCTAATAATATCAACTAAAATGTACATCAACTTTATACAAATTCTTTCCTATTTTTTTTTAAAAAAATTATGTTTTACATAAGACTATATTTAAATAAAGACATTATGCAATATATCTTATCTAATTTAGTTGGGTAATGGTCTTAATTCATTAAAGTGTTTGGGTTCATGTTTGTCATTGACACTTGTTTTTTACCAGAATTAGTCTATATATAAATCTTTTTTCAAATAACCATAATAAATTTGTTATAGAGTCGGTTAAAAAACTTAGGTATCTAGTTCATATCTTAATAGTAATTTTTTTTATAACATTTAAATTAAATTTTATGGTTGTATGAATTTCTAGCAATTAGGGGCCTCTTTTTTATTTTTGCCTCGGGCCCAAAAATTGTTTGGGACGGCCCTGCCTTTGTACCTTCCCGGTGGACCCCCCCCCCCCCCCCCCCCCGGTCGGTGCCTTCGAAGTCTTCATTGAGGTTGACGCCAAAACCCACATTCGACTCGGAAGTTCTTGTCGTTTGTTGGAGCCGATGGTCGATTCCGAATGTGAAGTCTCCAGTTTAAGGACCCATTTTGGACCCTTACGCAAATTTCTCACGCCTTTTGGTGCCAAATGCTTTACCGTCGGTAATAATGTATTCTTGGCAAGCGGTTGATAAAATATTGAAATCGTTGCTACCACTTTTATGCATATTTTTAAGATTTTCAAATATATCATTAAACTTGGTGCAAGTTGCTCGTAGTTCATGCCATTTTTCATTGACCACGTTGTACGTTCGATCTGTTTGTCTTCCCAAAAGCGAGTGAAAGTGGTCTAAAACGTGAAGCCAAAAGCTGTTTCCCGTTTGTGCGCTGCCCGACCTCGAGTCACACGATATGAAAATCCATAAAGCTTCCTCCCTCTTATTCGTTCCAAGTTGTTCCTCTTTTTTGTCGTTTTTCCTTTTGATTTCCTTATTCTAGATTGTTGTGTTTCTTGGACCTGTCCGTCGTTGTCATTGTCGAGATTTATAGGTTAAGATTGAGATAATGGGACTTGAGATGGTTGTTGTTTGGAATTGTTGAAGTTGAGAAGTTTGTGGTTGAAACTGTTGAGCTTGCGAAGCTTGGGGTTGAAATTGTTGAAAAGCTTGGAATTAGGGTTGATTGTTGTGGTCTTTGTTGTTGGAAATAGTTTGGTTCATATGGAATGTTGGTAAATAGAAGTTGTTGTTGGATTGAAGATGTTAACATTTGCATGTAGTTAAGGTGTTGATATTGATCATTTAAAGTATTTGGGGTTGTTAGGGGTGTTTGAAGTGGTTTGAGTATTTTGATTTGGATCCATACTTTAAGAAAAAGATGAGAAAATAGAAACAGATTTGAGTGGTTTTGAGGTGTGAAATGGTTATAAAAGTGTTGGTATTTATAATGTAATGGTTTAATATAAAATTGGAAAGTAATTTTCTTTTTTATAAAAATGGTTAACGGCTAAATTTTTTAACCGTTTGCAACATTTCTTTCTTAATAGTCGTGACAAAGCGTGGCTACCGTCAATCGACATCACATTTACGGGTTAGGAGGCGGTGTTCTCACGTGAACATCTATACCACCTAGACATGAACACGTAAACATCCCCACCATACCCCATGGCCTAAGGATGATATGGAAAAAGCTTTGATTTTCTTTCATGGGATTTTCTCATTCTTAGGGCGTGTTTGGCACGAAGCTTTTGGAAACGTTTGAGAGCTTCTAGCTTTTAGTTTTTGATAAAACGCTCTAGTTTAAACTAAAAGCTTCGTTTGGCAGTATGAGCGTTTAACTTTTAGTTTTAACAAAACGTTCCGATTCTAAAAGCTACTTGATGTAGCGTTTAACAAAACGCTCATGAGCTTTTGAAATCAATTTCCATAATTACCCTTAAAGATATATTTATATATCTATTTATTTTTAATCAATTGTCCTTTTATGTAATTTTATATATTTATATGTAATTTTATATATTTCAAAAGTTTCCAGCTACTTTTGCCAAACATTCATATAACAAACAAAAACTACAGCTTTCCGCTACCAGCTACCTACTACACGCTACCGGCTACCCCGCTAACCACTACCCGCTTCCAGCTAACAACTACTTTTGCCAAACACGCCCTTAAACAAGTAGAGTTCAACACTAAATGAAGGGGATGGATTCGTTGTATTCTAAAAATACAATAAAATATTGGTTTCACCAATAAATAATTTTCTATCATGAAAAGAAGTTAGATAAGGTGATCATTCATCCATTTGTCTCATTTTCTCTTTATTTTTAAAATGATTTAAAAACCGGTTGGACCGGGAATCGGAGGAGGGAGCAATTCATCTATCACCGGTTTTATGTTGATTTCAAAACCGGATTGAACCGGCCGGTTTTTAGAAAAACCCTGTTAAACCAAATAAAAATACATAGAAAAAAACCATTTGCATAATAAATTTGTTGATTTTTTTTTTCAAATCTATTTAATTTTTTCTAAATCAAAACATATGGTAAATGTTATAAAGTTTTTTGATGATTTTTCTATTCATCTAAAACTATGTTTTGTTTCGGTATTATACTTTATTTTCTTTTTAACGTATATGGATTGATGTAAAACACTAAAACTTATGGTTATGTGTTATTTTATGTATTTGGATTGATCTACAACTTATTTTTAAATGTATTTTAATGTTTGAACTTGGAAATATCAAATTCATTATTTATATATGTATGTATGTATAGAAAAATCGGAAAGATATGAAAATTATAGAAACCGGTTAACTCAACGGTCGAACCGGTTAAACCTGGAACCGGTCACCATACTGGTTCAACTAAAAAACCGATTTTTAAAACATTGATTTTAGCTTCAAACAATCTACCTATTATGAAGTTTTTAACCAAAACATCATAACTACAAATAATGACCTATTGTGGAGTTTTTAACCAAAACATCGTAACTACAAAAAATGACTTGCAATTTATTTACAAATAAATGGTTAAAAAGTAAGAGATCCTATTAATAAAAACAAGTGATCCAATTAGTTTCATCACCATTCTTTTATCTTTTCTCCTGACAGTACTTATACTTCGCTGGAATGTCATTTTTGTTGGAGAAAGAACCGGGAAAATACATTGACGACGTTTCCTCCCCTCCACCTCGTCTATTAATATCAACATAACATCTACATTAATCATATCTAAGTGCCATGTATTTGGGATATTCCACCGTATGTAAATGATTTCTACATTCAAAAAGGGTCTCATAAAAGTGTCTACCTTCTGTGATGTCAATAATTTTAATACTCTATTTAATCTCTATAGTTAGAATACTCTGGTTAACATCATCTTAAAACCTCCAGTGTTGTCAAAGAACTTCAGTTATTGTCCATTAATTTTTTTTTTTTAAGATGATCTTCTTGGCTCTTTGATTTGCTCCGCTCCCTGCTACCATGGTTTCAACGGTTTCAAAAGATTAGTTTTAATGCTTATTATTATTTAGTTTTATACATTAAACGTGGGCAATAATGCCATCATTATGATTTGGTAATTAAATTCTAAACTAGTAAATAAAATTTATAATTACTAAGCTTCTGTTAAAAACTCACCTATTGTGATGAAGGTGGCACAAGAGAAACATATTTTTATGGTCATGTGTATCTCATTTGATGTATGTCAATGATGTTATGTTTATGGGAGTAGTACATATGTAACTTCTTAGATCTTAAAAGGCTATTTAGATGTTTTAGCGTTGCTTCATTGTTGAAACTCAATTTCGTTAAAAGTAAAGTGTAGGATTTGCGTTTGGAAAAATCAAAAATTTCTTGAATTAATGGAATATATCCTGAATTGTGAACACGATGTTTTTTCCTTTCACCTATCTTGGAGTCTCGATAGACGCGAATATGAAGTATTATACACACTGGGCTCCAACTTTTGCTTGAAATCCAAATTAAACAATTGGAAATAAAAAAAAACTTATTGTTTGGGGGTTTAATAACATGGGAAAATGCCTTAAAAGACCAATTAAGTTTCAAAAACGTTCATATTACCCCAATTACGTTTTTGTTGTTCACAAAAAACCAACGAAATAATGTTTTTTATTATAAATCCAAATAAAGTTACGAATAAAAATAACATTTTTTAATGGTGACCGGCATTTGTGGGTTACGTTTCTTTGTTTACCGGTGATAATCTGACATGGATTATTAAAACACATTACATCAAACATAAGTGCCACAAGGATATCGATTCACCATCAAGGGTTCTCAGTGAAGGGTGAAATCGATATCTAGGGTTCTTACATAACGGAACGGTTCAACGTGGGACAGTGAAATTGATTTTTACAGAAGGTGAAGGTAAGTTAGTCGATTGTGCAGCAAGGGTTCTCAGCAGCAAGCGTGTCTCGTGACTCACTCAACATTGATGTCTCGTGCAGCAAGCGTGTCTCGTGACTCACTCAACATTGATGTCTACCATCAAGGTGTTTTTTCTCCTAATCCCTTGGTTTACTTTCATCCTGATAAAGTACCTGTTATGGGGCTAGATGTACGTAACATGGATTTCAAGAAGTTCAAGACCTATCTCCAAAAATTGATCAACAATAGATGTCGGGATATGTATTACTGTCTTAAAAATCGGTCCCTCGTAGATGGGTTAAGGGAGCTCAGGGATGAAGATGATTATGTTAGGTTCCTTGATGCTGGGTTTGATGATGATGATAATCAAATAAGTATCTACATTGATGACCATCATGAACCCTTACTAGATTGGATTGAAGAAGAAAAAGCTGAAGAATGGGATAGTGGTACTGAAACATATGAAGATGATGTGGACTCGGTATTATCGGATGATCTATCGGTGGACCATGAAGCTGATGATGAGGACATTCAATGGCCTGAAGTTGTTGATCCTTTTTTGTCACAGAAGAACCTTATTCCACAAAGAGGCATAGAGGAAGAAGCTGGTGGTAAGGTAAAAAAACATCCTATTCACGATCCAAACCAAAAATGGGACACTATGATGCCTGAGTTAGGTATGAAATTCTCTGATCGAGATGAACTGAAACATATGTTAACAAATTATGCTGTGTCTAAGGGTTATTCATTGTGGTATGAAAAAAATAAGGCAAAAGCATTGTTAGTAAGGTGCAGTAAAAATGAAAAAGGGAAGCCATCTTGCCCTTTTAGACTATGGGCTAGTCCCATGAACAAGGAAAATTCATTCCAGATCAAGTCACTAATTGATAAACATAATTGTGCTAGACAACAAAAATTGGGTTGTCTTGTTACGTATAAGTGGATTGGAAAAATGTTAATACCTGACATTCTGGAAAGGCCTAAGTTTAGCTATAGGAAAATGGCAGAAGTGGTTAGGAAAGGCTATGGTCTCAAGGTAAGTCTTGGGCAGTGTAGAAATGCCAAGTACTTTGCACTAGATGAGATTTCAGGCAATTTGGTAAGCCATTATGAGAAACTGTGGAATTATGGTGCTGAGTTATTGAGGGTTAATCCTGGGTCAACAGTCTTGATCGAGACAAATCATATGCCTGATGCTACACACTACTTCAAAAGGATGTATATTTGCATGAAGTCTATCAAGGATGGCTGGATTGAAGGATGTAGAAGGGTTATCGGTGTTGATGGCTGTTTTTTGAAGGGTATTTGCAGAGGTGAGTTGTTAACAGCCGTTGGTAGGGACGCAAACAACCAAATGTATCCTCTAGCATGGGCTGTTGTGCCAGTTGAAAACAAGGAAACTTGGATGTGGTTCATTGATCTTCTACTTGAGGACATTGAGATGGGAGATGGTAGGGGTCTTACAATTATTTCAGACCAACACAAGGTGTGTTATAGTTTACATTTTACTTACTTTATTATGTGTTATTATGTACTTTAAAACTGAAATTTGTTATCACCTTGTAGGGTTTAATGGAGGCTGTTAAGGAAAGGGCACCATCATGTGAGCATAGGAATTGTGCCCGACACATCTATGCCAACTTTAAGAAGAAGGGGTTCACGGGTGTTGAGTTTAGGAGGTTATTTTGGAGTGCTGCAAAGGCTACAACCGATTCCAATTTCCGATCATACATGAGGGAAATTCGTACAATGTCCACAGAAGCTTATGAGCACCTGATAGAAAGAGACCCAAATACATGGTGCAGAGCATTCTTTGAACCTCAGACTTGTTGTGATGCGGTGGAAAACGGTATATCTGAATCTTTCAATGCAGCAATTGTAGAGGCCCGGAAGAAACCAATAATAACAATGCTGGAAGAAATCAGATTGTACGTGATGGAGAGGATGTACAATCAAAAGATTAAGGGGCATAAGTGGGACATGGAAATATGCCCCTCTATTAGAAAGAGGATTGAGAAGATGAAAGAAGAACAAAGGTATATTATTTAATTGTAAGTGATTTAATATGAAATAACTTACCTTCTTAATATGATTTCAGGTATTGGGATGTTATTCCAAGTGGCGAGGAAGAATATGAAGTGAAATTAGCCCATGAAGTTTATGCTGTTCACCTTGAAAGCAAAACTTGTGGTTGCAGAGCCTGGCAACTTAGTGGTATCCCTTGTGTGCATGCCATTGCTGCTATATTATACCTGAATGGAAATGTAGAGGACTATGTAGCCGTATGGTTTAAAACAAGCATGTTTGGAAGTTGCTATAGGTATCCAGTCAAACCAATAAATGGAGCTAACATGTGGCCTGATGTTCTATTTGATCCCATATTACCACCTCGGCGTAGGAGAATGCCAGGAAGGCCCAAAGTAAACAGAATGAAATGTCCTACAGAAAATGAAGGAAAGCATAAAATTAACAAGACAGGGATGTCCATCTCAAGATGTAGTAATTGTCATCAAGAAGGACACAACAAGAGGCGATGTCCATTGCTCAAAGAAGGTTCGTTTTTATTTTGATTATTCATTCATCTACATTTGTATAATAATTATTATTTTTGTTTTAACAATGCAACAAATAAAGCAACTGTTCGTGAAGGGGATGTTGAAGAAGGGATTAGTCAAGATGGGATTAGTGAAGATGGGGTCAATGAAGATAGGATCAATGAAGATGGGGTTAGTGAAGTTGGAATTGGTGAAGAAGAGGCTGTTGAAGAAGGCGATATTGAAGACCACCAGGAGGATGAAATTGAACAACAAGAGAATGAAGTTGAAGAAGGCAATATTGAAGACCACCAGGAGGATGAAGTTGATGAAGGCGATATTGAAGACCACCAGGAGGATGAGATTGACCATCAAGAAAATCATCACCATCAGCATCAACCTGTTTTTTATCAGCATTTTGTTGTGAACAAAAGGCGATTACCTTCTGAGAGGATCACGAAACTGAAGTTAAGGAAGAAGGTGGTAACAAAAGATGGAAGTGGGGAAAGTACTGAAAATCCAGTTACTATAAACTAGGATAAGTGTGTTCTATTAGGATTATGTCAGATACTTTGAAATGGCACATCTTTTGGTGCTTAGTGCACATCTTTTGGTGCTTAGGCTTGTCTTTTTGATGCTTAGGCTTGTCTTTTGGTGTTGTGCACATTTACCAACATTTAGTACCATGTGCACATGCTTGATTATGTGGTTTAATTATGCTTTCATATGTAGTTTATTACCTTTTATGCATATTATAACAATGTACCATTTTGCCCCTATTTGTTAAAACTATGTTAAAATTGGTAAAAACTGTTTTGTGGGACTATTTTGTCAAACACAGGTTTTATGGACTATTTTGCCATTCCTATTATCATTTGATAAAGTGTAATCTTATTATGGACTATTTTGCCCTTGCTAGTTTCAATCAATAAAAAGTATGTTGCTATTATGTGTGTTTTCAATAAAACTGCCCTTGTGTTTAAAAACCATTTACAACACAAATTACATGCATAATGTCAAACACATGTTTTATGGACTATTTTGTCCCTGTTATTATCATTTGATAAAGTGCAATCCTTTTATGGACTATTTTGCCCTTCCTATCATTTGATAAAGTGTAATCTTATTATGGACTATTTTGCCCTTGCTATTTTCAATCAATAAAAAGTATGTTGCTAATATGTGTGTTTTCAATAAAACTGCCCTTGTGTTTAAAAACCATTTACAACACAAATTACATGCATAATGTCAAACACATGTTTTATGGACTATTTTGTCCCTGTTATTATCATTTGATAAAGTGCAATCCTTTTATGGACTATTTTGCCCTTCCTATTATCATTTGATAAAGTGTAATCTTATTATGGACTATTTTGCCCTTGCTATTTTCAATCAATAAAAAGTATGTTACTTTTATGGACTATTAGCCTTCATAAACACCTTCTATGTGTATCAGTCTTCACAAATACCTTCTTTTCATTCCCACTTCGTAACCATTTTACATGAGTACAATGCAACTACTTTGAATATACATATCCTGATAATTTCAAAGTACATTTTCCTTACATAATAAACTTAACACTAAATCATGTACTTCACTACAAACAAAACAACAAACATCAACACTAAACATTTCATTTTATCCAATTCCTTTCTAAAACTCTTACATTCCTTATCAGTCTTCATCTTATACTCACTGAAATCATGTTCCAATATTGCAATCTTCACTTCAGTATTGAAATCATGTTCTTCATCTTTCTTATTCTCGTTCTTGGTTATAATTTCTTCATCATCATCAACCCATTCCCAGAAATCACATTTATCCTTTGGATCCTTCATCTTCAATTATAACATAAACAAACAATATTGTAGCATGAAAAACAAAAAGGGACCCAAACAAGAACAAGCTTTTAGATATATACTTACCAAAGAGTTAGGACAAACCCTAAATTTTTTACCAGGATTTGCCTTTGTTGTTAATATCCAGATGCGAGAAGGAAACCCACAATCACAAGGATGTGCCTTATCAATTGTGCTTTTTGACTTGGAAATTTTTGATCTTGACCATGAGTTGGAGGATCGAGACGAAGAAGCCATGTTGAAGAAGTCGATTGATTAAGGAGTCGTATCCCCCGAAGCCATGTTGAAGAAGTCGATTGAAGAAGTCGATTGATTAAGGAGTCGTATCCCCCATTATGCCCTATATCTATCTAACACAAATGCCACGTAGATATGCCAACACATATGCCAACTCAACAGAAATATGCCAACTCAACAGAAATATGCCAACTCATTTACCCCCATCGTTTACCTGCAACATGCCGGTCACCATTAAAAAATGTTATTTTTATTCGTAACTTTATTTGGATTTATAATAAAAAACATTATTTCGTTGGTTTTTTGTGAACAACAAAAACGTAATTGGGGTAATATGAACGTTTTTGAAACTTAATTGGTCTTTTAAGGCATTTTCCCTTAATAACATTGTTGAAATCGGTACTTGGAAGCTTACAGTTATATTTCATCTCCATTTATAATGAACTTTTTTTTATGAGACGGAGATGTTACAAAAAAAAAAAAAATAGAAGATAAATTAGGTTAATTGGCAACAAAATGATCTCCCCAAAAGATATAGATAGTCACGACATCGCTTGTTTAAGAAGCTTCAATTTAGCCCTACTTTTTAAATGGTTGTGGAGGATTAAAGATAACTGGGACAACTTTTGGCCGCTTTATTCGAGCGATACATAAATATAAGGGACATGATAAAAGTTCGATAGCTAAGGATAAGTATTGCATGGATTTAGTATCTAATTTCAAACAGTTTATGTAGACATGTGGTTCAAACCTTTTCAAAAGAAAGTTTCACATTAGAAATTCCACCCTTCTGGGAAGATTCGTGGCTGGTAAACGCACCGCTCATAGAAAAATTTTCATGTCTTTATGTTATTGAGTCTGAAAAGAACTGTTTGGTTTCAAACATATATGACAACGAAAACTCAGTAAACTCATGGTGCTGTAAATGACATAACACATCAATAACATGGAGGAATCTTATGAACGAAAATAATTAATGACTCTCTTACAAGGCTAGGAACAATTTTTCAATCTATCGGACTCATAGGTATGGTTAGGAGATCACACAAAAAAGATTTCTGTTAAGACTATCAGATTAGCACTCGCTTTCAAATCCTACCCTTGAGCCGACAGTTATACAATGTGATAACTAGTTTCCAATTAATATTAATTGTTTTACTTAGTGTATAGGGCTCCAATTATAAGGGTCATCTTGCTTATTGTTTGAAGACACGTGAAAGTAGTACATGACATGTCCATTATATGCCTTCTTCTTGAAAGTTTCTTTATAGCAATTTCAATTTATTATTATTGACTAGAGATCTATATATAATGTCCATATAGGGCACTTAGGAGATGATTTAATCAACTTCAAGTTTTGAATTTAACCGTAGGGAATTTACTTAATAATATTTTTACAATCTTTTCTTATAGCACTTCAATTTGATTTTTATACAAGGCCTCCGAAATTTTAGGCTCGGGCTTGGCATAATGGTGTCCCATGGTAAATAGTATCCCTATGGCATCAAATCTTGCTCTTCGTGGTGTTTCGATGTCAAGTATTTGTTGGATTAATGTGTCTAAGCTAATAACTAAATTGATATATTATTGCAATTGAAAATAATGTCCTTTTTGGTTGCCCTCGTAACCAGAAATCGCTAGAAATGATATTAGAATAGAGAGTGATAACTTATTAGATTATTATATGATTAATAAACTAATTGGAAATTATAAGAAAATGGTTTGTTAATGTATTAATTAGAAATAGATAATTGATTTGTTAATTTATTATGTGATTAATAAATTAATATAACATCAATAGCTAAATAATTAATTTGTTAATTTATATGGTTAATAAATTAATATGAAATCAATAAGAATTAATTAATTATTAATCAAAATCAATCAAGAATTAATTCGGAATTAACTGGAATTAATTAAAGATGAAATGAGTAAATTGTAATTGTTCAATAGTTGAACAAAAGAATCAATTCTAGAACCATCCAATGTATGGACGATTTTGGAGGGATTCTTAGGGTTTCTAGAAGCAATCTGGTTGGATATAAGGAAAATATATGAGCTTGGGATTAAATATATTATTTAATAAATTCAAACATGGTTTTGTCTGCAAGTTACCTAAACTATAAACATGATTCTTTGGCTCATTATTTTCATGCAAAACCTTTCTAAGAGGATTATGAACAAAAAATCATTCTCTTTCCTCTCTATCCTCTTCATTCTAGGGTTTTTGGTGTGAACCATTAGAAGCATCATATTTTTGGTGCTAGCTTTCCAAGATCAACTACAAGGGATTGAAGTGAATTATTTACTTCAATAATTCAAAGGTGTGTAACCCTAACTTGGTATTTTCGATTATATTAGGGTCCTTGTAGGTTTTTGTTGTTCATTGTATGTTACCTTTAAAGTGTTATGACATAGATCCTTATAGGTTGCATGTGCCCATAAGTGTTAAGAGAATTTCCGCAAGCACATTAATTTTGTAACCTATAAAACCCATCAATATGAAGTGTCCCTTTTACAACTTCGAAGAAGATAAATTGGACCATGTATCTATTAATTTACCTTTCTATATGCCAGTTTGGCCAATAAAGATGAAGACATGTGGTTTGGGGATGGTCTAGTTAATTCCCTACATGACCTAATTTCAACTTTTCCTACATTCTTTAATAACAACAATATGAAACTAAAGTTGTTACACATGGTGTTTGGGGCTACACTTTGGTTTATTTACCTTGAAAGAAATGACATAGTGTTTAGAAAATGAAGGTGAACGCGAACATATTAAAGGATACTATCAAGTTGTATGGTTTCTCTTATGCAAAAAAAACACATGGGAAAATAATTATAACTTAGATTAGATTAATCGGGTTATCTTTCATTTTCAAACATGCAGTATGTAAGATTGTTTTTTCTTTTAATTAAATGCGAGGTGAGGGTCTTACATTACATGTGTTTTGATGTGTATGTGTTTGGTGTGTCTTATCACTATAGTAGGCATGGGTTAATGCGTGTGTTTGGGGTGAGTTTATCGTGGGGATTTATTATTATAATCCAAAGAGTTCTGCAGTGTAAAATAATTTTTTGGGTCTAGTTTATTCATGTTATAATTGTTCTTGATTTTGTTTCTTTGAAAGTTTATTGGAATTATATGGTTGGTAATATAGTTTAGATAATATCATTTAGGGTGGGGTAAGCCACATATAGCTAATGTTGGTTAATCGGGTCAATTCGACTGGGTTCGGGTTATACAAGTCGAGTTAGTTGGATTTTAAAAAATAAAAATTTCACATGGAACCCGACCATATTAATGTTTAGGTAAACCAGGTTCTAGTTAATTAGGTTATGAGTTAATGGTGTCGGGTAAAACTATAAGATGGATTCATTTTGTGTCAATTTAGTAAATCAGATATTAGTATAGGGACTGAATATGTAAATTTCAAAAAATAAGTTCATTTCATTTTGAAGTTACTACACCCAAAACAAAAGGAAGATAAGATGGATTAATGTTTTGATCAAGTACTACAGGGTTGAAAATGTAAATTTCCTAAAAGGTTCCATTTATTTTGATGATACTACAAGACACATCAGAAGGAAGGTAAGTGTATAATAATAATTCTTTATTCATCTTTTTGTTATAGCTGATTTAAAGGGTCTTACAAAAGTAATCATTGATTTAGAGTGGAGAGTGTATCTTAAAAGCAAAAAGGGTTGTATAATATGCATTAAATGTTGTACATTGTGTTCGCATACCATTAATCAGGTTATTCGGGTTAACTCGAACCCAAATAAAGTAAAGAATGTTACATGAAACCTGACCCTATATAAAATTTTGGGTTATTTGGGTTAACCCGAGTTTCCTATTAGACCCTATTAAACCCAACCCTTGAATCTAATTTTAGGTTTAGATTGGGTTAGATTAATCAAGTTTAGGTTTTTTTAAACACCCCTACATAGAGTGTATGTTTGCTGTGTGTACTTTGGCGGGGTTTTCTATCATAGTTGGGTTGGGCGATTACGCATGTGTTTGGTGTGTGTGGTTCGTATGGTATATCAATGTGTGAAAACTCTTGTGTCTGTGATAGCCATCACTTTTTTTCTACGGTTTTAATTTCCCTACGGTAAATTTATTCTTTATCTTCATTCCTAAGTTATTTTATTTCACTGATTATTATAAAATCATTAGTGTTTGGCTACCTAAATTCATCACATGGGTTGCTCTCATTTGATTTGGGTTTCTCTCATTTGATTTGGGAGGGTTCGATGTATTGCCTCATTCTAATAATTGTGGACTTTGCTTTCTTGATGCATTGTTGGTTCATTGGATAATTTTATCTTCTTACTATATATAAAGGGTTAGCCATCTTGACTATTTTACGCTTGAAGTTGATGTGCTGATATACTATATTGTGTATTAGGGCTATTTCATCTAAGACTTTAGAGACACTTAGGTACCAAATATTGGTTATCATTTATGGTGGATTAATCTTTGATGTATTTAGTAGGCATGCTTTAAAAGGGTTATCAGATTGTAAACATATGGTGGTGCTGATTAGAATCTTGTTGCTATTATTGGGATGTGTTACTAGCTGTGTTTTAAAAGGGTTATCAAAAGTGGGTTGGTATATTTTACTGATGGTGTTCAAAAATTGTGTTGCTTTTTTGGTGCATGGTCATAACATTGCCGCTAGGAATGATCTTAGTGGTGTGTGCTCACAAATATCTTAGCGGTGTTGTTCTTCCTTTTAGGTGTTGGATTTAGGTTGTTCTTTTTGAGATGTTTTTTTATAGTTTCGTTAGGCATAGGTTTCGTTGAATTTTTCTTTTTACCTGTATTTGGATGCTTTATATGTTGTATAGCTCTACGTTGGCTATTTTAATTTATATATTTTTTGTGTAGTTAAACAAGAATATTTATGCGAAAGACACTTGTATTAATTGTTGGGATTTTGACATAAAGTCCTTAAGTTAGTCAAAATATTATGGTTTTGTCCCTAAGACGACTTTGGGTGTGTTAATGCTTTACATGTGGGTTGTTTATGTCAAAGTTCCATTTAGCGGGTCAAGATCCAGTCATCCGGTAACACTCTCTACTTAGAAGGCCATGTTGGCACCTACCTTTCTCTCTAACATGGACCATTTAAGAGGCTATCTTATTAGACATTGAAAACACAAAAACCTGTCAAAAGTCTATCACTTTTTTGCACCAAAATGTAATAGATCAGACGTCTGATCTAATTCTCCAGGAAGAACATCGTCACCAATTTTTTTTTCAAAACTTATAGGGTTCGATTATCACCAGAAGCTCTTGTGGAAGGTAAATTATTGGATAATCTGAGCTAGGTAAAGAAGCCAATCATCACAGGATAAGTTTCTTACACTCTAAAGCGAATTTTGTCTTTGATTTCTTTCTTGCAATCGCTTTCTAAAATTTTAATTTAATGTAGAATTAAAGAATGGCTTCATCAATGGAAAATTGGAATGGCACATTTACTTCTTTTCAACGAGCATTTTGTTGACTTGAAGAGATGGAATTTGAACTTCACGGTATTTACATGGACCATGAACTAGAGGATGGGTTCCTCAACACACTTGATAAGTTTAAGGACACTTTCGTAAATGTATTACTTAATAATGATAACATACGTAATATGTTTAATTAAATGAGAGAAAAAGTCTACCATGATGATGACTGGGAAAGTGATGAAGATGTTGAGGAAGTAGTAAAACCCAAGTACATAGTTCATGATCCTAACATCAGATGGAACAAGATGGAACCAAATCTTGGTGATATAATTGAATTCCCTGGTCAACTAAAGATCTTGTTGCAAATTATTTTGTGGACCATAGGTATCAAATATATTTTTCCAAGCGTGATACTGAATGAATTGTTGCAAGATGTGGAAAAATAAATAAAGAGAACCCATGCCCTTTCATATTTCATGTTGCTTGGATGTACAAAGAAAGGTCATTATGTATCAAAGCTATGGCTATTACACATAAATATTCTAGGTCATTCAAGGTTGGTTCCATTGTATTTCCTGGGTGTATTGGGAGACATTACATGACTGAGATTATAAATAAACCAAAGCTTAAGCTTAGGGAGATGATAACTGATATAAAGCAAGGGGTCATATGTGCATTGTCTATTAGCCAATATAGGAAGGAAAATTTAACGTCCGGATTCGCCAGGTAAAACTCTTGCATTAAACTCCTTTTACCCATGGACTAGACCTGAGTACACTGGGCGTACACAAGGTACCCACTCATGCATGCATGGATCGGGGGGGTGTACCCTATATATGCTGGGCATACCCATGCATACGCAGGGAGTACACAAGCCAAGGAAAAACCCTAATATTTAGGGTTTGCACCCAGTTTAAACACATTAAGCCCTTAACCCTCTTCATCTTATCAACCTCCTTTGCCTCTTGATCCATATCTCGAAACCCTCATCAATTTCCCCTAAAGTTTGAGCTTGTGTGGTTGTTTTGTGTGTGTATTGCTTAGAGAAGAAGAAGGAGATTTGTGAAGAAGCATTGGACCAAGAAGAGCTTGTAGATCCAGAGGTTTCTCACCATTTCTAGCTTCTTGGAGGTAAAAAGCTCATACCTTGATGACTCAATGTGATAGTTTTAGTTTAGGGCTTATATTCTTCATAATATGGTCCTTAAGGTAGTCCTTAAGAGTATAAGCTACTCCAGAAGAAAATAATGTTAGATCCTAGTGTCCCTGATGTCCCTTGAGCATAAAAATTGAGTCTTGATGGATTAAGCTCAACCATGCAAGGGTTGAACTTGGATGCATGAAGTGAGTTCAAGATTTGACCCATTTAAGATATGAAAAAGCATAAAGTTTGCAACTTTATGGCTTAAGACACCCTAATGAGCTTAGATCTAAAATTATACGTTAGGTCTTAACTGATTAAGACCTTGAAAGTGGACTTTGTCTAGCTGCAGCGTACGTCGGGCGTACCTAGGCATACACCGTGCCTACACTCAAGAAGTCTCGTGGATGCGATGGTAGTGAGTACGTCGGGCGTGCTGGAGGTACACTGAGCGTACTCACCAGAAGGGGGCTTGGGCTTTATTTCGGGCCGTTTTGGGGCTTAAGGACGTTAGGCCCTTGTTGGGCCGTGAATTTTCTTTGATGGGCTTTAAGGCTTGGACCCATTTTGACATGCCATATCATTTGGGCCTTGGGACTAATTGTATGTGGAACTTAGCGGGTTAGCCCAATAAGGTAAGGATTGAGTAATTTTCCCTTAAAGCTAGGATTTAGGGTTTAGACTCTCGAGTTAGATTATTGACCTAAATTCTAATTAGGATTTTATAAATGTGATCTAGTATGTGGATTTCGCAAGTCAATAGCCCGAGTTTGGTTTGATAACTTCTATCTAAGATAAGTTTCCTTCACTATATTTATGGGTCGAAGGTACCAATGAAGACCCATTATTTTACGCCTGTAGTATGATGATTGTCTTTGTGATAATTATTTGTTATGCCTGTATTTACTTGATGTCTCTGTGACTCTCTTATTATGATATTATGTGGTAGTGGTAGGGGTGAAATAGACCCAATACTGGTTGGAAGAGATCGAAGGGGTTAAAATATACCCAGTACCGGTTGAAAGAAACCAAAGGGGTTTTAATATACCCAATACCGGTTGAAAGAGACCGAAGGGGTTGAAATATACCCAATACCGATTGAAAGAGACTGAAGGGGTTGAAATATACCCAGTACCGGTTGAAAGAGATCGAAGGGGTTGAAAGCACTCATATATGCTTAACTGTTATGTATGTATGGTATGGGGTATTTTGCGGGAACTCACTGAGATTTGTGCTTACGGTTTCTAATTTATATTTCAGGTACTTCCAGTTCGAACCGGAAGGGCTCGACCTGATCTCACCGCATCCACCTATGATTTTTCCGCATCACGTGATTTTAGGATTTTGTACTCTGATAATATGTTATTATGATATACTCTCGACTGTTTTTATATGGTTACCATATGATTGAAATGAATTTAAAAGTGAAAATTTTATTTGAATTTTTGGGATGTTACATAAAAGCAATGTGCCAAAGAGTTGAAAGAATGCACATTAATTGAGCATTATTCAAGGATATAGGACTACTCCTATGAGCTATTAAGATCAAACTTGAGGTTTACTTGCAAAGTTAGTGGAATCAACAACCTTGATGGAAAAAATTATTTCTATATATTTTATATTTTTTTTAAAGCTTTAAGCACTGGATGGAAAAGAGGGTGTAGAATAGTGATTGGTCTAGATGGATTTTTCTTGAAGGGGGAGGTGAAGGTGAACTGTTGACAACAGTTGAAAGGGATTAAAACAACCAAATCTATCCAATAGCTTGTGTTCTTGTGGATGTGGAGAATAAATGAAACTAGACATGGGTTCTAGATCTCATAAATGATGATCTAAGCATGGATGGTGATAGAAGGTTGGTAATCGTATCAGATCCTATAAGATAATTTATTTTTTGTGTATTAATATATAATGTACTTTTATTTATTGTATATCAACTATATTTGACTTATGTTTTAGGGCTTGCTTGAATATGTGAAAGACATTTTGTGGAGCATATTGTTAGGTGCATTTTGTGCACCTTTGTAACGCCCGTAGATCCAGGCTAGTCAATTTAGAGACAATGAGCGTCAAAAATGAGTTTTTAATGGAAGATTATTTTGAAGGATTAATCTTAACCAAGTTGTATAGTATGTCTCAAGGCTTCCGTACATATAAAGAACGCCGAAACCCGAGTTATAACGAAGAAGTTATGGCATGTCGAAGTTTTACGGCAAAACCGACACCACACCGGGAGACGTAAATAGTGAATTTACAATGGAGGACTTTTTAGCCTTAGAAATATAAACCAAAGTTTTAGTATACTTTAAACCAAGAACATACAAAAAAAAAGAACGCCCAAATCATACTTCGTATGAGGAAGTTATGAATTTTCTAAGATTTGGCATAGCAGTACATCCCCCGAAACTCGAATTTTAGATTGAGCGGTTTCTGGCCTACACAACCTAAATGAGAATTGAATATCTCATTCATAGGAACTCAACGGTAAAAATACAGATGAAAACGGAGTCTGTATGTAGAAGTTATGTATTTTACGCGGACATTTAACAATATAATCTCATTGTACTGTTAAATTTAAGATCGGTCGCGAATTAGCCGACAGAGTCAAAATAAAAGTTGCAGATCTTATTTTTACCTACGCGTGGATATAAAGAACATCGAAAACGGAGGTCGTATGCGAAAGTTACGAGGTTTAGAAGTCGGAAGGGTGCTGCTGCAAAAGGGGTGTCGTGGCACAATCTTGGTCATTGCTTTCTCCCCAAGACTTGCCACTAGATGGTGACATGTGGCACCAGTTTCAGCCATATTTCACCCTATAAATACAACCCCCCCTAAAAGCCTAGGGAACCTCCCTAGCACGAGGCGGAAGCCCCGAAGTGCTCAATGGCTCCGAGAAGAAGAGTTTTTCAGCTCGGGAACGCTGCTCCAAGCAAAGCCTGGTTTTCTATAAAACCCGCTGTAAGTGAGCTACGCCTACACTATTTTTAATCTAGCTTTTATTTAATTATAGTAACGTTATTAGGAACTTATAATAAGTATTTGGGCTATTATTATGGGTTATATAAGTATTGTTTAACGCTTATATAATAGTACTAATAGCTAGACTATTAATTAGTCTCGACGAATAATAGACTAAACTCTAGTGGTAATAATACAAGGTTTCGTCAAAGGAAATTATTTTTAAGAAGCGAAGCGCTGTCTGAGTTCGGAATCACCACCTTTTCAAGTGAGTGCATGGTCCCTTTCATCTTACACATAGATATGAAATATTTTATATAAACTACGTGTTATGTGTGCATATTATCTGTATACTTGCTATCTATGTTGGGTGAACGATTTTATACAAGTTTTATATGATTTAAACTGTATATGTATTTATATCTATGTAATATGTTGGGTAAAATATGGGTAGATGAAATATGAGTTTGATGATGAGTTGAGAGATGATATAGACTATGAGGTAAGGGTGAGAGGTGGACGATGTGAGAAGCCTTGTTTCCAAATGTTGGCCTCGTCATCTAGCAGAGTATGGATGACAATCACAAACTATTCTAGACAGTCCAGTGGAACACTAGCAGACTCGCAACTTGTAGGTGTTGTGAACAATGTGTTCACCGGTGTACTCTAAAAACCCATTGACATGTATTGCGAGTGGACTCTCGAAAATGATACTGTCAATAAATGAGATAACCCTAGCAGCCGTGCTCGAAGGACAATACTGGCAGCTGCGCCTCACATAGAATGTCACAATTCTGGAAGCTACGCCTAAGTGATAGAACTAGCAGCTGTGCTTGACAGCTGTGTCATTGACAACGATGGACTTCATACCTATTCCTTAGGATAATCCTTAGGAATGAATGAATGAGAAATAGCTGATTCTTAGGGTAGATCATTAAGAGTAAAGAAGATAATGGGGATGGGTAATTCGGTTAACTGTTTGATGATTAAACATAATAATTTTATTATTGTGGGTTGAAAACCCTATGTACTCTCCAGGTTTCCCAACCTGACCCACTCAGTTTAATTGTATCACAGGTGTCGATATAAAGGTACACTACACTGAGAGATTAAGGAGATGTAAATCACTAGTGATAATGAATGTAAGTTCTGTTTATGCTTATGTTTCTGTATTGACGATGACATCCCAAATGTTTTAAAATGAATAAAAATACTTTTCTTCGGAAATACTTTGATAATGTATTTATCATGTTTTACTGGGAATAAATTCCGCAACATTTTTATTAAAGGAGGTACTCTGATTTTTTTATAAAGCATAAACAAAATTGGTCTGTTCTGGCCGTAAAAATGGGGATGTCACAACCTTTTAGTCCCTTTTCATACATCTATTTAGCATAATTGTTCTTCATTTGTATTGCATTTCATCATATTCATGTTAGTCTCTAGAACAACCTTATTTGCACATTTTCATGTCTTTTTTAGGTAAATCGGAGGTTGGAATGCACTTTGGGAGGTGCCAGGAAGCATTGGTGAAGATTTTGGGATGATCGGGCGAAGAACGGAAAAGTTGAAAAAATCAAGTTTGGAATTGGTGTCAGAGGGGTACATGGACTGTGTTGGATTTACATTGCAAAATCAACACAGGCCGTGTTGACCAAAATGGGAGCTGTTGACCATGCTAAACTTGGGTCGTGTCAGTTTAGCCTACTTTAACACGGGTCGTGTTGACCAAAATGGGAGTTGTTGACCATGCTGAACACGAGCCGTGTCAATTTAGTGCAAATCAACATGGGCCGTGTTCGACCCAAAAACCAACTTTTGGCAGTTTTTCCTATCTTTCATATTACGGGTTGAGGGCCATTTTTACACAAACACAACATATCAGAGCACATTTTGAGAGGGGATTTCAAAGGTTTTTGCAAGGGTTTGGTTAGCAATCATTTGGAAACATTATTTCTAGTATTTGTAATTTGTAATTGCATACATTTCCATCTTTTAAACTTGTGATCTTGTTCTAGCCATGTGTGGCTAGAACCCTAGTTTCTCCAATTTCATGTTTTGAATCTTGGTAGTAACTTCAATCATATGACATGATGTTTGTTCTTAATTTCTATCTAGTGAATTTGATTTAGCTTTAATCGAATGCTTGATTCTAATTGTGATTCTTATTGGCCATTTGAATTAGGGTTAGGTCATTCAAGTTATCTTTTTTACAAATTCCGTAATTATTTTGTGAAATTGAACAAGTAACAAGCATTAAATTGATCTCTATTGAATGAATTTAGTGTAAATCTTATTCATACACTTTTACACTCTCGAGCTTGTGAGGAATATTGGGTGTTGTTGGGAACATTCACATAAAGCTTCATGTAATCTTTTAATCTAACTCTAAGAGCTTGTTTAGATTAGGTTAGTAAGGTTAGGGTTAATCAAAGAGCTTGTTTTGGTTAATTAATGTGGTGAATGGGAAGTGCTAGAGCTATTTAACACTCTCAAGTACCAACTTAGATAGAACTGAACAAATATTGTGTCATCTTTGAATCACATTGCTAAGTTGTCATACATGAAGTTGGAGTCCTTACAAAATCTGAATTTAATTCACTCATTTAGCTGATTACTCGTGTTTTTAATTTGTTTGTTTAGTCACTACATTCTAAACCCCCTCTTTACTGTTAGTAACCATAGTACCTTGCGCAAAGAGGTATAGACTAATTATCCCGTGTCTCTGTGGATCGACCCTACTTGCCTTGTACTACCTTTTAGTGCAATATAGTAGTGTTATTTTGGAGTATATCGTACCCCTTGATTTGTTGGGTCTGACATGCCTAGCACATATTCAATGTGGTTGACACATTTATGCAAACTTCATGAACACTTACACATGCTTAGAGTTCAAGAAAAGTTTCTAGGTTGCAGCTATGAGCTGTGTAGAAGGTGACTTCAAGAGAAATTGTATTGAAATAAAGAAGTTAGCTGTAACACTCACAATTCTTGCTAAGCATTAATATGATGATTTAATGGTTAAGGTCAACAATTATAACCTATTTTGAAGTAATAAAGAAGAAATATTGAAGTATTATGTGATTTATGTGTAAATTATATGCAATATACGTGTTTATAACGATATAATAAAATAGGAATAAAATATGCATCTAAAATAAAATAATAACTAGACCTAATATCTTCGAAGAAAGTTGAAGTAGTCGTGACAAGGATTCTGGAGATATAAGGAACATTGAAATCCGACTTATAACGAAGAAGTTATGACCCGTTGAACTTTCGAGATCAAACCGACACGACTCTACGTAATGACAAGTAAATTTTTTGATAAATCACTTTTTAGCCTTAGTGATCTAAACGAAAGTCGTAGTAGTTGTCAAACCGAGAACGTGCATATAGATAACGTTTAAATATGACTTCGTTAGAGGAAGTTATGATTTTTCTAAGATTTAATGTAGAAGTATATAACTCAAAAATCGAATTTTAGATCGGTCGATTTTTAGCCGAAACAATCTAAACAAGAATTAAAGATTTCGTTAATAGAAGTTCCACAATATAATATAGTCAAAAGCACACGTCGGATGACAAAGTTATTAATTTTTAATAGACTTTAACAGTCTAAGCTTGTTAAAATATAAATTTAAAAGTAAACTCAAAATTAGCCAACGTAGTCTAACAGAAAGTTGTAGATCTCGTCGATAGCTATGCGTGGATTAAAAGAACGTCAAAAACGGAGCTCGTATGTGAAATTTATGGATTTTATAAGATAATTAATTTTCAGATTAACAAGAGTGTGACACGTGTCGCGGTCTGGCACACCTCTTCCTCCCTAAGGCTTGCGATCTGTTGGCGACACGTGGCCTTAGTACGCCCAACGTAAGTTGAGTATGCCCATCATACCCATTACACCCAACATACTGGACTCCTGGAAGCCTATAAATAGAGGCTGAATTTCACCCATTTCTTCACAGCTTTTCATTCCAATCTCTCCCAAACCCCCAAGGTCCTTAGGCCTTTTTTTAGAACTTCTTAAGGGTTAGTAGCGAAGATCCAGAGCGCCATAAAGCCCCGAGAAATAGAGCTTTTGGTTTAGAAGTTTTGTCCGTGCAAAGTTCGGTTTCTCGCTAAACCACCTGTAAGTTGAGTTATGCTTACTGTACTTTAAGTATAACTTATGTTTAAGTTCATTATCATTATTATGAACCTATAAATAAGATTTACCAGTGATTCCAAGTCGTTATATTTATTGATCTACTTACAGGGATGATGAAAAGTCTAGATTTAGTGAGGTGTTTAAAGTGGACTTTCCAAATAGTATACTATGTATGCCAAACAAACCCTACATTCGATATGATCTTACCTGGTTGTCCCTTATCAGCTATAGATCAGTAGACTTTGAATTAATGATGAATCTAGACTAATAATTAGCCGCAATAAATATTAGACTAAGATTTAGTGATAATGATACTAGGTTATGTCAAATGGAAAGACAGTTGCTAGAAACGAAACGCTGTCTTAGTTTCGAGTCATCACTTAAGCAAGTGAGTGCATAATTACTATCATCTTACTCATAGATATGAAGTATTTAAGATAAATTACATGCTATATGTGCCTATTATCTGAGTTCCTAATATCTATGATGGATGAACGATTTATACATGTTTTACTTGATTTAAACTTTATATGTATTTTATACCTATAATTATGTTGGGTAAAGATAGGTAGATGAAAGATGATATAGATGATGAAAGATGAGATAAATAATGAGAGGCCTTGACTTTAAACATGATCCAATCGTCTAGCGGAGACATCTAAATGATGACCATGAACTATTCTTGGCAGTCCAGTGGAACACCACCAGGCTTGCAATTTGTAGGTAGTTTTGAACTAAGTGTTCACTAGGTGTACTCCACCCCCATGGTTGCCTTACGGACATATATTGATAAGGAATATCCTAAGAATTATTGTCTATCCCGAAGATAATCTAGGAATATCCTTAGGATAGGTCCCTTAAATTAGATGCTCTAGGGACATAAAGTGAGGATAACACGAATAAGTAATCGTGTTAAATGATTTGATGAAAATAAAGAATTTGATTATTGTGGGTTGAAAACCCTATGTGCTCACCAGGCTCCCAAGTATAGCCCACTCAGTTTCTTATATTAGAGGTAGTGTCACAAGAGCACATGTGTGTTGAACAGATGAGAGATTTATGGATTATAGACCAGTAGAATAATAGATGTTTGTAAGGCATGTACTATTTCCGTTTATGCTTATGTACTGTATTGACGACTACATCCCAAAATACATTTATTCCGAAATGATTCGATAAAGTCTTTATCATATTTTGGGAACAAATTCTGCAATATTATTCTTCAAAAGGATACTCTGATTTTAAATAAAGCATAAATAAATCGATCTTTTCTAGTCATGAAAATTGGGAATGTCTCAGTTGGTATCAGAGCATTAGTTTTAGCGAACTTGGAATTTGTAGGATTTCTACACTTAAACTTAGAACGTCAAGAAATGATTGTGAGATGAGTGTCTGCTATATTCATGAAGTATACCTAAACAGGCATGAGCTCTAGCTTATTTAGGGAAGATGTCTAAATTGCTTTTATGTCATAAATGATTTTATGTTATAGCTATAAAGATGCCTTATATGTTTTATGATGTTATTATTTGATCGAATCTATGGTCAATTACCGACCGGATCTTGAAATTTTATGTGTTCAGGTTTCTAGACGTTTAACTACGATATTAGAACCGACATGTAACCTTTCGGAGCGATAGGATATTTATACGTCTATCGTAAATAAACTTTTCCCTATCTTAATTATTGTCACTGTACACTGAACATATGCTTTGGTGTATAGATCGACATGGTGAGAACTCGAAGCGAATTAGGAAACATTAATTAGTAGCCTGAGCCTCGTGCAGTCGAGCATGCACCAGGGATAATGCCTATGCAAGAACAAATAACGGTGGCAGGACAACAAGCAATGATTCAGGCTATGATGGTTGGTCAAAGGGAGGAGATGAGACAAATATTACGGGAAAATAGGGATGAACCTACTGTACCCGTTATACAAGTTGAACAGAACATAGAACAGTCATGGGAAGGAAACTATAGTCGGATTGTCAGTCAAGGTGAGTTACGTGTGGTTAGAAGAAACCAACCCGATAGAGGAAATGATGGACGTGGATGCAAGTACGAGGATTTCATGGCATCCAAGCCACCAATTCTTTCTGGAAGACCAACACCAGTGGAAGTCATGCATTGGATCTCTGATATGGAGATGATGTTTGAAAGTTGCGACTACAACAACAAGCAAAAGACCGTTATGGCGGTTAGACACTTGAAGACTAGGGTATTAAGCTAGTTGAAATTACTAACTGATACCATAGCCATAGGAGAAGCTAGTAAGATGTCTTGGGAATACTTTTTAGTGTAACTAAAAATGCAGTACTGCTTTGAGCAGGATATTCTGGAGATCAACAATGGGTTCTGGAATCTGAAGAAAGGAAGGATGAGCGTCAGCGAGTACGTTGTAAGTTTCACGAAGACAATGAAGCTTGTTCCTTACTTGGTTCAAACTGAACTCTGCAAGTTCAACAACTTTGCTAATGGATTTTCATTAGACTTTGGTCTAATGGTCAAACAAGCAACCACCTTGAAAGTTGCCATCTGGGCAGCTAAGAACGTTGAGACCCAATTAAGGGAGAAGGTTCTAGAAAGAGCTGGGGTAGGAGATAAGAGGAAATTTGAGGGATCTTCACGATCCAACAAGAAAAGAAGGTTCTTGAAGTCTGGTTCCAATAAGTTTGGAGGAGGAGCATGTGAATCAAAATGGTGTGAGAAGTGAAAGGAAGCAGTTTGGGAAATGTGGTGAGGAGTTGACTTGTTTCAAGTGCGGGAAAACTAGTCATTGTGTTAACGAGTTTACATCCAACAAGAAAGTGTGTTACAAATGTAATGAAGAAGGGCATATTACTAGGGAATTCCCAAAAAATAAGGAGGCTACAAAGCCTAATATGCCACCTAGGCCAAAGGCGAGAGCATTCTAGATGACTCTAGAATCAGCAAGGAAGGAAGCAGATGTCGCTTTTGGTACCTTTCTTGTAAATGGATTGCATGCCAATATACTGTTTGATTATGGAGCTAATTACTCCTTTATATCACATAAATTTGGTAGAAGACTAGCATTTCCTGTAGGTAAACTAGATAGTGTTCTAGTAGTGGAAGTTGCTAGTGGCAAATTGGTACCTGTTAGCGATTGCATTAAAAACAATCTTAATCAGCTTGAATGAGAATAAATTCTTTGAGGAATTATTGCCCATTGAGTTGAACAGTTTCGACATAGTATTAGGAATGGATTGGCTTAGTGTGAATGATGTCGAGATACTATGTAGGAAGAAGATGGTAAGAGTAAATCCACCTGGAAAAGAATCATTTGTGGTGTATGGGGACAAACGCAGGGTGATCTCTGGAATCATCTCCCTGATGAAATCCAGAAAGTGTTTGGCCAAAGGATGTACATCATATCTAGCATTTGTGATTGATGCAAAGAAGGAGAAAAAGGAGATGAAGAGAATACCTGTGTTGTGTGACTATCCATAAGTCTTTCCCCAAGATCTTCCTAGATTTCCGCTTGATATACAAGTAGAGTTTCAAATAGACTTGTTGCTAGGAACGACACCAATAGAAAAAAATACCATACTGATTAGCACCAACAGAGATGAAGGAGCTTATGATGCAACTTTAGGAGTTATTGGACAACGGTTTCATTATACCAAGTTCTTCGCCCTGGGGAGCTCCGGTGTTATTCGTGAAGAAGAAGGATGGAATCATGAGGATGTGCATAGATTATAGAGAGCTGAACAAGGCAAAATGAAGAGAAAGTATCCATTGCCAAGGATTGACGACTTGTTCGATCAACTACAAGGTGCGAGCTATTTCTCAAAGATAGATCTTAGGTCAGGATATCATCAGCTGAAGGTAAGAGAGCAAGATATCGAGAAATATGCATTCAGAACGAAATATGGACACTATGAGTTTTTGGTTATGTGTTCGGACTAATCAATGCTCCAACAACATTTATGGATTTGATGAACAAGATTTGTAAACCATTCCTCGATAAATCTGTAATAGTGTTAATAGATGACATTCTGGTTTACTCAAAGAGCCAACATGAGCATGGCAAACACTTGCGAGATGTTGTATGCAAAATTTTCCAAATGTGATTTTTGGATTCAAGAAGTCCAATTCTTAGGTCATATGGTTAACCAGGAAGGAATAATGGTTGAATCGGTAAAAATTGAAGTTGTGATGAAGTGGGAGTGACCAAAAAGTCCCACCGAGATTCGAAGCTTTCTTGGATTAGCTAGATATTACTGAAGGTTTATCCAAGGCTTTTCTTCAATAGCCGCTCAATTGACAAATTTGACACATAAAGGAGCTACATATACATGGAGTGAGAAACATTAAGAAGCATTCAACAAGTTAAAGAAAAGTTGTGTGGAGAATCAATTCTCTCTTTATGAAACAAAGTGTGTTATGAACCAGGGAGATAAAGTGATAGCATATGCAACTCGACAATTGAAAGATGACGAGAAGAACTACCCCACTCATGATCTGGAGTCGGCAGCAGTTGTATTCGCATTAAAGATATGGAGACATTATCTCTATGAAACAAAGTGAAAAATCTTCACTGATCGTAAGAGTCTCCAATATATTTTTGATAAAAAAAGAATTGAATATGAGACAATGACGTTGGATAGAATTACTCAAGGATTACGACTGTGAGATACTTTACCATCCTGGCAAAGCAAATGTTGTAGTTGATGCTCTAAGTCGAAAAGTAAACCTGGAAAGAAAAAGGCCAAGAGCGTTAAGAATAGAAGTTGTCTCAATAATTTTGGAAAGAATTAAGAAAGCTTAGGAAGAAGCTTTAGAGAAAAACAACCGAAAAGAATAACGTTTAGGCATAACATTGGTATTTGGTACAAATAGTCAAGGATTGGAGGTATTCCAAAATAGGATTTGGGTGCCTAAGACAGGAGGAATGAGAGATATTCTCATAAAATAAGCTCATAAGACCATGTAATTGATTCATCTCGACAACAATAAGATGTATTGCGATCTGAAACCTTACTACTGGTGGCCGACTATGGAACTTGATGTTGCAAAGTATGTGGTGGATTGTGTAACATGTGCGAAAGTTAAAGCGCAAAATCAAAAACCGTATGGGAGTTTAGATCCATTATCTGTACCCATGGATAAGTGGGAAGACATCACCATGGATTTGTGACTAAACTACCTAGGACGAAGAACGGCTATGACATGATTTGGGTAATCGTGAATCAATTCACAAAGAGTGCACACTTCATAGTAGCTAATGAAAAATAGTCTATTGATAAGCTTTCAAATGCCTACGTGAAAGAAATATTAAGACTTCACGGTGTTCCCTTAATGATCGTGTCGGATTGTGACAGCCATTTCACATCAAGGTTTTGGAAGAGCCTACAAGAAGAAATGGGTATGAAGTTGTGTTTAAGTACAAACTTCCATCCTCAAACTGATGGTCAAAGCAAAAGGACAATTCAAACACTGGAAGATATGTTAAGAGCATGTACCCTATAATTCCAACGTAACCGGGATGAGCATCTACCCCTAGTAGAGTTATCCTACAAGAATAGTTACTATTCAAGCATTAATATGGCCCCTTATAAAGCATTGTATGGAGAGAAATGTCATAAGCCGTCTTTTTGGCTTGAGGCCGAAGCAAAACAATTTATGGGTCCTGAAATAGTCCATCAGAATGTTGAAAAGCTAAAGGTGATCAGATAAAGGATGTTAGCAACTCAAGATCATTGAAAGAGCTATGCTAACAAGAAGCGATGACCAATGACTTTTGAAATTGGAGAATCGGTGTTGCTAAAAGTCTCACCGTGCAAGGGACTTATAAGATTTTGAAAAAGAGGAAAGCTGAGTCCAAGATTTATTAGGTCATTCAAGGTTGTTTAGAGGATTGGGAACCAAGCTTACAAGCTAGAATTTCCAAAAGAACTGGATGATATTCATAACACTTGTGATATGTGTTATTTGTGAAAGTTCATAGGAGAAGTTCCCGATATAATTTCACTTTCGGAGTTAAGGTTGATGAAGATAAGAGGTTAATCGAAGATCCTAAAGCAATTGTTAACCGTAAGACGAAGAAGTTGCGACGCAAGATGGCTAAATTAGTGCTAGTGCGATGGAAACATTCGAATGGCCTGAACCTCACCTAGGAGACAGAAAGTGACATGATGAGTTGCTACCCACATCTCTTTGCATCACCATGATTCCGAGTATGGAATCATCCTGAGGGGGAGCGATTTGTAACGCCTGCATTTCTCGCTAAGCATTAATATGATGATGTAAACGTTATTGTACCCTATTTTGAAGTAATGAAGAAGAAATATTTGAGTATTATGTAATTTATGCGTAATTATGTGCAATATACATTCTTATAATGATATAATAAAATAGGAATAAAATACGCGTCTAAAATAAAATAGTATTAGACCTAATATCTTTGAAGAAAGTTGAAGTACTCGTGACAAGGATTCCGGAGATATAAGGAACACTGAAACCGACTTATAACGAAAAAGTTATGACCCGTTGAAGTTCTGAGATCAAACCAGCATGACTCTGCGTAACAATAAAAGTTAATTTTTGATAAATTCTTTCTAGCCTTAGTGACCTAAACAAAATTCGTAGTAGTCATCAAACCGAGAGCATTCATATAGAGAATGTCTAAATCTGACTTCGTTAGAGGAAGTTATGATTTTTCTAAAATTCAACGTAGCAGTATACAATTCAGAAATCAAATTTTAGATCGATTGATTTTTAGCCAAAACAATGTAAATGATAATTGAAGACCCCATTAATAGCAGTTTATAGACATAAAGACAGTCGAAAACGGACGTTGGATGACAAAGTTATGATTTTTAACGGACTTTAAAAGTATAAGCTTGTTAAAATATAACTTTAAAAATAAAGTCAAAATTAGCCGACGAAGTATAAAAGAAAGTTTTAGATATCGTCAATAGCTACGGTAGATATAAGTAATATAAAAATTGGAGCTAGTATGTGAAAGTTATGTATTTTATAAAATAATTAATTTTCGGATTAATAAGAGTGTGACACGTGTCGCTATCTGGAACACCCTTTCCCCTCCAAGGCTTACGATTTGATGGCGACACGTGGCCCTACTACGCTCAACATAATGCTTATGTATGCCCTGTTGGATTAGTGTCTAAGTCCATAACTATTTTGGTATGTACTTGACCCGATGGTGCATGGTCCTTTTGGGTTGCGTTCACCAAAGCAACTTGATAGGATGAATTATGGAGAGAAAGGATTAAATATGATTTATTAATATATTATGGGAATAATATATTAAAGGAGAAATCATATTGTTTAATTAATATTAGTCAATAATTAATTGGTAATTAGTTTTGTGACTAAAAGAGATTAATTAAACTTAAGGGACTGGAATTGTAATTATAAGATAATTGCAATTTGGGCCATCGATTGCCTTGTTTTAAGGAATGGACGAATTCTATGGGGAAGCCCATAAGAAATCGTCCAAGGCCTTAAGGAAAGGGATCCATGGGTTGCTTAGGGCTTAAGCATCCAAATTAGGATTTCCTTGTTAGATAACCCTAATAGCCTCACTATATATAGAACCCTTAAGGCTCAAAAACGTGGTGAAGCTTCATTCTAGGGTTACACACGTTTTAGGGCAGCCTCCATCCTCTCTCCTCTTCATCCTCTTGCTTATGGTGTTTGTGAACCATTAGAGGAGTGACATTTGTGACTCTAAGCTTTCTAAAGTCAATACAAGGAGATTTGGGATTGTTATTACTACATAACAATCAAGGTAACATCTTAAACGTATTCTTATGTTAATATGATTACTTGTATGCTAAAATTAGGGTTTATAGTCTTGGATAACTTGCATGTACAATAGAGAAACCTAGATCCAAGCATTAGGGTTTGTATGAGCACATAGGATGTTCTTAGGACCAAAACCCATCATGCCCATCTTACCCATTATGCCCAACGTAATTTGGAGTATGCCCAACATACTGGGCTCCTCGCAGCCTATAAGTAGAGGCTGAATTTCACCCATTTCTTCACGCCTTTTCATACCAATCTCTCTCCCCCCAAGTCCCTAGGACTTGTCCTAGCACTTCCTAAGGGTTAGCACCAAAGCTCCGGAGCACCAAAAATCCACGAGAAATAGAGCTTTCAGTTTAGAAGTTTTGATCACGCAAATTCCGGTTTCTCGCTAAACCACCAGTAAGTTGAGTTATGGTTACCTTACTTTAAGTATAACTTATGTTTAATTTAATTATCATTATTATGATCCTATAGATAAGATTTATCAGTGATTCCAAGTCGTTATACTGATTGATCTACTTCCGGAGATGATGACGAGGCTAGACTTAGTGAGGTTTATAAAGTGGGCTTTCCAAATAGTATACTATTTATGCCAAACGGACCCTACCTCCAGTATGATCTTACCTGGTTGTCCCTTATCAGCTATAGATCAGTAGACTTTGAATTACTGATGAACTTAGACTAATAATTAGTCGCAATAAATATTCGACTAAGACTTAGTAATAATGGTACTAGGTAACGTCAAAGGAAAAGACAGATGCTAGAAGCGAAGCACTGTCCGAATTTCGAGTCATCACTTAAACAGGTGAGTGCATAGTTACTTCATATTAAACATAGATATGAATTATTTAGGATAAAGTACATGCTATATGTGCCTATTATATGTGTTCCTTATATCTACGTTGGATGAACGATTTATAAATGTATTACTTGATTTAAATTGTATATGTATTGTATACCTATAAATATGTTGGGTAAAGATGGGTAGATGAAAGATAATATAGATAATGAAAGATGAAATGTGAAATAAATGATGAGAGGCCTTGAACTTAAAGATAATCTATTCGTATAGCGGAGTGTAGATGATGACCATAGACTATTCTAGACAGTACAGTGGAACGCTAGTAGGCTGCAACATGTAGGTGTTTTTGATCTAAGTGTTCACCAGGTGTACTCCACCCCCCCCCCCCCCCCCCAATGATTGTCTTACGCACATATATTTCTAAGGAATCTCCTAAGAATTATTGTCTATCCCAAAAATAATCCTTAGGATAGGTCCCTTGAATTAGGTCTAGGGACATAAAGTGAGGATAACGAGAATGGGTAATCGGGTTGAACGATTTGATGATAATAAAGAACTTAATTATTGTGGGTTGAAAACCCAGTGTATTTACTAGGCTCCCAATCTTGACCCACTCAGTTTCTTGTATTACAGGTAGTGGCACAAGAGCACAGGTGTGATGAACAGATGAGAGATTTATGGATTATAGGCCAATAGAATAATATATGCTTGTAAGGCTTGTACTATTTCCATTTATGCTTATGTACTGTATTTGCGATGACATGCCAACGTTTTTAATATAACTAACATACATTTCTTTGGAATTTCTTTGATAATATTTTTATCATATTTTGGGAACAAATTTCTCAATATTATTCTTCAAAAATCATACTCTCATTTTAAATAAAGCATACACAAATCGGTCTTTTATGGCCGTGAAAACTGGGGATGTCTCACTAACCCATATGTCAATCATATGTGCAAACATCCTTGAACTTGGTGTAGAGCTTAGTTTAGTGTGGGTTATGCATGTGAAGCTATTGAGAATGGAATCTCAGAATGTTCTCAATCATATTTTATGCTAAGCATAAGACCTTGATTATAGTGCTTGAGGAGATAAGATTTAAATAAGGGATAAGATTGATCTCATGATCGAGAAATATACGAAATGGAATTCCAATGTGTTTCCAGTAGTGTTGAAAAAGAATGAAGCTCTTTGGGAAGTATGTAAGTATTTTATGCCAATACTAGTTGTATTTTATTTATCATTGTTGTTATATTATTGTTCTGAAGTTTTTTTTGACTTCCAGGTTTTGGTTGATAGTTAATATCCAATGTTTAATGTTTGAAGCTAGATTCTGATATGAAAGTTAAAGGTGGACTCGGAAGGCATGCTTTGGGATATGTCTGGGATCCCTTGTGTACATGATATTTTTTTCATTAACTATATCCATCAAATACCAGATGTATATGTTAAAAAGTGCCTCTAGGATATGTTTCTTGAATGCTATTATTTAAACATAATCCCTGTCAATGTGAGAAATTTATGGGAATAAACTCTCTTTTTGAAGCCATTGCCACTAACTGCAAGGAGAATTAAAGTAGACCTGCCACCAAGAGGAGAAGGCATGCAAGTGAAAAAGAGACCAATTTTTTAACTATAAGAGTTAATGTATCAAGAACTGTTAGGTTTGGTAATTTCTTTGAACATTGACGTACCAAAAAAGGTTACACAAATTTAAAAGGACAAGAGTACCATATGTTCCAAATAAGATAGGTACGTTGGGAAAATCAAGTGGGGTATAAAATTTCCAAATATGAATCAAGTACAAGAGTTATACCTATGGATCCAAATCAGATATCTATTTCTAGGACTAGGAATAAGAATAAACAAATTCCTACTAATCCCAATCAGGTATCTGGTAGTAGGACTTCATTAAAAATGAGAAGCATATATGTTAGAAGGGGAAGAGGAAGTGGTGGTGTACAAGAACATGTTATCGGTGATGGATTGGTCTTTAAAGAAGGGAATGAAGAACATGTGTGATGTCGATGAGGGTATGATGAGTCAAATTAATGGATAGGAAGTTGTGGGTGAGGGTGTAGTGAGTCAAGATAAGGTACAAGAAGATATGAACAAAATTTGTCAAGAGCATGAAAATTTTAAGGGTATGGTGAGTCAAGTTATATATGGATGTGTTGTTGAGAGGGAATCTTGTAACATCCCAAATTTCGAGTCGAAAAATTTCATTTTTAATTAAGTAATTTATAAAATTGTTTACTGAAAAAAATTTCGATATCATATGAATCCATAAAACATCATGAAAAAGTATCAAAATCAAAACATCGAACAGTAATAAAAATCAGAGTACAATCCCAGAAAGCTCATTGCGGAAATCATGTTTGTGTGTGATGCGCTGCTACGCCGTCGACTCTTTCCCCTTGGATGAAAAGGTACCTGAAACCAAAACTGAAATTGTAAGCACAAAGCTTAGTGAGTTCCCCCATTATACCACATACTATACAATCATACATGCTGTCGGGCAATTCTGGGGTGCACGACCTACCCATGTCAAGCCATTCTAGGGGGCTGACTACTCGTGTCAAGCCATTATGGGGTGCTGACTACCCATATCAGGCCATTCTAGGGTGCCTGCCTACCCTCCGGTCTATCTCACCCGGTCACGGGGACTATTTCACCCATACTACTATCACATAATAACATATCATAAACATGTTTTCAAACATATATGGGGTGTCCGACCTACCCTTCGGTCCTAACAACCGATCGAGGAAGTATTCCCCTCTTAATACCACTATCACATAGAACACAACATACTGACACATAGAACACATCAAGTAATGGCAACCGGACTATTATCTCAAAGACAATCATCTCAACTGTAATCAACTACTATTGGGTCGGCCTTGGTGCCTTAGACCCACTTCTACTGGAAAGCAACTCACCTCAATGTCGCGTAGTGTCTGCACTGTCCCCAGCGTGAAAATTAACTTTCCTCAACTCCTCAATCCCTACACAACAAATCTTACTAATTTATCAATTTGTACTCACAACCTTCACAATGGGTCAACCTAAGTCCTGGTCAAAGTCATCCTCCATTTGACTTGACTCGTCGAGTTGGTCTACCAACTCGTTGAGTCCCCACTCCTTCAAAATGATCCAACCCTCGACTCCACTCGTCGAGTCTAGCAACAACTCGATGGGTCCTCCTTCAACCATAAAATCGAGACCATCTTCAACCGGCTCGCCGAGTTCCCCTTGAACTCGTCGAGTTCATCTCCCTCATAAGAATGTGTTCAGTCTATGACTCGCCGAGTTGTATGAAAAACTTGTCGAGTCCATCTTCATGGTTTGGGAGATTGCCTTGGACTCTCCGAGTTTGTTCATACACTCATCAAGTCCCATGATTTCCAGGTCTATAATCACGTCCATCTTTGTTGAGTCCGCCTTCTAGACTCAACCAGATTCCTCCGAAACAAAAGGTTGGGGAACCAACGCTCGACTCGCCGAGTCCCAAGAACGACTCGCCAAGTGTCCTAAAGTCCATACCTATAAACTCGATTTCTGTTGAGCTCATCTCATCCAAAGGGTAGATCTGACCTCTTAGGGTCGATATAACACGTAAAGTCACGAACTTTACGTCCCTGCATGGGTCTTTAAGCTTAAAAGGACCAAAATTAAGACCTACAAGATGCATGGGGCTCTCATGGCCATAGAGTTGGCACCTTTATGCCATGAGAACCTTCCAAAGTCCAAGATCTGAAGCCATGACTCTGCATTACACCCCACAACCCGAAAATGGATTAGAAATTCCCTAAAGATACCAAAATCCAAGCCCTAAAGTTGATTAAACACATGGAAAGTCAAGATTGAGGCTTTTTACCTTAAATGAGCTGGAAATGGAACATAATCTCTGGATCTTCTAGCTTCAACGTGAACTCCCAAGCTCCTTTCTTCTTCTCAAGCTTCACAACCACCAAAAATGCACAAAAATGGCTTAATAGCACTCAAATAAGGCTAGGGTTTTAGTTTAAGGTCTTCTGGAAGTGTGAGGGACGATGGAGGCTGATATGGGAGGAGATAAGTTGTTTAAATAGGGTGCAAACCCTCAAATTTAGGGTTTCACCTAGACAGCTCCTACTCGCCGAGTCGGTCTCCCGACTCGTCGAGTAGGTCATTTAAAATATGCGCATAAATCCGAGTCTACTCGACGAATTGGAACTTCAACTCGTCGAGTCCTAGGGTAAAATACAATAATACTTGGAATTAAATACGTAACGGAAACCGGGTGTTACAAATTTTGCATAAAGTTAAAAGAATTTCTTGATGAAATTGAGTGTGGTATAAATGAAATTCATAAGGACATTAATGATGATGCAACCAAGATGAACGTGAACATACACTTATACCTGATACCACTTTAGTTCAAGTTAGCCAAAAAAAGATAGATCCTAAGTTTTATGTAGGTAATGTAGAGGATGTCATACCTGAGTAAGTCCAACTTAAAAGACGATGTATCCTTATTACTAGAGTCAGAATACACCATAGTTGAAATTAAAAGTAGTAGAGGGTTAGCATTACTATTCGATGACATGCCAGCTATTGAGATGCTAATTTATCTCCTTAATTGCAATTTATTTTATTTGTACCATATTGTAACTACATGTTATATTATCGCTTTATGGGAACTAAAAGATGATGAATAACATTCGGTTAAGTCTGTGGATGATGATGGTGAGGTAGATGCTGATAAGACAGGAGATGTTTACCACGAGCATGGGGATGATGAGGATGCATGGAACGAAGCATATGATGGAGTTAAGAACTTACCCAAGCATTTTGGTTAATGTTTTGCCCAAAAATAAGAGATGGAAACCTTTCAAGATGATACTGAAAATGAAATTAAGGAACCATGTGTATAACGAAGATGGTGGTGGTTCCAGTGTTACCAATCCTGCCTCTTTAGAATAGTTGGGTAGGCAGTAGGAAAGGGTGTGGGGGTGCTAAGTGGGATCTTTAACATGGGCATATTTTATTGGTGGCCCTATATTTTTTCATGTTTTTGTTATTCCTACTGGTTACAGCAACATCCAATTGGAATTTATTGCCACATTAGGCTAGTTTGATTGGTTTTAAATAGTATGTAATGCACACCCTTATTAAATAAAACATTATTTATTTATAATATTGACATTTTTGGTTTATAGCATCTTACTTTGGGTTATAGCACCTTACTTTAAGTGTAAACATCTCACTTTGGTTTTATTTTTGTTAGTTCCACATAATTTGATGCCAAGTAAATATTGGTCAATACCAAATTTGTCTATAATTATGAAAAACATACAAATTGGATTATAATTTCCCATATTACTGATATTGCCTAAATTAGTCATATATTCTAGGTAATTATTTTAATATTTAATAAAGAATATTGTTAATTAAGGCTAAATATGCCACAAATTTTTTAATATTTGATAAGTATGGTTAACATATGAAGCTGAGGCAAAAATAAGAAAATTGGGGCAAACTAAGGAGTAGATAAGGAAGAAATTCAAAGTTTCTTTAAATCACAGGGTTAGAGCCACATTTAATGAGGGATAGCGTCGCAAAATAGATTTTTACTTCGGGAACAATCTATGAAGATCACGTTTAGCGAGACGAAGACGAAGGCTTAAAGCCACTAAGTTTTATTTTCCTACAATCACAAGATTTTCACATCCCAATTCGGTGTGCAGAAAAGAAAACCATCTATTTTACAAAAATAAATAAACCCTATTATCATTCTACAGGTAGAAAGAATCGAAAAAGGTGTTATATTGAAGATTTGTTAAAGAAAACTTGAAGCAAACATTAGGTTTGCAATGTCTAGCAATTTCTTATGTGTTTTTCAAGTTTTTCAGTAAACATGAGAAGATAAAATATTCTCTTCTGCTTAGATGTAGATGAACTAAATTAATATGGTGTATATGTTGATTCAAAGATATAAAGTTGATTCTTTATTACTTTTTGGATCAATTATTGTACCTTGTAAAAGTTCATATTTGTATTGATTACAATTAAGTTGCATATGGTTTCAGACTATAATATGATTTTTGTAACTTGAATCTTAATAATTTTTTAGCATAAATTGTCACGACTAGTGATTAAACAAATCCTAGGAGTTAACTAATATTAATTGGTAAATTTAGCAAATAAGAGAGTATTAGTTTAACCTAGTATGCAAGGTTTAATTTTATTATCAATAAGATTAAACATTCAATTGATTCATTCGGTAAATTTAAATTGGTCTCCAGGTTTCTAGTTTTATGAAACATTAAATTAGCTACTTATTAATCACTAGTGTTAGTAGTTATATCTTAATTGCTAATGATCTTATCGCTAATCACTTTATAAATTCATTGCACTATCAACAAATCATCATAGGAAAAGGGGATTCGAATTCAAAGTAGAAGTGCTTCAATCTTACTGTTTTAATTTGATTATTTGTTTGTTCGATAATTCAAAGTAAAATTTAAAAGATAAGTTTAAAAAACCCTCAGCCCCCCCCCCCCCCCCCCCCCTAATTTTTTTCTTCAGTTAGTCTAATCTGTTACTAATCATACATGTTCCCAAGAGTTCGACACCCATATTTGCCACAACTATAGTATAACCGATCAGGTTCACTACATGTGTGTGTATTGGTTAAGTTGTAATAGATTAAGGATCTATAAATTTAAAATGTGACAATTTTTAGTATAAAAAATACACATCAAGTTTTTGGCATCGTTGTCGAGGAACAATTTAATCTATTTCAGATTCTATTAAATGTCTAAATAGTTTAGTAGGTTTTATTTTTCTGTTTGTTGATTTTCTGAATTTAAGACATTCGCGATGCGAAATCTAGAGGACCGCGACACGAGTTTTGTTGATTCCAAATTCAGTTTTATTTTTATGTGTTTTTTAATTGTACTGTTAATTTGTTTTGTTTTATTTTTGTTGTAGTAGTTAATGACTAGGGGATTCACCTCCAATATAATGTCACCATTCTAAGGGCCCGAACAAGAACTTCATAAGAGACAAAGGGAGAAGGATCAAGAGGAAGAAACTTTATTAGAAAGAATTCATACTGAATCAGAAGGCGACCAACGTGAGTAAGAAAACATGGCTGACACACTGACGCTAAAAAAAGTACGCAATCCAAACAAGAGATGGCGTCATACCCATATTGGTTCAAAAAGTTATCCCACCTGTGACTAGTTCTAAGCTAAAAGGATAGTTCTTGAACATGATAAAGGAGATACCTTTCTTTGGAAAAGAACATGAGGACGTCAACAACCATATTGACGAAGTGCTAGAGATTGCAGGTTATTTCAATGTTCCAGGTGTGTCGAAGGACGCGATAATGCTGTGTGTGCTACCAATAACATTCAAGGATGTGGCCAAGAGTTAGGTGAAGTCTTTACCACCAAGTTCGATCACGAAACGAGACACTTTGAAGGGAAAATTCTTACAAAAATTTAACCCACCTTCAAAGTTTGGCAAGATGAAAGCTAAAACTCATAATTCCCAACAAATAGACGACGATACTCTATTCGAAACTTGAGATCATTATAAAACAATGTCTCAAAACCAAGTACTACATGATCTCAACCAACATCAAATGGTTCAAACATTTTACAATGGTATTATTGCATATACGAGACAATTGGCAGATTTACAAGGGCTAATTACGAATAAAACCCCAATAGCCGGTAAAGAAATAATCGAGAATTTGGCAGAGCATTCTCGAGAATAGCACTCACCAAGGGAAGAAGGAGTACGGTTGAGGAGAATGAGTGACGAATTCAATAGATTAGCAGCACTAAACGTAAAGCTTGATAACATTGACTGGAGTATAAAGAAGATGAATCAGACAATTCATGCTATTCAAGTAGGTTGTAACAATTGTGTGGACCACACTTGAAAAAAGACTGCAACCTTGATAAAAATGGGAATCGTAAGATGCATGTTTGTTATTCTAGTAGGATTAAATTACACGATTCGTCCATCGTCCTAGTAACAAATTGCGCGTTTACTCTATATTTAAAAAAAGTTAACTCGGATCATTCCTATAATGTTTTTTTGTCACTTGGACCGTCCTTGACGAACACAAAATGACTATTGTACCATTTCTGTTTCTTATTTTAATATATTTTTTGATTTGTTTGTCATTGATAATTTAAAAGAAAAAAAAAAAATTTAATGGGCCCACCACCACAAACACTTATCCTCTACCCTAACCACACCCAAACCCATACCCATCAATCATTTATCAGCTTATCTTCTTCAGCTCATCTTCTACCTCCGACCATCGTGTAATACCATTAGACCACCATACAATACCGCCAAACCACCATGCACCACTGTTGACCAAAACTACTTTTTTTCTAAAAAACACAGTCGGTCGAGATGATGCGATACAGAGAAAGATATATATATATATATATATATATATATATATATATATATATATATATAGAGAGAGAGAGAGAGAGAGAGAGATGGATATGAAGATGACATCACCACTTGTTCGTAGATCTACACTCTAGGTGGTGGTTTTCGAAGGTGGCTTCGTCTTCTCCACCTGAAATAAATGTCCCCACCTTCATAATTTGTCTCTCTCCTATCAAGCATCTCTTACCCCTCATCTCTCGTGGCAAGAACATCACCGGAATCCACCGTTGGAAAAGACAAAGAATATGTGAAGAAAGTTCTCTGCTGGAAATAGCCACCATCGTCCTTCTCTCCACCACCATCCACTGTTTACCCTTTCTTTCTACTCTCATCTATGTGAACCTGCTAGAAACTACCTCAATATCCTCCATAAACCACCTTCATTTACTTTAAAAACCACCACCATTTACTTTGCGACTCCATAGATCTGGACTATACTAAGAACCCTAACCTCGAGAAATCATTTTTGAAGATTCTCAACACACTTGACTTCTAGATATAGATTCAAGATTTATAGATGTGAAGTTTCATTCCCCAACTTCTTTGATTTCCCTAACAATTTGCTTCATCCCCAAATTATTTTACAAATTTGGTGTTGATTTTGGTTTCAGATTTTGGGTTATTTTGGTTTCAAATTTCAGAAAATTGGTGTTGATTTCATTTGGGTTTGAGGTTTAGATTCTGGTTTTAGTATCAAGTTTCAAATTTGTATAAGATTTAACGGTTGCAAAAGTTATCGTTGGTGGCTGCAGGAGGGTCCGGTGGTGGTTTCATGAGGTATCTATTTGATTTTGCAAATGTGTACTACTCGATTTCTTCATCCCCAACATGTTTTATAGATTTGGTGATGTTGGATTTCTTCAAGAACCTGTTGAGTGGGGTGGGGAATAGTGTTAGGTGTTATTGGTTAACAAAAAAATGTGGCGAAAAAAACTTAACCTTAAGTTCACATATAACCTAATGGATCTATGTTTTCACTATTGATTTGCAACAAACAATTGAACATCAAGAACCCTAGCTGTACTCTACTATTTTCGAACATAAAGGGTTTTAGGGTTTACATACATCTTGATTATTGTAGTAAATAATCAACAATTCCTTCTTCAATAAGATTTAGAAAGAAAGGACTAGAAATCTCATGCCTCTAATGGTTTGTACACAGACCCGATCAATAGAAGAATTTAGAGAAGAGAGAAGAAGGGAAATAATTTCGGCTGTAAGGCAGGTTTCCTTTGATAACCCGTATCCCTTTTCTTGCTCCATAAGGCCTCCTAAGGCTTCCAAGAAGCCCTAGGAACCTCTTCCAAAACCGTCCCTCTTACGTGAAGGTTTTGGATTTCTTCAATGTTTAACTTTTGAACATTGTCACCTTTAGTCCCTATACTTTTAATTAATCCAATTAATCCCAAAATAAACTCCAATTAATTTCTGATTAATTATTAATTAAATAATACTATTTCTAATTAATATATTAACCTCATTAATATATTAATAAATTATTTATTGTTATGTATTAATCTTATAATAAACCAATAAATCAACCTCTTTCTCCAAAAAATCATTTTGTCAATTACTAGGTTTGAGGGCAACCCAAAAAGACTTTGCTTTTAGTTCAAGTACATACCAATTTAGTTATTAGCTTAGACACCTAATCCAAAACTCTCCCACTTAGATAAGTCTATAACTATAAATGCAAGTATAACTTCTAAATTAACAACAAATGGGTGTTTTCCAAAGCAACTCTAGTCTCTGATATGAGAAGACATTGGTCCTAAGATAAGTGATCAAATATTTCTTCGTTTTAAAAGATATCGTAAGGATATGAGACATGTTATAATCAATCTCTTGTCCAAATTTTGTTTCCTGATATCCTGATTTGTGATGACCTCATAAGACTTACTAATTGAACACATCAATTTAGTCCCGGCTAAGCCCAACACTATAATGTCAACACTAAATCACCAAGGGGACCAAAGATATCGCTTTCCCATTAGGGAAAATGGAACGAATAAATTTTGACTGATATGCTTGTATCTTTTACTCACCAAATTATGCATAGCACTACGTTTTATAACATCATGTTACCGGTGCGTTTACATAACACCAATGCACAACGACTTGTAAATTACAACTCATATATCTCCATTTTAAGAATATTAGATGTTATCGTCTCAGAATTACTTGTGATAAAATCCATAAAGTAATTCTCTGAGCGTGTGTTTTATCCAATTCTCAAAATCTCCATTTTCTAAGTACCCGTGAATATTGTAGCAACCATTGCAATGTCTAATCTCCATAAACAATCTACAATCTATTCATGATAGTCATGATTCATTACTTACTTCCAAAAGTGTGAGCGAATGTGGAGTTTCGAATAATTAAATCATTTAGGATGTAAAACATGCAAAACAAAACACAAGAATAAATAATTGAAAAAGGTAGTGACCATACTCATAAATGATCTCTATTATTCAATCACTTAAGCAAATTACATTTATTTTGTTACAAGTTTCAAAAATATCAACTAACTACTAAAACTAATATCATCTCTCAACCCTATGCTCCTAGCATGCTGGTTATGCTTGACTCTACTCAGAGTCTTTGTGAAAGGATATGTAGGATTATCTTTTGAGGATACTCTCTTCACCATAATATGACCTTCTTCAACTTATGTCTAATGTAATGGTACATTCTGTCAATATTCTTGGATCTACCATCATCCTTGGGTTCCTTGGTCAAAGAAATCAAGCATTCATTATTACAGTAAAGTTCTAATGGCTCCTGAATGGTCGGCACTACTCTGGGATCTTCGATGAAGTTTTCCAACCTAGTCGTCTCCTTTGATGCTTCACTCGCTGCGATGTACTCTAATTTACAAGTAGAATTAGCCACCATATCCTACTTGGAACTTTTCCATGTCACTGCTCCACCATTTAACACAAACATATAGCCCTATTGAGAACACAAGTTGTCTCGATATGTCTTAAAGTTGGCGTCACTATACCAAGTTACTCTTAACGTATCTCTGCCTCCAAGGACTAAAATATTATCCTTCATCCTTCGCATATAATTAAGTATGTTCTTTGCTGCATTCCGATGAGCTCTGCCAGGATTCCTCAAAAATCGGATAACCATGCTCAAGGCATATGAGACATCAGGGCGAGTACATGTCATATCATACATGATTGACCCTACAGTCGAAGCATATGGGACTCGACTCATGTTAGCTAACTCTTCATCTATATTGGGACTTTGAGTCTTATTCAACTTGGCATTACTCTGAATAGGTAGATCCTATTTCTTTGAATTATCCCTACTAAAACGTTTTAGTACTTTATCCAAGTAAGTACTTTGACTAAGATCAATAAGTCCTTTTTTTTTTATCCCTCAGAATCCTTATCCTAAGAATATATTCATCTTCCCTTAGATCCTTCTTGGCGAAATACTTCCCGAGCTAAGATTTCACTTCTTTAAGGTTCAAGATGTCGTTTCCCATAAGGACTATGTCATCAACATACAATACTATGAAAGTTACTATACTCCCACTAGATTTGGCATACACGTAGGACTCATCCTCACTCCTAAAGAAACCAAACTCTTTCACTTTCTCATGGAATCAAAGATCCAGCTACGAGAAGCTTGTTTCAATCTATAAATGGATTTCTCAAGCTTACACATTCTATTAGGAAACTTTTCATGTATCAAAACCTCTGGCTGACTCATGTAAACATCCTCAGCCAACTTCCCATTAAGGAAAGAAGTTTTGACATCTATCTGTCATATTTCATAATCATGAAAGACAACTATGGAAAGCATTATCCTAATAGACTTAATCTTAGCTATTAGTGAAAAGGTTTCATCATATTCAACCCTAAAGGTTTGAGTAAAGCCCTTTGAAACCAGTTGTTCTTTGAGTGTGTGTACTTTCCCATCCATGTCGGTCTTCTTCTTGAAGATCCATTTGCAACATACTGTCTTTCGACCAGGTTCTTGATCAACCAAATTCCAAACCTGGTTGTTGTACATGGACTGAATCTCGACGTCCATTACCTTTTTCCATTTGGCAGCCTCAGGGCTCGTCATCGCTTCCTTGTAGTTAGCTGGCTAATCCATATTTACCAGCGTACCATCAATGATAAACGTATCACAATAAGACATTATTTAGAAACCATACAATGTTGGTGGCATGCTAACTCTACCTGATCGGCAAAGAGGTAATGAACTGCCAATAGGATCAACAAGAGTTGCATTCTCTGGTTGAGAACTAGTGTCTTCTAAGGTTCCTTCATTGGATGATTATGGAATTTCTTACAGATCAATAGGGCTCCTACTATCCATTTTGAATATGATCTCTCTCTCTCTCTCTCTCTCTCTCTCTCTCTCTCTCTCTCTCTCTTTCTCTCAAGACTCCTCTTCGCGCTACTAAGAACACGTTCTCATTAGGTCCGTAGAACAAGTATCCAAAAGACTTATGTGGGTAACCAATGAAAATACATCTCTCACTTATAGGTTCTAGCTTGTCGCAAGTTTCTCATCTAACAAAAACTTCACAGCCCTAAACCTTGGTGTGGCGTAGCGAGGGAACTTTTCCTGTCCATATCCCGTGAGGTGTTTTGGCAATGTTATTGGTAAGGACAAGATTAAGAATATGGGTGGATGTCTCTAAGGCACAACCCATAGAGAAATTTAGGAAGTGAAGCTCGACTCATCATGGAACAAATCATGTCTATCAAGGTCCGATTGTGCCTCTCAGCCACACCATTAAGTTGCGGTATCCTAGGAGGAGTCGATTGTGAAACTATTCCACATTCCTTAAGATAGTCGAGGAAATAGATACTAAGATACTCTCCACCTCTATTAGATCGAAAGATTTTTATCTTCTTACCCAGTTGATTCTCGACCACGTGTTTAAACTCTTTGAACTTTTTAAAGGTTTCTAATTTATGTTTGATTAGGTAGATATATCCATATCTGCTATAATCATCCGTAAATGCCAAGTAGAACCAATTGCCATCCCTTATGGTTGACCTAAAGGGCCCGCACACGAATATATGTACGAGGTCCAACAAACCTTCACCACTTTCATAAAATCCAATGAAAGGTGATTTTATCATTTTACCTAGTAGACAAGATTCGCATTCATCATTCGGCCTTAAGTCAAATGATTCCAACACTCCATCCTTTTGGAGTTGGGTGATGCATTTTTTTGTTAATCTGTCCAAAACAACAATGCCACAAGCATTCTTTGTCTATACCATTAGAGGAATCAATATTTAATACACTATTGTGTAAGCTATCAACACAAATCATATTTTCATACACACCATTTCAAGGTAAAGTTCAAACACAAAACACCATTTTTATAAGCTAAAATTGAAACATTCATATCAATAAAAGAATATCGAAATCCTTGCCTAAAAATTCATGAAAGAAAATAATGTTATGTGTCATTTCTGGCGAGTAGAAACAATTGTATAAAATAAACTAAACTATTCATAACTCTACTTCAATCTTCAACTTGATCTCTCCAGCTAATGTAACGGAAAAACTTTCTTCAGTTCCATAACTGGATGGATCTTTTCTCAGCTCAAGACTTCATTCTTTATTTCCTTGAATACCAATCATATGCGAATAAACACATATAGTATCAAGAACTAATGCCTTTAGTAGTATGAAACGTTTAGGTAACTACCTGAATTGGATTCAGTTGCTTGAACCGACTCATCATTATCATCTTTTAGGTATTCAGGGTAGCTTCTTTTGTTGTAGTCTCTTAATTCCCAACAAGGAAAATAAGCCTCAATTGAGTCACGATTTAGAGCAACTTCATGCTCATCAGGAATGTGTGGGGATAAAGCGTGAAGGAGGTGTGAAGCTAAAGCAACATGGTTGAATCCTAAAAATTATATGAAGGAAGTAGTTTTAGTTAGTTGATATGATTCCTTAACATTTTTAACCCATAATTAATATTTAAGTCTAGGATGCAAGATAACAATTCACAACTAAGAAGAAGGATGTCATAATCTAATTGCGAACTTATGAAGGTAGGTAAAAACAATTCACCAATTTCGAACTATGAAACTCCTAGATCTTTCTAGATTCATTGAAACTTCTCAATGACATGTTTAATCTTAGATTATGCTCTTCTATATGTAACTGGGATGCCGATTATCACAAACAAGGTATGAATAATCATGCAAACACGCTTGGCACCCTCAATGTGATTAATCATCAGCAATTAATGTGTCAGTTAACCATACGCACTCCACTAACAATGATAATTTTCTAGATGCCCGTTATTCCACTTTAAAGTCTCTATTAGTGTGCCGGTTAACCACACACGATGCACTTATGACATATTAAAGTATGATGTGCGTTTTCATGGATTAACATATTATTTCACATTTTTCCTAAAGTAACTAGTGTGAGATTTTTAAAATAGTTTTGTTACTTTATATCATTATACTTTTAATGACGTTATGTCCTATCAAACCGGTTCAACTAACGACCCTCCACCATACATGAGAGAGGTAGGTGAGAGTGGACACCCATTAACGACCATTTTATAGGTCGCTTCTTTATACCATCTTTATAGCTTGGTTTCGTAACTGAGGCATACTATTGATTTGATTGAGTTTTCTTATACATATAGCAGTTAACTTTTTATAATATATATATATATATATATATATATATATATATATATATATATATATATATATATATATAAGGTTTATTTTAAAACCTTTTAAAATATGAGGTTGAAATATTAATTATTGAAATTAATCTTATTAATTAATTAATATTGACTAGTTATGATTTATCTTTATCTTTTACTTAAACAATTAACTAAATTAATTAAATCATTTGTGGATTAAATAATTATTTATTATTAATCAATTAATAAAATATTTCAAATTTAACCATAATCCTAAACCCCCTAATTTCGAAAATAGGGTTTTGGTTTATCAGGTATAAATTATTCAAATTTTAAGGCTTTTAAAATAATAACGCCCAGATTTTCCATCACCATGTATACCCCAAAATTTATTACATCATTATAAAAGTTTTACAAAACATTTTGGTATACACTGGCACACTGGAGCACAAGAAGCTATCACAAGGATCGTGCCAGCAGCAAACACAGGATCGATCCGGGCCCTACAATCTTTAACCTGCATAAAATTTTCAAACAAACAACATAAGCCTCGCGGCAGATATATTCAGAATATCTCCTAAGAGATTTAACATAAACCTTTTTGGCATAATAATCCCATGCTTAGTAAAGCACTAAGCCCAAACCTATAAAATGATACTATCTCTAATCCGAGATAAACATAACCCAATATATCAATATTTCATCTCCAATATGAGATAAATATAAACCAATATATCAATATTTTATTATAACCAATTTAACTAATCAAGTACCATATCTCCAATCCGAGATAACATATTCAAATAATTATACCATCCTAAGGTACCATATAATGTCATAATAATCACCAATACACATATACCAAAATGTGTAGGTACCAACAACAACAAATGTTAGATTAGTGTTACTCACCTGATAACTTGGTCGACACACTACTTTGGTCCTTGATCTATACAGCTTTCTCGTCCGTCACAAACCGGTACTAATTATAATTTACCCTTAACTACACCCCGTGAGTATTTGTCACCAAGCTCATTAAATGCAATAAAATATCAATACTAGGCTTAACCCCATAAGACAATAACAAAATCTACCATATCGGTTCATTTCAGTAGATTACGGTTTATAACCTTGACAGTCCCAACTAATTATCTTACCGTGAGATTTACTTACAAACCTCACCAATAGGTCCGTAACAACACCATATCACGGATACAAGTATATGTATATAAAATATACTCAAATATATCCAATCCCAAAAATAATGTTGTATAAAAAAATTACATTATAACAGGGTAAATTATACCTCCACGGTCTCATAACTCGGCCTGAATGACACGTATATCGGTATAACTCCACCGGTATAATATCACGTAAACGACTCCTGGGCAGCATCTCCGCTCAAATGCATCAAAATCCTCCAAATGACATCAAAGCACTCATTTGTATACTCTTCATGCTCTCACGTCGTGAGAATTATAGGCTCACGTCATGAGTTGTGTCCAGACATGGTCCTGCCACGCGTCACACTCTCCCGCCATGTGTCTCGTCGATTCATCGTGTCTCACTTCGTGAGAATCACATACTCACGTTGTGAGAGTCAAAAGTCATGTCATGAAAAATATGATTCACGTCGTGATGGTCAAAGGTTGACCTTTGACTTGACTTCCGTTGACTTTCTTATAATAGCATCCTACTTTCATCTTAACTTCAAATAGCCATAACTTTCTCATACGAACTCCATTTTCAGCAAACTTTATGTCAACAGAGTCGTCATCACACGAAATACAATATTCCTCAATAATGTATTAATAATTAACATTTCTAAAAATTAACCATTTCTAGGGTTTATCTCACCTATCCCTTTCATAGTATCTATATTTCATAAAATAACACATGTTACGAAAAAAACGTGTGTTACACTAAGGTTTCAAGAACCCTAGCAATTTTCGAAAAATGTCTCATTAGGGTTCAATTTTTATAAACCCTAATTTTGATCTATTCAACATTGTGTAATATCACTTGAAAACACTAGGCTCTGATACCACTGTCAGGTTTTATTGGTTATAAAAAGACAAAATTGCAAAATGGTCCCCGTGGTATGCATTTTTTTTAGGGTTTTTGTCCAAACCACGACTTTTTTGGCTTCGTGGTCCTTTTGGACTAGTTTGTATGCGAAAATGGTCCCTCCGAAAATTGAAATGACTAAATTGCCCTATTGATATATTTTTTATATTTTTTTTTCTATTTGATTTAATGTTTATTAATAATAAAATAGGGCCCATACTCCATTCTCTCTCTCTCTCTCTCTCTCTCTCTCTTGTATGAAGCCATTTCCCAGTTCATCTTCTCCAACCAAAGAATCGAAATCAGAGATCGGTTCTTCCTCATCCAAGACTCGTTTTATCAGATTCTAGATCGATGTGTTTCTCATGTACTTCATTCTCTCACAGCAGATTGATGTGTTTATCATATTCCAACAAATAAGCTAAACCTGTGTAACCATCCTTATTCCCTCTTTTAGACCACCACCAGTGTTGTCATCACACACCGTTGATATGTTTCTCATTCTGGCACACAAATTCCTTATGGGATTCTTTGGAAAACTGTAAATGAACCAGATCTTGAAGCTTTAGCTTCATTGTTTGGCGAATGAGCCAGTTCTTGAATTCATCACTATTTGTGCCACCGCAGCCGATGAATGAAACCCAAAACTTGTGGGGTTTCTCCCCGAATAAGATGGGTAGCTTGCCTGAGTGGGCTCGAGTTCTGCCAGGCCAAAAGGAACCTGACTTCAGCACCCTCATTGAAAACCGATTATCTTACTAAATACTTATCTTTTAAATTTTTTTTCCATTAATCACTCAAAAAAATCCAGATAATTATAGAAAGAGTAGTCAGGCTATAAGATTTTCTTTCTTTTCTTTGTAGGAGTTGCTAAAATGAAATCGTTGCAAATCGTAAATGCACCCAAAGTACAAGCTCAAGGAAGCAGTTGATTCTCTGTGCCCCTTCATATTTTGTTGAGAGATAGAGAGAGAGATAGAGGGGGGTGTGGGCCCCATTTTATTATTAATAAAACATTAAATTAAATAGAAAAAAATAGAAAAAATATATCACGAGGGCAATTTTGTCATTTCAATTTTCGGAGGGACCATTTTTACATACAAACTAGTCCAAAAGGACCACAAAACCAAAAAATCATGGTTTGGACTAAAATCCCATTAAAATGCATACCACAGGGACCATTGTTGCAATTTTGTATTATAAAAAAATATGTTGTGGAAAAAGCTTAATCCTAAGTTCACATGCAACCTAATGGGTCTATGTTTTCACGATTGATTTGCGATAAACAATTGAACATCAAGAACCCTAGTAGTACTCTACTATTTTTGAATTTCATAAAAGTTTTTAGGGTTTACATACCTCTTGATTATTGTAGTAAATAATCAACAATTCCTTCTTCAACAGGTTTCAGAAAGAAAGCACCAGAAATCTTGTGTCTCTAATGGTTTGTATGCAAACCTTACCAATAGAATACTTTATAGTAGAGAGGAGAGGAAGGAATTTTGGCTCTAAGGCTCTTAGAAAAAGGAGTGCTGAAAATATGAACCCCATAAGGGGTTTATATAGGTGAGTAAGGAGTCTAGGATAAGACAAGTTTCCTTAGATAACCCTTATTCATTTTTTGCTCCCTAAGGCTTCCAAGAAGCCCTATGAACCTCCTCCAAAACCTGCCCCTTATGGGAAGGTTCTAGATTTCTTCAATGTTTTACTTTTCAACATTGTCACCTGTAGTCCATGTACTTTTAATAAATTCAATTAATCCCAAAATTAATTGCAATTAATTCCTGATTAATTATTAATTAAATAATATTATTTCTAATTAATATATTAACCTCATTAATATATTAATAGTTTATTTATTGCTATTTATTAATCTTTTAATAAACCAATAAATCAATCTCTCTCCCCAAAAAGTCATGATGTTAATTACTAGGTTTGAGGACAACCCAAAATGACTCTACTTTTAATTCAAGTACATACCAATTTAGTTATTGACTTAGAAACCTAATCCAACAAATAGATGGTGGATTAGTTATTTATTATTAATAAATTGAAAAACAAACCATAAGTAAAATAAAAATAAATGGAAAGGGTAAAATAGTCATTTTATGTTACTCAGGGACAGTCTGAGTTAAAATTTGAAAATAGGGACCAAACGTGCAATTTAACACTTCAAAGATGGACGAATCATGTAATTCACTCTTCTAGTGGTGACTAATTTGATCCATATTGAAGACAACCCAAAAAGGAGTGGAAACCATATGAGGAGTATAGGAAGGAAAGGGGTGAAAAGTACAAACAAAAATCTAGAGGATTTTATCAAAAAGAGAATTGGCTCAAGAAAAGAATCCCGATTTAGAAGCTCTTTTGGCTAAATTCTCCAAGGATTCCAAAAAATGCCATAATGCAATAGATGCAACTCTCAAGGACCAGAAAGCAACACTCGGATACCAATAAACTTCTATACTCAGAATAAAGTAACAAATGGTCAAAAAGGCTTTTTCAAGAACGTATTTCGGGCACGTTGCCAAGCAACACATAAACAAGAACAATAATCCTACTGTTTCTGTTTCGTGTCATAATTAACAAATTTATATGCTGCAAAGTAGCTACCAGAAATCAGATTCAAATTCGAAGAATGTAACAGCCCGGAATCTCAGGTATTGTTAAAATTATGTTTTTGGGGTGTTTTAAGAGGGGACTCGGCGAGTTGGAGCCCAGACTCGCCGAGTAGGATCACAGACCTGGTCGCGGGTTCGCGACTGGACTGGACGAGTCCAGATATGGACTCGGCGAGTCTGCGCTATTTAGCGAAAACCCTAACTGTTCAGGTTTGGGACGTATAAAAGGGACTTATTGGCCGTCATTGTTCATTTTAGCCTTCTGAGAGGAACCCTAAATCGATTGTGTGCATCTGGAGCAAGGTTAAAGGCCATTGGTGATTTTGAAGGAGTTGTTGTGCAAGGAAGAGAAGGGCTTGGCTAAAGGAACAGCAAGGGAGTCACGTTCTGAGGATTGGGGACACAGAGAGTACATCATCCAGGTAAGAATTCGAGTATACTCTGCTATGGTGATGTGTTTAGAGGATTAGGGTTTATGGAAACCTTTTGTGGATAGATTGAATGTTACCCTAGTCCCCCAAACGATTGTAACCCCGTATTGGGACCTTTGGAGGTCCAGAATGTCCCATGCCTGTGCATTTCGGGAATTGATGAAGGTTTTGGATTGGAATCCTTATGCCTTAGGTCAATATGTAAGTTATAAGTCTTGGGGTGTAGCATGAGCACCGAAATGAGGACCTTACGTGATGGACCAGTCTAGGAAGGCCAGACCTATGAATGGTCGGAGCAGTTCTGACCTTAGGAAGCAGTTTGAGCGGTTGCATGGCATGGACTCGCCGAGTCCGATGAACAGACTCGGCGAGTAGCTTGAAGAATAACTGGGACTCGTCGAGTTTTTCTTCAGACTCGGCGAGTTGAGTCGGGGTGGCCCCGCGATTCTTCCAGGAGTAACTCGTCGGGTCAAGGAGGATACTCGACGAGTAGAAGGGGAATCTTAGAGGATTGGAGGACGTCTAGACTCGCCGAGTCGCCATGGCACTCGCCGAGTCCGGTCGAGTTGACCGTTGACCGTTGACCAGAGTTGACCTATGTGTGACTTCTTAGGGTCAGTTAACTTAGAAGATAAAAGTGTTAATAAGAGATATATGATGTTATAGGGAGTTTGTAGCTCGGTGGATCGAGCACGAGTGATTTCAGGATTTGCTAGCTTTCAGTATCCACGAGGTGAGTTTTCTCACTATACTGTACCTGGAAGGGTTTGACTGTGTGACCGGAAGGTCGGATATGATATGTGATATACGTGCTATATGTGGTAAGTTAATTGTTATGCGTGCTATGTATGTTTATGTGGGCCGGAAGGCAATATGTTATGGGCCGGAAGGCGATTATGTTATGGGCCGGGAGGCGTTGTGTTGTGGACCGGAAGGTCAGGGCCTGGAAAGGCGTATGTGCGTAAGTTGTATATTGGGGAACTCACTAAGCATTTATGCTTACAGTTGTTATGTATGTGTTTCAGGTACTAGCGAGGACCGTGGGAAGGCGCCGGCGTGATGTGTACACACTGATTGATGTTTTGAGATCTTGGGAATTCTATGAATTGTATTTTGACATAACACTTGGAATAATTATGTTTTGTTTGAATGAAAATACTTTATTTTTTAAATGAAAAATTTGTTTGAAAATTTGAGTTGTTACAAAGAATTTTCAAACACCTCTCCCATATTCTACTAATAAACTGCATAATGAGCTGGAGAAAAGCATAAAAAGTTCCTAGAGTAGATTGGAATGAAGGCGAACAATATTTCCATCATTGAAGCATTAAGTAAATTATGTAACTTTTCTCAAACTCTTGAAACATAATCAGAATACTTTGGAATAGATAGCAAGAGAAACGAAGAACAAAAAACAATCGTCTAGAGTGTTAAATTAGGTTCTAGAGAAAAAAAGATCTGGGAGATCTTACTCTATCCTGCGATTTTAGAAACACAAAGATGTATGTTTCAACATATTCAGGTGCAACTGTGAACCTAGTCCACATTCATTCTTTTTAAAGTTGGGATTATCAACACTGAAACATACAAGAATGGCTATACATATGGCCGACAAGACAATAACTTATTTGAAGGGTATTGTTAGAGACGTGTAAGTAAAAATAGGGACTTTTGTTTTTCCTATCGACATTGTGATCCTTTAAATGGAAGAAGACTTAGAGGTGCCAATCATATTAGGAAGACCTTTTCTTAACATTGTAAGAGCAATAATAGTTGTTAGTGTCACGAACAATAATCTAAAGACAACAAGGAACAAGACTCTTTTCACCGTGAAATTAACATATGTAGCGTCATGAGCAAAGAATATGAAGAAGCAGAAAAATATAAACCAAAAAAGAAGGTACTTTACAAACTAACGATTTTAAGCTTCAGATACACACAAAGAAGAAGAAAGAGGATGAACAATTCATAGACAAACTTTATGAAAATCTTATGGAGAATTTCTAGAGTGACGCCTATCTTACAAATGGTGGGATTAGAGGTGAAGTTATAGAGAATAACGTGAGGATTTTTTTCGCATTGAATAAGGAAGGAATTATAAAGTTAGTAGAAGAAGAAGTCAATCCATTAGATTTAGAAGAAGAATTTCAAGGAGAGACTGAGTGGTTAGATGAAGAATTATGAGATACAGGAGATAGCAAGACAAACTTGTTGATTTTGGAAGAAATCATGGATGGGGAAATTAAAAAAGAATCCTTCAACTTTAATGTTTGCACATGGAATTGATGAACCACTTTAACAAGAATGTGAAGATTTCATACAAATATCAGAGATTGAAAGCACCCAAGTCATGAAAGAGAAGATAGAAGCATGTGAGAATGAGAAAGAGAAAAGGAAAAGAAAGAAGTAGATTGATGAACTGAAGTAAAGAAAGGAAAGTGCTAAGGAAGTTTACAAGAAAAGGAAAGCTTACAAGAAGAAGAAAGAAGAGCGGAAGAAAGGACCTTTGAAACCCAACAAGACTTAGAAGAAGGAAGGAGTCTGGATTACTGTTGAATTAGGTGTCTAAGCCAATAACTAAATTGGTATATACTTAAAATTGTTAACAATGTCATTTTGGGTTGTCCTCAAACCTGGTAATTGAATAGGATGACTTTTGGAGAGAGAGAGACTAACTTATTGATTTATTATATGATTAATAAATAGCAGTAAATAATATATTCATATATTATGAAAATAATATATTATTTAGGAATAGTATGATCTAATTAAAAATTAATCAAAAATTAATTAGAATTAATTTCGGGATTAATTTGATTAATTAAAAGTGCAATGACCTAAGCTGTAATTGTTCAATAGTAGAACAAAAGGGTTCCAGAACCTTCCCCATTAGATATGGACGGTCTTGGGAAATATTCTAGGGTTTCTAGAATATCCCTTGAAGATAATTAGGAAACCAGATAATTACCTGATTTGAAATATTATTATTTTAATCAAGTATGGGTTATTTAGGATTTTCCTATAAGCTATAAATAGGCCTTCACCCCTTCATATTCTCGGCCACTTGTTCCATTAAGAGTATAGCCCAAATATACATCCCCTCTCTTCTCTCTTCAAGTTATTTAGTTACTAGTATTTGGGTGTGAACCATCAGAGGCATGAGATTTCTGGTGCTTACTCTCTAGAGCTTGTTTAAGAAGGATTTCATTGATTTGTTTACTACAGCAAATCAAAAGGTATGTAACCTTAATTCTTGTAATTTGATTATACTAGTAAGTTGTTAGGGTTCTAGTTATTTTGTTGTTCATAGCATATTACGTTCAAAGTGTTAAAGACATAGATCCTTTAGGTTTCATGTGACCTTAAATGTTAAGTGAAATTCCGTAAGCACATAGTTGTTGTAATATATAAACCCATCAATTACAACTCAAGTTAAAAGGAAACCGCTTGGCGGGAGGCAACCTGACCTTTATTATATTTTGATTTTTTTTCTTTTTCTAGTATTTTTAAGTAATTTATTTCCTTCAAGCTTTCTGCTTTAAGATTATGAATGCTTCTACTTTTTGTTTCTCTTCTTTATACTCATAAATTTTCGAATAATGGTTGGTTGATTTTAAGGCATTAACATTTAAGGGACATCAAAAATTTTAAGTGTCGGGTTCTTGTAAAGTTTTATTGTTTTCAGGAGCATAGATTATCCGAGATGTCAGAGTTCGTATAATTGGTGAAGTCTCAATCCGATTAAACTTTGCGAAAGAAGGAAATACATTGTTTGTTCTTTGTGACTCGAGCCTAACTACCTGTCGACGTACTGCATTACTTGGTTCACGATAAAGAATTCCTCATGAAGAAATCTTCTAAAGCAATGCAAATTCTTTTATGACGCAATCTGGAGCCTGCATATCACATTTTGATTTTAAAGATTGGTGATTTTCCAAAGAAATGCATTTTACAATGAAGTACAAAGTTCCAATCAACAACAAATTCACTAGTATATAAACAAACTTTTGATACATACTCATTGGAGTTCAGTTTTATTCTCTCTTTTACTTTACATTTCTGTAAAATGAGGGCATTGTACAAATTAAGTGTGGGGTATAGGATTGATGTTGTACTTAATTAGATTAGACTAAAATTTTGTTGATTTTTTAAAAAAACCAATAGGGGTTGAAGTTTAAATTTCCAAGCTATAAGTTATTATATAGTTAGTTATATGTTAAGAGTGGAACCAATCTGTGAGCTTTGAATTTTGGCCAGTACCCTCCAATGGATGTTTTACATCTATCGGCCACATGCCAACTAGTTTGGGATCGATTGGGGATAATTTCATTACATGGCTTCGTCGAAAGTCATGGGTTCCTTAATACTTGTTTAGTTGTTTATAAAAAAATAAATCATTAATTAAAATTGATGAGTATTTTATGGTTTTTAGTTTTCTATTTTTTAGTCTAGTTGCTTGGAGTTTATTCTAAAATATATTGATGTTTTATGATTTTACATTTGCTTGAGGGCAAGCAAAACCTAAGTGTAGGGTATTTTGAGACAGTCTAAATTAGTCATATAAACAATACTATAAATTAAGGATTAATATGCCACAAAATGTTTAATATTTGGATAAGTATGGTTAAAATCTGGAGTTGAGGCTAAAATGAGAATAATGGAGCAACATATAGAGTAAATAAGGAAGAAATTCGAAGTTGCCTTAAATCATGGGGTTAGCGTTGTGACCGATAAGGGATAGCGCCACAAAATATAGTTTCACTTCGCGAATAATCTATGAAGATCACGTTTAGTGATGCAAAGAGAAAGGCTTAGCGCCGCTAATTTTTATTTCCTAAATGTACAAGATTTTCATATCTCACTGTGGTATGCGAAAAGAAACCCTATTTAATATGAAAAATAAACCATATTATCATTCTAAAGGAAGAGGAATTCTAAAAAGGAGTTCTATTGAAGATTTAATGAAGAAAACTTAAAGAAATCATTAGGTTTGCAATGTCTAGTAATATCTTTACGTGTTTTTTTCTAGTTTTTGTATAAACATGAGAGACTAAAAACCTTCTCTTCTGCTTAGATTGTAACATCCCCAAAATCATAGATAAAATTTTCATTTTTAATTTAATCAAAACCATCACGTATTCATAGAAAACCTAAACTTAGTATGTCAAACGAGTATATTCATCAGAGTACAAATCTAAATCATAAAGAAAATGCGAAACATGGGTAGATACGTTGCGATCATGTCAGACCCTTCCCTTTTGTATCGGAAGTACCTGAAACCACAACTATAATTCTAAGCACAAAGCATAGTGAGCTTCCCCAAAGTATCACATACAATGAACATATATATATATATATATATATATATATATATATATATATATATATATATATATATATATATATATATATATAACACTACACGTTGTTGTCAAGTCCGTATCAACCCATATGACAACATGTAGCTCTGTCGGTCCCCATGAACCCCCGGGTCCGTATCAAACCATATAACATGTAGTTGTTTCGGGTCCGTATCAACCCCCGAGTTTGTAGTGACTCTGAGCCCGGTTTGGGTTATATATATATATATATATATATATATATATATATATATATATATATATATATATATATATATCAAAATAATCACATATATCTAGCCTATATCAAGCATCGGGCCGACATTGGTGCCTTCGACCCACTAGTATGGTAAGAAGACTCACCTCACAAACAGAAGAAAAAATAGCTGACGGGACTCTGCTCCGAAAAGCAGCTCAACCGAACATCTATTCGATTGATATGACCTAACATAACTATAATTTAAAAATACTCAAAATGCCCCTAGGTTAAGTTTAACCAAACAAGGTCTAAAGTCAAAGTCAACGGTCAAGGTTTACACGCCACATTGTGGTGGTCTTTCACTAAAAACATGATTTAGAGGGATAAAGTTTCTAACTTTACCCCTAGGACCATCCAAAAAGGACCAAAACTCAAGCCCTAGGTTCCAAAAGGCATGAACTTAACCATTAAGCACTTATTCTTTTCAATCTAAAGTCAATATTCTCTAATGGTGTTTCTAACACCAAAATCAACCTAATAGTTGGTGCTTTATAGACATGCATGTCCATTGTATCTCTTGAACCCATATTAGGTTAAAAATGAGAGTTTATGACCTAAATCTCATGCATGGTTACAAAATGCAACTAAACCTCAGATCCAAGCAACCAATTTCACCAAATGTCCAAGAGATTCATAAATTTGCAAACTTTATGAATTCTCACCATTCTAACTAACAAGAATAAGACGATTATGGGATAAAGCTCAAGATCTATACCCTATCATGATAAAGTTCAAGTTTGGGACACTTACAAAGGTCCAAAAAAGTGTCAAGATAAATAATGGAGGCTTTATTTCTAGATCCTGGCTCAAAATTTCCTTCTTCTCCCTTCAAGAGCTTCCAAGACTACCAAAAACGAGGACAAGAGCACCAAACAGGTTTAGGATTAGAGTTGTCAGGTTGGAGAGTGATAGAGGTTGAAGGTGGGAAACCCTAGTCTCCTCATTTTCCTTTAAATACCCATAAATTAGGGTTTTTATCATCAGGCCGCCACCATGTCGTGGTAACATGCTGTCACGTCGTGGTGACTAAATGAGACATGTGATCCCAACCTGACTTGCCATGTCGTGGTAGTCCTTCACCATGTCGTGGAAGCACTAAGCATAGAAGAATATAATTGTCAAGTATCTCAAAAATCTGTATGTTACATAGATGTAGATTAGCTAAAGTACTATGGTGTATTTGTTGATTCGAAAATATAAAGATGGCTATTTCTTACTTTTTGGACCAATTATTTTACGCTACTTGTTGAAGTTCATATATTTTTTTGCAACTAAGTTGCATATGATTTAGACTATCAATATGATTTTTGTAACTTGAATCTTAAATTTTTTTTTTTTACCAAAAATTGTTAGTACTGGTGATTAAACAACTCATAGGAGTTAAATATATTTTAATTAATAATTTTAGAATATAATAGAGTATTAGTTTAACCAACTATACTAGTATTACTTGTTCGCCGAGAGTTTAACATACTTATTTGCCACAACAATACTATACTCGATCAGGTTCACTACATGTGTATGTATTGGTTAAGTCGTGATAGATTAAGGATCTATAAATTTAAAACCTGATGATTTTTGGTATAAAAAAACTACACATCAATTACCCTTGCAAAATACAATAGAAATACTTTCAAAACAAATGGGATGTCATTTCATAAGTACACTAGTACATTACTAGTCATAACAATCCTATTACATTGCAATAGTACACTGGTTAAAATAAATTTTGATGAGAATAACAACAAGTAGAAATACAATGGAGATTAACAACATTACAACTATCTTTATAAGAGCCAACAACTGATCGTGGTGTTGGATAGTTTTTTTCCAATCTCCACCTTCATTTACCCATTTGAACAAACAATACCGATGTGAAGATCCTACAAATTAAAATGAAAAAGAATGTGTAATCACAACCTTAATACCATGGTACCATATTTAATTTTAATTTTAGCTCAAATTGCAATTCACCTTGAAATTAAGGCATCCCCAAAATAATTTACTAGGGTTGCCTAGTGTTTGTGAAACCGATATTGAGTAGAAATCACCATAATAACAATTGACAACTTGTTTGAATTTTTTGCATGAAGCTCCTAAGAAGACTAATTTTGTAGATAAAGATGGCATCATGCCGATGAATTTTGGGTTGGCCTGCGTAAATGAGGAAGAAAGACGAGGGAACCCTTTTTGATAGTCTCCTAGCCTATGTAATCAGGGACTAATAAAGAATCTTCCACATAGGACTCTACCTAGGCAAGTGGGAGATAGATTCATGTTAAAGGTCTCCCCATGGAAGGGTATGATACGTTTTGGAAAAAAAGGAAAACTAAACCCACGATATATAGGACGCTTTGAAATTCTTGACAGGATCGGCCGTGTAGCATACCGACTCCAACTACCTCAGGAGTTGAGTAATGTACATGACATATTCCACGTCTCGAATTTGAAAAAGTGTTCATCCAATGACACCCTCGTTGTACCACTCGACGAGATTCAACTTAACACCAACTCCACTTTTTCAAAGAACAAGTAGAAATCATGGACCGGGAGGTTATACGCTTTAAACAAAGTCACATCCCATCATCAAGGTGCGTTGGAACTCTCAACGTTGACCAAACTTTACCTATGAGCGCAAAGACCAAATGGGACAGAAGCACCCCTAGTTGTTTAGTGATATTCCAACTACAAATTGAATTTCGGGTTGAAATTCTTTTAACGTGGGGAGAATGTAACAACTGTCAAATTTCGGTCAAAGGTGATCGATCAATCCCCGTGAACGTCGTTAGGACTAGGTCAAATGAATGATATCATGGTGTTTATTTGGAAAATTTTAGGTGTTGTTTGTTTTTTTGAAGCAAAATTCCATAAAGTCTGCGGACCACCTCTGCAACCCTCTGCAGTAGAAGAGGTGAACCAAACGGCTGCAGACTGTAATAAAAAGTGTGTTTGTTTTTTTAACATCTACATGTTGCTGCAGATATTAAAAAATTAAAATAAACTGATTTTATAATCCGAAAATAGTTTTTTGATACCAAAAATTTAATACTGTATGACATTTCAGCAAAAAATTATGACATTTCAGCAAAAAATAATGATATTTAACAAAAAATAAATATATTTTAGCAGAAAATAATGATATTTCATCAACAAATTATTATTATTCAATATAAAAATGAAAAAAAAAATTCAACAAGAATAAACAAAAAAAAAAAAGTGAAATAAGATTTGAACAGTATATAATCAATATTTTAGCAAGAAAAAAAAGAAGAAGAAGAGGTAGGAAAAGGCAAAACAAATGTTCACCAAGAAGAACATGCGTAGATGTTTTTTAATCCGAAGACTTCTGAAAAACAAACAGTTGCGAGATGAAAAATGTTGCGCGTGTGTTGTGCCGCGCAAAAATAAGAGGTCTGAAAAAGTTTTTTTTTTTTTTTTTTTTTTTTTTTTTTTTTTTTTTTTTTTTTCCAAAAAACAAACAACACCTTAACGAAGAGAATAGCCATATTTTCAATACTTATGCACGAGTATATAAACCCGTATTTATAATATTAATATGGGTTAGAAGCGAATTTTGGAAAATCAAAGTCAATACATTATCAAAGTCAATACACGCTAATATTATGAAATTCAAAATTTATATATAAATTAGATAACAAGATTCAACACATATATATATATATATATATATATATATATATATATATATATATATATATATATATATATATATATAATTGAAATAATATGAAGTTACTACATATGTGTATAACGAGATTTTGAATTGTAAATACAAAAATATACGTCAAACTCAAAATCTTTATAAGTTGTGTATATATATTAAATAAACTTTAGAAATTAATGAATTTGTATGTGTAAATGAGAATGTATGTTAATATATCTAGTAAATTCATTACCACCCACCACATCTATATATATATATATATATATATATATATATATATATATATCTTATAAAGCTACATTTTTCGTTTTACCACATTCATTTGAAACTTTCATGTATTTTCCCCTTCACCACATTCATTTGAAACTCCCATGACTTTTCAATTTCTTTATAATAGTGGTTATAAATTGGTTAATAAGATTAAATAAAAAAAATCAAACATAAAGTGTAATCATATAAAAACTATATTTCAATATTAAAAGAATATCTTTACTTCTACTTATAAAGTTATGTTTTTTAACATTTAACACATTATACTTCTATATCATACATACTTATAAAACTAGCATTTTTTCTTGAATCTCATGCATTTGAAACTCCCATTCTTTTTCCCTTTCACCACATTCATTTGAAACTCCCATGACTTTTCAAATTTCTTTATAATAATAATTATAATTTGGTAATTAGGTTAAATAAATATCAAATCTAAAGTGTAATCATATATAAGCTAAATTTCAATATTAAAATAATATCTTTAATTCTACTTATAAAATTATGTTTTTTAACTTTTAACATATTATACTTAATTTATTAGTTTTAATATATTGTTGGATGTAAACCATTATCATTTTAAAGGTATAATTTTTGAGCAATTTGTATAAAATACTTAAATTATTAATTAAAATATAACATTATAGGCTCAACTTAAATATAAATTTTATTTAACTTAAACAACCCAAAGATTATTTTATAAATAGTTAAAAGTGATAAATTGTAGTGTCTTTCTAATAATAATTGTAAGCTGGTTAATAAGGTTAAATAAATATCAAACCTAAAGTGTAATTATAAATAAATTAAATTTCAATTTTAAAATAATATCTTTACTTATATTTATAAAGTTATGTCTTTAAATTTTAACATATTATACTTAATTTATTAGATTTAAAATGTTGTTGCATGTAAACCATTATCACTTTAAAGCTACAACTTTTGAACAGTTTAGACAAAATACTTAAATTGTTAATTTAAGTATAACATTACAGTGTCAACTTAAATATAAATTTCAGTTCCACTAAAAAAACCAAATAATATTTTGTAAATAGTTAAAAGTGATAAATGCAAAAACTAAATTGTAATATCAGCTTAACTAAAATATTTTCTAAATATACTTATATAATCATTAAATTTTTTTAAATAAGTAGCTTAAAATAATTTATAATAACAATAGTTAAAAATAACTGTATATAAATGATTATATTGTTACCTTTAAAATCAAAAAATAATGTTTGATGTTTTAAATAATTATAACGATAGAAATCAAAATATTAAGCAAATATATTTTAAAAAATTAGTTAGAAATAACAACTATAAATAATATTAAACCATATATAATATTTAATTTTATTGATGTGTAACTCGCGAGTAGAAGTCATTCAAACGATTGAGATTATGATGTTATAATAGATGTATATATTATTATATAATTCAAAATAATCAATATATTATATCAAATTAATATACAAATTATTATATCAAATTTAACAACAACGTTAGTGTTATATATATATATATATATATATATATATATATATATATATATATATATATATATATAAAGACTTCAACTATATAGGTGTTTCTGCGCATTACAATGTCAATTCAAATATAAATTTCAAGCCATTTAAAAACTAAAGAATATTTTATAAATAGTTAAAAGTGATAAATTGTAGTGATAAAAGAAAAAACTAAATTGTAATATTAATTTAACTAAAATATTTTTTAAATATACTTTTATAATCGTTAAAAGTTTCCAAATAAGTAGCTTAAAATAACTTACAATAATAATAGTTAAAAACAACTCTATATAAATTATTATATTGTTAGCTTTAAAATAAAAAAAATGTTTGATGTTTTAAATAATTATAATGATAGAAATTAAAACATTAAGCAAATAAATTTAAAAAAATTAATTAACAATAAAAAAACTATAAATAACATCAAATCATATATTATATTTAATTTTATTCATGTGTAACTCGCGGATAGAAATCATTCAAACGATTGAGATTATGAAGTTATAATAAATGTATATATTATCATATAATTCAAAATAATCAATATATCATATCAATTTAGTATATACAAATTATTATATCAAATTTAACAACAACGTTATTGTTATATTTAAAAAACCATATGTTTGTAAAGACTTCAACTATATAGGTGTTTCTGAGCAACGCGCGGGAATTCGTCTAGTATCTTATAAAGCTAGCATTTTTCCTTTTACCACATTCATTTGAAACTTTCATGCATTTTCCTCTTCACCACATTCATTTGAAACTCCCATGACTTTTCAATTTCTTTATAATAGTGGTTATAAGTTGGTTAATAAGATTAAATAAAAAAACCAAACATAAAATGTAATCATATAAAAACTATATTTCAATATTAAAAGAATATCTTTACTTCTACTTATAAAGTTATGTTTTTTTAACATTTAATACATTATACTTAATTTAATAGTCATACTATATTATAAAGGAAACATTTTTCCTTTCACCATATTTATTTGAAACACTCATGCATTTTTCCTTTCACCACATTCATTTGAAACTCACATGACTTTTCAATTTCTTTCTAATAATAATTATAAGTTGGTTAATAAGGTTAAATAAATTTCAATATTAAAATAATATATTTACTTCTACTTATTAAGTGATTTTTTAACTCTTAACATATTATACTTCATTTATTAGTTTTAATATGTTGTTGGATGTAAACCATTAACATTACATGATCAACTTAAATATAAATTTTAGTTTAACTTAAAAAATCCAAAAAATATTTTGTAAATAGTTAAAAGTGATTAATTGTAGTGTTTTTCTAATAATGATTATAAGTTGGTTAATAAGGTTAAAGAAATATCATATCTAAAGGGTAATCATAAATATACTAAATTTCAATTTTAAAAAAGTATATTTACTTCTATTTATAAAGTTATGTCTTTAACTTTTAACATATTATATTTAATTTATTCAATTTAATATATTGTTGTATGTAAATCATTATCAGTTTAAAACTACAATTTTTGAACAGTTTGGTCAAAATATTTAAATTGTTATTTTAAATATAACATTCTAATATCAACTTAAATATAAATTTTAGTTCCACTTAAAAACCAAAGAATATAAATAGTTAAAAGTGATAAATTTTAGTGATGAATGCAAAAACTAAATTATGATCTCAATATAACTAAAATATTTTTATAATTGTTAAAAATTTTCAAATAAGTAGCTTAAAATAACTTACAATAACAATAATTAAAAATAACTCTATATAAATTGTTATATTGTTACTTATAAAGTCAAAAAACAATATTTGATGTTTTAAGTAATGTTAATGAGAAAAATTAAAATATTAAGCAAACGAATTTTAAAAAGATAATTAACAATAACAACAACTATAAATAACAGGAAATCATATATTATATTTAATTTTATTCATGTGTAACTCGCGGGTAGAAGTCATTCAAACGATTAATATTATGTAGTTATAATAGATGTATATATTATCATATAATTCAAAATAATCAGCACATTATATCAATTTAGTATATAAAATATTATATCAAATTTAACAGCAATGTTATTGTTATATTAAAAAAACATATATTTGTAAAGACTTCAATTATATAGATGTCTCTGCGCAACGCACGAGCATTCGCCTAGTATTAACATAAAGGGATGTAATGATATACACAAAATCAAATGAAAAATTCACCAAGTACAAACTACAATTCATGCACATGTATTGTACCCCCTGATCAATAGTCAATCTTATATTCCTACACATATACATATCAAATGAAAAATTCACCAAGTACAAACTACAATTCATGCACATGTATTGTACCCCCTGATCAATAGTCAATCTTATATTCCTACACATATACATACAGAATATACATACACACATGGAGTCAAGTGGAAATGGTACATTCAAAATCTAATTCTAAATACCCAAAGTACCATTTCTTGATCTATGAATCTTCTAAAGATATGCATAAGTGAGCTATTGTACTGGACACATTCCTCACATTCACTCTACCCTCCCCTCACGATGTCTCTCTACATACACACATACACCACTCATGCAAATATCTAAGGAAATATTTCATAGTACTCTCATATCTCTATCTTGATTTAATTGTACAAGGAGATCACTAGAAATCTGACTTATATCATTCCTTTCTCTACAATCTATCAAGCTACCTCACTCATTCATTCTTCCTTCCACTCTCTCTCTCTCTCTCTCTCTCTCTCTCTCTCTCTCTCTCTCTCTCTCTCTCTCTCTCTCTCTCTCTCTCTCTCTCTCTCTCTCTCTCTCTCTCTCTCTCTCTCTCTCTCTCTCTCTCTCTCTCTCTCTCTCTCTCTCTGTGACAACCGGAGAAATCAAAATAGAGACTAGAGGCTGCTGCCTCTAATCAACTCTTCCAACCCCTCTCTCGTGTGTTAAATCGTAAACCCAAACACTCTCTGATAGAGCATTGAGTCCACTGAAATAGTCCTTGATCGCAACAGCTGTATGAGCCTTGTTCGTCGGAGAAGAAGGGCCGACGTGTACTTTCGGTTCCCTCCCTTTGGTCACCTTTTTTTGACTCACAAGCAGCCCTCATTCGTCATTCTTTACTTATCAATCGATCTCAGGTAATCCATCCTCCTTTTCTCGTTCAAAACAGATCCGAAAACTACCAAGCAAGCCGCCGCGCGCCACCGTGGCCGGCGGCGTGTACAACTCCGACAAGGTGGTTTCAACGATGGTTTTCAGTCCCAAACAGGATCATGCAGTGTTTTATTCGATTTTCTTCCAGTTTTGAAGTGTTTAGATCGATTCCAAGGCTTCCAGTGCTAGACCCGCTTAGAACTCTGTCCCGTGAATTCACGACACTTCCCGAACCTCGCATCAAACGTGAGTTTCTACTCTTTCCGATCTTTAAACCTTTGGGGAGGATACATGTGTATTCGTTTCTAAATTGATAAATTTCGAAGTATGTTTAAGTTATAATGTATCTTATTAATCTGATATAAGTTTAAAAACTTGTAGATTAGTTAAATGTGAAACTATAGTTCACAAAACAATTGTATAAGAATAAGAAAGATGCAGGTTTCAAAAAACATACTCTGTGAAGTAATGTAATCGTACGCATGTGGTGTAAAATCATAAGATTGTGACTAACTAGTTATATGTAGAGTTAATAATGTATAAATTATAACTTGTAAATTCGTTATATATATGAACTCATATGCACCGTCAAGTAAGTTGCCTCTTTAATAAGACCATCCCAACCCATCTTCATTTTTCTCCAAAAAAAATGGAATAAAAAATGAAGCAAATTGTGTTTCATCTCCAAACTTACTCCATTTTTCATCTCCAACCCTACTCCATTTTTACCCCTAAAAAATATATTCTTAGTATATTCTATTATTCCAACTTACATATAGATTGTCAAACACGTCTCTCTACTAATTTAGCTTTAACAAATATATAATCTATATTTTTTTCATTACATTAATATTAAATACAAAAGATTATATTTATAATAAACTTATAAATAAATGTTATACATGTATTTATAAAAATATTATACATACATACTTTTAAATAAATATTAAGTAAATAAATAATAGTATTGTCACTTGTTGGTTTTTATTACATTATTATTGTAATATATAAGTTAACTACATGTTTAATAGCATATGTTATTGTGTTTGTAATATATATATTAATTATAAGTTTTTATAAAATACGTTATTTTTTTTTTTTTAAATGTTAATATGTATTTAAATTTTTATATGAATTTGATGAACAAAAAACAAACTTTATATTTATAGTTAATTAATATAATTTAACATATAGTAAAATATTATAAGTATTAAATATTATATTTAAATTATAATTAGTAGGTAAAAATAAACAAAAAATGTATAAATATATAACAGATGGACTAAAACCGACAACGCAAAGTTCATCCTCATTTTGGGAGAAATGAATAGTATAACACCATATTTGGTGTGATACTATTCATATCCCCCAAAATAGATGAATAAATGGGGGAGGGTTGGAGAAGAATCTATATCTATCTATCTATCTATCTATCTATATCTATATATCTTATAAAGCTAACATTTTTCCTTTCACCACATTTATTTGAAACTCTCATGTATTTTTCCTTTCACCACATTCATTTGAAACTCCCATGACTTTTCAATTTCTTCCTAATAATGGTTATAAGTTGGTTAGTAAGATTAAATAAATATTAAACAGAAAGTGTAATCATATACAAACTAAATTTCAATATTAAAAGAATATATTTACTTCTACTTATAAAGTTATGTTTTTTAACTTTTAACATATTATACTTAATTTATTAGTTTTAATATATTGTTGGGTGTAAATCATTATCATTTTAAAGCTACAACTTTTGAACAATTTGTATAAAATACTTAAATTATACATTTAAATATCACATTACAGAATCAACTTAAATATAAATTTTAGTTTAACTTAAATAACCCAAATAATATTTTATAAATAGTTAAAAGTGATAAATTGTAGTGTCTTTTTAATAATGATTATAAGTTAGTTAATAAGGTTAGATAAATATCAAACTTAAAGTGTAATCATAAATAAACAAAATTTCAATATTAAAATAACATCTTTACTTCTACTTATAAAGTTTTGTTTTTAATTTTTAACAGATTATACTTAATTTATTAAATTAAGATGTTTTGTATGTAAACCATTATCAATTTTAAGCTATAACGTTTGAACAGTTTGGACAAAATACTTAAATTGTTAATTTAAATATAACATTATAGTGTCAACTTAAATATAAATTCCATTTCTACTTAAAAAACCCAATGAATATTTTATGAATAGTTAAAAGTGATAAATTGTAGTGTTAAATGCAAAAACTGAATTATAATATCAACTTAACTAAAATATTTTCTAAAAATATTTGTATAATTATTAAAAGTTTTCAAATAAGTAACTTAAAATAACTTACAATAACAATAGTTAAATATAACTCTATATAAATGATTATATTGTTATCTTTAAAATCAAAAAACAATGTTTAATGTATTAAATAATTATAATGATAGAAATTAAAACATTAAACAAAAATTTTTTAAAAATTAATTAACAATAACAACAACTATAAATAACATTAAACAATATATTATATTTACTTTTAGACAAAATTGCAAAAATGGTCCTCGTGGTATGCATTTTTTTGGGGTTTTATTCAAAACCCCGATTTTTTTGGATTGGTGGTCCTTTTGAGCTAGTTTGCTTACAGTTTTGGTCCTTGTCCAAACTAAAAAGACTATTATACCCTTAATGAATTTATTTTTCATTTTTCTTTCACTTTTTAATATTATTATTATTATTATTAAATATAAAAGTGGCCCACTTCTTTTCTCTCTCTCTCTCTCTCTCTCTCTCTCTCTCACACACACACACACCTAACCCAGACCACTTCATCTTCAAGATTGTATCCCCCAAATCCATCGTCGACATCCCCAGTCGATCCATACACAAAGAAGAAATCGTATTCCGGTAAACCCCTTCATATTCAACATATATCGACGCATCATTCAGCTAGTCTCGCCATCTCATTGGCTCCACCATCATTGGGGGTACCTGATGGATTTTGAGCATCCTAACAACCTTAAGGTGCACATACAACCCTAGAAGCTTTGGAACTATGTTTTCTCTATTATACATGCAAAATGATTTCCAAAGCCTTCATATATCTAGCATGCAATCCTAGGTACATAAATAACAAAACTCTAGATAGAATTACATACCTTTGATGTTGCTTGGATTCCTTGAAGACTTTGTGAGCCTAGCACCCCAAATGTTGTGCCTCAAATGCTTCACACAACACTACAAGACTTGGAATAACTATATAGATTACACTTTCACTCAAAATTAGTTATGCCTTCTTAGAACTCACTAGTAGTCCGATTTTGCTAGCTATAGGGCTCCTTTTATAGTGTTGTCATAATTAGGGTTTACACATGAATGCCCTTAATTGTCATGACTCTTCATTTCTAATGATCCATGGGTTTGTAACTCCCATGAACTATCCATGGAGCTCCAAATGGTTATAACCCAACTCCATAAACCATGGATCATAATTCCACCATAAAAGATTAGATGATTGTCATAATCAACCCTATATATTCAATTAGTCTCATTTTGATCACCAAATTAGTTCTAAATTAATACTTGATTAATACTAATTAAATGATACTATTATTAATATATTAGAACTTATAATATATTAATAATCACAAGTGTCCTTTCTCTCATTTAGTTTATCCAAATATTGCAATGTCATGCAACCCAAATGGACCATGTCGGGTCGGGTCAAGTACATACCAAATAAAGTTATGGACCTAGACACTATATCCAACACTACCATCATCATCATCATCGCCTAAAAACCCAATGGATGACGTGGAATTTGATCCCTATACTACCGCTTATTTTCTCCTAGCCGTCGTCGTAGAAGGACAGAGATGAAGCTCGAAGTCGCCACAACAAACCCTAACTCTGATTAGGGTTTTCTCCATCATTGTGTTTGTTAAAGGTTGAAGTGATAACGGATGGAGTAGAGTTTGTAGCCAGAAATCCCCAAACTTTGTTCGTCCGGTAGCTGTTTTGAGGAAATGTATAGTCAACCAAGGTTACCCCTGTGTCATACTTCACCTTCCACGTCCTCCTTTTTAATATCACTTCTCCATTTTCCATGTTCTCTTTTTTGTGTTGAGTTAAACCCTAAATCGGATCTAGCACATCCCGAATGCTATATTAGAGACCTACAGATGGCAGAGATGAAAGTGATGACGGGTAGATGATACATGAGGAGGGTCATCGAGGAAGGGGAAGTTAGGATTGATGCTTATTTTATAGTTGCACCCAGATCTCATACTCCTAAAATGAAAAATGAAAGATGCCTCTAATGAATTTCGTATTGAGTTCATGAATAATAAAATAGATTTAGATTTGAAAAACAAAATCAATTTCTAGAAACAGAAAACGAAAACCAATCTCAGTTTCAAATTATGAGGATGAAGACACACACATACACACCAAATTGATTTTAGATTTGATTTCAAGGAGTTCATCTGGACGAGTGTTGTAGCGACATTAAAGAGTGTATATATGTGTGTTTAATCAAAATATGCTTTAGATTTTGGTAAAAATGCTTTAGATTTTTAGAAAAGGTCAAATATGGTGATTAAGATGATTATAGAGAGGGGTATCAATGTACCTTTCTCTGGAGGGAGAGAGAGAGAGAGAGAGAGAGAGAGAGAGAGAAGATAAGTGGGCCCATTTTTATATTTAATAATAATAATAATATTAAAAAGTGAAAGAAAAATGAAAAATAAATTCATTAAGGGTAGAATAGTCTTTTTAGTTTGGACAGGGACCAAAACTGCATGAAAACTAGCTCAAAAGAACCACCAATCCAAAAAAGTCGGAGTTTGGACTAAAACCCCAAAAAATGCATACCACAGGGACCATTTTTGCAATTTTGTCTTAATTTTATTCATGAGTAACTCGTAGGTAGAAGTCATTCAAAAGATTGAGATTATACAGTTCTAATAGATGTATATATTATCATATGATTCAAAATAATCAATATATTATATATCAATTTAGTATACAAATTATTATATCAAATTTAACAACAATGTTATAGTTATATTTAAAGAAAAACATATATTTATAAAGATTTCAACTATATAGGTGTTTCTGCGCAACGTGCGAACATTCGCCTAGTGGGGGAAGAAATGAAGGAAAAAAATACATAATGAGAGTGGGTTGGAGATGCTCTAAGTGGACATATTATATACTCAGATAGATAAAATGTGGGTTCTACCCTTAACTAAAATAGTGGAGTACGTGTTAAAGACTCTCAAACTTCATTATGTTTATATAATTATGTATATATTCACTGATATAGTAAATATGGATCAAAACATAATGTATCTACATTATTATATTTCGTATAAAATCTTGATTTGTAATAGTATAAAGAGTTATTAAAATAAAGACTTGATGATTATTGTGTTGAAAAGATATTTACTTCAGATAAAATGCCTTAATAATATTTTAGTAAAGAAATATATAAAATATTGAGAGTGTGAGCTTCACGTCAATCCGAACACGGAAATTATTATAATTAGCCATTACCCTAATACAACATTGAAATATGAAAAGTATGATAAATCCTAGAAATTATTAATATTTCAAATATCGTTTTCCTAAACGAAAAATATTTATAATAACTTAGTGAACTCGTAAGATGAAATCTAGGACTAGGATGACTATGTGCACTATTAGAATCCACCGCATCCAAATTTTCCTATATGAGTTGTGTTATTAGGTAAATCTAAGACTACAAATCTTAGTGGAAAGCCTCCATTTTATAACCATTAATCTGCAAGGAACGACTAACGACGGGTATAACTGTCATACTATTGATCTTATACGGTTCAACCGTCCGCCTGAAGTTGCTAGCTACAACTAACGTCCAGCGAGATGAATTTAAGCGTTGACGTTAGTTTCATTGAACATTACCACATGTGTATAACGGGATGAATGACTTTAGCATGCCCTATTATGGAGCCAGTGCAAAAAGTGTAGTGTCAGGAGTTCGGTTATAAGTTAATTATAAAGCTCTCAGAATTCTCTCAACCTTGTATGCAATCGGAGTCGTATCCACACATGGATCAACTAACCCACGAATTGGATAAGAATTAAGGATAGTAAGAAGGATTTACCTTACTGATCTCCCGTAGGTTTTCAAATTAACTAAAATAGCAATCAATAATAATGATTAAGATACGACAATTTGGCACCTAAAAACTCATTAATTAATAGTTTTTATATGATTTATGTAGTAGTGCAATGAAACTTTGTGGAAAATGTCATTTTTTATGTCTTGAAAAAAATAAAATCTCTCATTTTTATACTTAACTCTTTACATGAAAATATATTTCATTATAAAGATTTATGGAATCAAAACCTATAGAACTCATGAACATTGTTGACGTATCTTAACATGTATTCTCAGAAAATTAAGGCAAGAATCCACGGAAAGAGAATGGGACCATCATCTTGTGTTTTTGTTATAAAGTATGTTTTATGCCCTTTATTTGTGTCTTTGGAGATTTGTCGTGAACCATATAATAGAGTAAGATATAATTATGACCTATGTTGTGTAAAACCTTTTGTGGTTGTTTTAATGTTCAATATATGTTATGTTTGTGATATTCGATTCATGTCACTCCGCCGTCGACCGGGGGTGTGACACATTTATCCACTACTTTTTTAACGACAAATTTAGTTAATTTTAAACTACTCCTTAATTCCACATATGTATACGACTAGACTTGAACTTTCAACCTCAAGAAGACAGGACAACATCTAATACCATTGAGCTAGAAGCCCTTTGGTCACTAATGTTTATGTAAAAATATTTTTAGTAAATACATTTTCCAATGGTTAACATTTTAATTTTTTATATCAGGTTAACTAATTTATAATTTATCTATATTAAATGTTTTATTAAGTCTTTTTATATAATTTAAAATCTATCATTGTTGGATATCTTTTTTTTTCAAGACAATAAAAGATTATAAAACGACAAAAATAATAAAATATATTTCTTAGTTTTAAGAATTTTGATTACTACTTTTAAATTGTATAGTTGTTTATAAAGTATATTTATTTTTATTGTTTTGTTAAATTAATTGATTAACTAATAAAAAATATTATATCTAAGTATGATTGGGTATAAAATATAATGATGATTAATATACATCAAATGTGACAAAAACATATTAAAGAAAACAAAAAAGTTAGCAGATGAATAAGTGTTTAGATAGTAAGTGTTTGGAGTGACTTTAAGAAAATTTCTTCTCCAACAATAAAAAGCTTTCTCAGAAAACTTTTATTGGAGATGCTTTTAGACCATAACGTCTAAAAACTTACTATGATGAGAAGTCAACATGAAGGTCTCACTGTAACTATTTTTTTGTTTTCTGTTTTACTAGACATGTCACTGTAACCTTATTTCTTTCAATGCTCTATCCATCTCTTATTAGAGTCTAGATAACCAAAGAAGGTAACCCAAAGATGCCCAAGTTATTGAAGAACAACCTTACTTTCTTTCTCGACTCCCTAGGCCTTTTACGATTCCAAAAAAAAGAACATAAGAACATTGAGTATGGACAATATGTTATAACATCATTTTAATGTCATCTTACATGACACGTCATTAATCGTGTTATAACATCAATTGAGGAAATAGTCACCCATGTTATAACATGTTATTTATAAGTAAAAAAGATTTATTATTACATATATATTTTTAAATTCATTCAAACCCAACGAATAGTCAATCAAAAATCCCGTTTCATCTCGTTACAATTGGAGATGCCTTAACGCCCCCTTAACGAAAAAGGGGGGGTGGTATAGCTGGTGTTATATCGGCGATTTGGGTGACATGGCAGCGATTACGTCCCTATAACGGGCCCGTACCTCATGGTCTAAGAAAATTCAGGGGTTTACATCCTTGGTGACTTAGCAGCTTATGTAGCTCTTCAACAAAATGGTGAGAAAAGTACCCCAACAACCATCTCTCTCTCTCTCTCTCTCTCTCTCTCTCTCTCTCTCTCTCTCTCTCTCTCCATAGACGTTATTTCCATCACCATTCTATATTTTCCATCACTTGACCTCGACAAAATGGTCATGACATCTAGCGATAATCTTGAATGGAGAAGAAGAGGTATATGAGGATGGTTTTCAAACATTTGTGGTGTATTGGCCATGGTCTTTGGTGCCATGTGTGTCACCGATAATTTCCATGTGGAATAAGTGGAGTCAAGAGGAAGAAGAGGAGCACTAAAGTTAGAGAGAGTTGGTGGCCCATTTTTTATTTATTATTATAATTCTATTTAAAATATATAAAAAATTCAAAAGATTTACATAAACACGAGTTGGTGTTCGAAGAGGGACATCTACAATGAAAAGGACATAAGGACGTGGCTTTGCCAAAGTTTTCTAGTCAATGAACAAAATGTTCACCATAATGAAATCGACATGACAATACATATCTCTCACACGAAATTCACATGTAAATTCAGTAATAAATTCTGAATTAGTTTGTCATGAGACAAATCATACATGTCAGCAAGTGTTTGTCATAAGGAAGCTACATGTAAATAATTAAGGAATTCACATGTGAATATGGTAGTGAACTCTTAATTACTGTCTTTCACTTATTAAAGTTGTAATAAATTTCACAATTTCTTAGCATATAACTTATATGTGTCAACATGTGACTACAGGCTTTTAGCATATAACTTATATGTGAATCATCACATGATTTTCAGTTCCCTGTTTGTATTGTTTTGCCCTCTAACATCGTTCTAGGGGTCTTTTTTAATTTAAATCTTTATCGCGTTAAAAAAACATGATTCTCAATTTTGTTGTATGGAATTCACATTTGAATAAAATCATATATAAATTATAAATGGCAGAAAAGTATGGAAAGCCTTTTTATTTTCTGACAAGTGTTTATGGGTTTCAAACTCACCATTAACATGTATGATGAGGATTAAAATTAAAAATGAGGGGTGAGTTTACTGTTTTATGCAAACTACAAACTAGAAGGACAATTTATGTAATTGAGTCTAAGTTTTAGAAAGATAGTGGGTCGGGAAGCAAGAGCGAAGCAGTCGTGGGTATGATCTATTCCACTTTGAAAGTCAAGCAGAACTGTAGAAGTGAAGGGCCACGAAGGTGTTCGGATCAAAGTTTGACTTAAAGTGGAGTTGGTGTCGACGCCAATGGGATAGTGGATTTTAAATATACGATCACTGTTACGATTGCTGTTTGTATTGATGTTGGTCTTGGGTTTTTATTTTTAAAACATATAAATTTCATCTCTCTTGATATAAAAAGACGATTTTATTTTTAATATATATATTTTTAACTTTCTTTTATTCTTTAATCATTTTTAAACTTAAAAAAAAAATGAATACATTTCTCCAACTACCCACCGTCCTTTTCCCTTCCCTGGTGTCCCTTTCTCAATAATCAATACAAAACTCTTCACCACCGATCAATATCCCTAGGCGTTTCACCGACGACCAACCATTCTCGTTCTAGACTTACCTTACCACCTACGCTTCACCACCAATTCTCTTCCTGAGTCGACTTAAAACCGGTTACAAACACCGGTCACACATACACCATGTACAACCTCCTGAAACCGTCTTTCCAACTCCAATTGCGGTGGAGATCTGTGAAAGAAGTAGAGATTACAGGTGGTGATGATGTTTGATCTGAGACCCTCAAAGTTAAATCCGTCATGAACCAGGAAGTGTCTCGAAAACCTAGGTGTTCGCCAGCCCCTCATCAACCTCCCTAAAACCTTAAATCGTATTGTGAGCTCCTTGTTGAGAAATTAGAGGTTTTGAGTGGATTTTTGTGTGTTCTTGTTCTTGGTGAAGGAATTGGAAGAACTAAAAGGTCATTGAGCTTGAGGAGAAGCACTAAATCTGGGATCTCGTTCGTCTTTGGAAACTTTCTGAGGTAAAAATTCTCAAACTTGATGCTTAATGGCTTAGATCTCTCTTAGTCTTGTTTTATGGGTCTTTTTGACCCCATTGTTGCAGCATGATAAACCTTCATAGTCCTGATGCTAAAGACTTCCGTTTTCAGTGTTATTTGGTCCTTAGAATCATAAAAAGGGTCCTAAACCCGTTCATGCCCAAGAAAAGACCATATCCATAGAAGTAGGTTGCTATATTTCGAGATTAGGTCCATTTGAGGCATGCAAAGCCATAAAGTTGTCGACTTTACATATGTATACCATGGAAACAATGTAGATCTATATTCTGGAACCTTAGATTTGAAGAAAGAGCTTAATAGACTAGAACTATGAGGAACTCGACGAGTTAGGTCGAACAGTCCCAATTTTGTTAAAGGGAAGAACTCGGCGAGTTGGAGGAAAACTCGACGAATTGCATCGCGTTTTCGCGATTCTCTGATTCATGGGAACTCGGCGAGTTGAAGGGTAAACTCGACAAGTAGAGTCAACTCGGAGCATTGACTTTGACTTTGACTTGACCAGAGTTGACCCTCAAGGGTTATGAGTATGGAATGGTATCTACAGGGTTGTTTTGGTTTAAGGAGTGAGTAGAGCTGATTTCAGGTAGAGATGAGTTTCTTCCTGGTTTGAACGGGTCGAAGGCACCAATGTCGGCCCGTGTATGTTATGTGTGCAGATTAGTAGCTAAGTGTGGGCAGGGCCCGCATCTTAGCATTATTTAAGTATGAATATGGAATTGACTGATAGACTTGGTTATACTTGTTGTCTTTGTGATACTTGTATGTGTGCTTAGTATTTGAGTGTGGGTGAGACCTGTATCTCATAGGTAGCTGAGTGTGGGCAAGGACCATATCTCATAGGTAGCTGAGTGTGGGTGAGGCCCATATCTCATAGATAGTTGAGTGTAGGCGAGGCCCATATCTCATAGATAACAGAGTATGGGCGATGCTAGTATCTTATAAATAGCTGAGTGTGGGCGATGCTCGTATCTTATAGTTAGCAGAGTGTGGGCGTGGACCGTATCTCATAGTTAGCAGAGTGTGGGTAAGGCGCGTATCTCCTAGTTAGACGAGTGTGGGTGGGGTCCGTATCTCGTTGAGTGTGGACGGGGCTCGTATCTCCTAGTAGTATGATTATGTGTATGGTATGTGGTAGTTTGGGGAAATTCACTAAGCTTTGTGCTTACAGTTTTCATTTTTGGTTTCAGGTACTTCCAGTAGCAAATGGAAGAGCACGGGATTACTACATTGCACACACCATGATGTTTAGCTTGGTATGTTTTCTCTGATGTTTTGATATGATACTATGATTTGATACTATGATTTATGTTTTTAGATGGAATGATTTTGATAAGTACGGATTATTTAATAAATAAAAAATGAAATTTTTGGTCATGATTTTTGGGATGTTACATGGTTCCGTGAATATAAAGGCAATCGAGAACGGATATCATATGAGAAAGTTATGAATTTTTAACGGACTTTAACAGTCTAAGCTTGTTAAAAATATAGCTTTACAAATAAAGTAAAAATTATCCGACCGAAGTCTAAATGAAGGTTGTAGATCCCATCGAGAGTTTTCCGGATATATAAATAATGTCGAAAACGGAGCTCGTATGAAGAAGTTACGACATTTTGAAAATCCTAAAATTCGCATGTGCGCGAAGTGCGTCACGTGTACTGATGATGTGGCACTACGAGAAGGTGCCATGTGGCATGATGGGAGCTGCTTCCTCCGAGAGACTCATTGATGTGGCCTCATAATAACACGACATGTGGTTCCATAAGAGTGTGATAGGTGTCACCTTCTAGAAGGGGGAGCGGTGGGCGAACGGCGACGCGACACATGGCAAAAGCCTAATGGAGCCACCTATGCCCTAGTGCGCTGTTACACCGTGAATTTCAAAATAATTTTTTTAAATAATATAAAAACATTTTCATTTAACTTTCATAAAAACATCAATGTTTTAAGACTCCAATCCATATCATACAAAATCCCAAGATCACATATCATAAAAATCCCATGCGTGTGTACAGATCAAGTCGGCGCCTTCCCACGGTCATCACTAGTACCTGAAACAAACAACACTAACACTGTAAGCACAAAGCTTAGTGAGTTCCCCAAAATACCACACATAACACATATTAGCCACTCGAGGCTATAACTCCGTGGGTCCGTAGACCCTACTCTGTGAACCCACTGGTTCTAACTCTGGGAACCTTCCGGTTCCAACTCTATAAACATGCACAGCATAAATCACATAGGAATAATGCAGTACAAAACTTAACATACATACAACATACACATACTCTGTCGCATAACTCTGATTACCTACTCAAGGTAAAGTATAGTGAGAAGACTCACCTCGCGTATCTCGATAACTCGCAAATCCCTGAAATCACTAGTGCTCGATCTCTCGAGCTAAAGTCCTCCTATAACACAATACATCTCTAATTAACACTTTCCCAACCAAGGTTGACTAACCCTCTCAAGTCAACACTGGTCAACTCTGGTCAATGGTCAACAGTCAACTCAACTCGCCGAGTCTCTACAGGGACCCGATTCCTCTGAGTCCCTTCCGACTCACCGAGTCACTCACCCGAATCGGTTACTCAAACCCTGGTTCGAAATCACTGAACAACCCGCACCAACTCGTCGAGTCTGGAAATGGACTCGGCGAGTGCATTCCATGCACAACCCCAAACGACCTTCTGATGTCAGATCTGCTTCACTAACTCATAAATCCAGTCCTTCCAAGCTTATTCATCACGTAAAGTTCATGTCTTGGCGCTCATAACACACCTAATGACTCATAAATGGTGTTTTGACCTCAAGCACAAAGACCCCAATCCAAAACCTCCTTGGATTCATAAAACGCTTGGACAAAGGGACACTCTGGACCTCCAAGGGTCCAGATCTAGAACCTAACTCGCTTAAGGGACCAAGGAAGCACTAGATCTAGCCACAAAAGGGCTCAATAAGCCCTAAATCAACATGAACATCACCATAACAGAGAATGGTTCGAAAATAGTACCTCAAACGTGATGTTCTGGACCTCAGATCTTCAGGAAGTTGATCCTCTTGTTTCCCCTTGGCTATTGCTTCCTTTCCCTTGCTAGATAACACCTCCAAGGTCAATAATGGATCCTTAACTTACTCCAAATGCTCAAGTTCACTAGGGTTTCACTCTGGGGACTGGTGAGCACAAATGACGGCCATAAGGCCCTTTAAATAGGCCCCAAACCCAAGAAATTAGGGTTTCATTAAACAGCTCGGACTCGCCGAGTCCATTCCTTGGACTCGCCAAGTCCAAGCGCGAACCCGCGTCCAAATCCGCGATCATACTCGGCGATTCTAGGCTCCAACTCGCCGAGTCTCTTTACAATTAACAAAAATAAATAAATGAATAATACCTGGGGATCCGGGCTGTTACAATTCTCCCCCACTAGAACTAGACTTCGCCCGAGAAGTCTCGCTCTGCAAATAACTCTGGATGCTGCTCACGCATCTCACGCTCCGGTTCCTAAGTCATCTCGGACCCCTTCCGATGCTGCCACTGAACCAGAACCAGGGGTACCTCCTTGTTCCTCAGAACCTTGATTTTCCGATCTCTGATGGCCACTGGTCTCTCAGCATAATTCAGGCTCGCATCCACCTGAATATCCTCCAATGGAACCACTGCCGACTCATCGGCTATACACTTCCTCAGCTGCGACACATGAAAAGTGTCGTGAATCTGCGACACATGAAAAGTGTCGTGAGTGGCACTGCGATCTTAGAGAAATCCTTGATAAACCTCCGATAATACCCTGCCAACCCTAGGAAACTCCTGATCTCGGAGGGTGACTTCGGCACCTCCCAACTCATCACCGCCTCAACATTGGCTGGATCGACCAATATCCCTTCCAGGTTAACGAGATGTCCTAAGAACTGGACCTCCCGCAACCAGAAATCACACTTGGAGAATTTGGCATAAAGCCTCTCCAATCTCAGAACTCCGAGAACCTCTCTCAAATGCTCCTCATGCTGCTCTCTAGACCTCGAATATACCAGAATGTCATAGATAAACACAATCACTGACCGATCCAGCATCGGCCTACACACTCGGTTCATGAGATCCATGAACACTGTCGGGGCATTGGTGAGCCCAAAAGGCATCACCACAAACTCATAATGCCCATAACGCGTCCTGAACGCTGTCTTCTGGACGTCCTCATCCCGCACCCTCACCTGATGATATCCAGACCTCAAATCGATCTTGGAGAACCAAGATGCTCCTTGCAACTGATCGAATAAATCGTCGATCCTCGGCAATGGGTAACGGTTCTTGACCGTTAGCTTGTTCAACTCCCGGTAGTCAATGCACATCCGGTGTGAACCATCCTTCTTCTTGACGAACAGGATAGGCGCTCCCCACGGTGAGCTGCTCGGCCGAATAAACCCCTTCCCCAGCAGCTCCTGGAGCTGCGAGGATAACTCTTGCATCTCTGGAGGTGCAAGGCGATAAGGCACCTTAGCGATAGGCGCGGCCCCCGGAACCAAATCGATACTGAACTCCACTTGCCTCATAAGAGGCACACCCGGCAACTTCTCAGGAAATACATCCGGAAACTCATGCACTACCGGGACCTCCTCAACTGACCTCGGTCTCTCGGAATCCACCCGCGTATCCATCACATATGCCACAAAACCCTTACAGCCCTGCTGTAGACACTGCCTCGCCCTAGCGGCCGAAAAAAACGCTGATCCTGAACGTGTACCCTCGCCATACACCGAAAGAACTCCCCCACTAGGGTCTCGTATGGTCACCAGCTGTCGCTCACAGTCGATAACCACACCGAATCTGCTCAACCAATCCATGCCCACAATGACACAGACGTCACCCATCGCAATAGGAACCAGATCAATCGGGAACTCAACACCGAAAATCTCGACTACGCACCCTCGGAGAACCTCCGTGGCATATATCACCCTCTCATCAGCTATGGAAACTCTCAAAGGCCGACTCAACGCCTCACGACTAACACTGATATGCTGACTAAAAGCCACTGATACAAAAGACCGACTCGCACCCGAGTCAAATAACACCAAGGCAGGTACAGAATTCACAAGAAAAGTACCTACGCATAACATAACATAAGCATAATATCTCAACATCAAAATAAATACACGAAAGAATACATACCAGCCATGACATCAGGCGCTGCGTGGACCTCCTCTGCGGTTAGCTGAAAAGCTCTCCCTCGTGCCCTCGGCGCCTCGGCCTTCACTGGCCGACTCTCGGTATTTCTGATGGCGGCAGGGGCAGATCCCTGAGGTGCTCCCTGAGATGATCCTTGCAACTGCGGACACTCTGCCTTCCGGTGTCCGGTCTGATTGTAGTGAAAACACACCGCAAACCCCTTGGGGCAGTCCTTGGCCATGTGCCTCTCCTTTCCACACTTGTAGCAAGATCCCGCTCTACAGACTCCATCATGACCCTTGCCACACTTCCCACAAGTGCGGCTCTTCTGGCTCCCTGGTTTGCGATCAGCGGGCTTGGCCCGCTTGGCTGCCGGCTGAGACTGTGTCGGTCGCCGATCAGTCCCCTGAGACTCCGCCTCCTCCCTGGCCTGAGTCTCTAGCTCAATCTCCCTCTTCCGGGCATTTGCCTGAAGCTCGGAAAATGTCCGGTACGAGGAGTTCGCCGCGAACTCCTGAATGTCTCTCCTCAAAATACTCAGATATTGGCTCATACGTGCCTGCTCAGTGGACACGTGCTCAGGGCAGAACATCGCCCTCTCATGAAACATCCTGGTAATCGCCGTCACAGACTCAGTACCCTGCTTGAGGGTCAGAAACTCCTGGGCCAAACGCTCCCTCTCCACCTGGGGAACGTACTCATCTCGGAACATGGCAGTGAACCTCTTCCAAGTCACTGCCGCAAGCTCAGCAGGCGTAAAGTGCGCCGTCACAAACTTCCACCAGTCCTTTTGTAACGACCGAAAAATACAACCAATTTTAAATTTTTCAAACTTCCACCACTCCTTTTGATCCTCTTGTTTCCCCTTGGCTATTGCTTCCTTTCCCTTGCCAGATAACACCTCCAAGGTCAATAATGGATCCTTAACTTACTCCAAATTCTCATGCTCACTAGGGTTTCACTCTGGGGACTGGTGAGCACAAATGACGGCCATAAGGCCCTTTAAATAGGCCCTAAACCCGAGAAATTAGGGTTTCATTAAATAGCTCGGACTCGCCGAGTCCATTCCTTGGACTCACCGAGTCCAGGCGCGAACCCGCTTCCAAATCCGCGATCATACTCGGCGATTCTAGGCTCCAACTCGCCGAGTCTGGCGTGGACTCGTCGAGTCTCTACGAGGACCCGATTCCTCTGAGTCCCTTCCGACTCACCGAGTCACTCACCCGAATCGGTTACTCAAACCCTGGTTCGAAATCACTAAACAACCCGCACCAACTCATCGAGTCTGGAAATGGACTCGGCGAGTGCATTCCATGCACAACCCCAAACGACCTTCTGAGGTCAGATCTGCTTCACTAACTTATAGATCCAGTCCTTCCAAGCTTATTCATCACATAAAGTTCATGTCTTGGCGCTCATAACACACCTAATGACTCATAAATGGTGTTTTGACCTCAAGCACAAAGACACCAATCCAAAACCTCCATGGATTCATAAAACGCTTGGACAAAGGGACACTCTGGACCTCCAAGGGTCCAGATCCAGAACCTAACTCGCTTAAGGGACCAAGGAAGCACTAGATCTAGCCACAAAAGGGCTCAATAAGCCCTAAATCAACATGAACATCACCATAACAGAGAATGGTTCGAAAATAGTACCTCAAACGTGATGTTCTGGACCTCAGATCTTCAGGAAGTTGATCCTCTTGTTTTCCCTTGGCTATTGCTTCCTTTCCCTTGCTAGATAACACCTCCAAGGTCAATAATGGATCCTTAACTTACTCCAAATGCTCAAGCTCACTAGGGTTTCACTCTGGGGACTGGTGAGCACAAATGACGGCCATAAGGCCCTTTAAATAGGCCCCAAACCCGAGAAATTAGGGTTTCATTAAACAGATCGGACTCGCCGAGTCCAAGCGCGAACCCGCGTCCAAATCTGCGATCATACTCGGCGATTCTAGGCTCCAACTCGCCGAGTCTCTTTACAATTAACAAAAATAAATAAATGAATAATACCTGGGGATCCGGGTTGTTACATGCGCGGCGCACATACCTAGAGTGTGCGGTGTGCAAAGTTTTTCTTTCCTATTAGTATCCGGCTTTGTATATGCTTTCACCTCCACACTCCTACACACTTTCTCTCTCGAGCGATCTTAACGTTTAAGCCATTTTCTCTCGTTTTTGACCTGCGGTGAAGCCCTACAACACCCCTTAGTACTCATATGAGTAATAGCCTTCGATTAGGAGATCCCGAGTCAATATTCTACTCGCTTAGATTTCGGTTTTCATACAGAACCTCTGTAAGTTAAGCTACATTTAGTTCATGTTAAGTGTAACGTTTAATTATAGTCATAGTCGTTATCACGAATCTGTAATTAATTTTTATTAGTAATTCCAAGTCATTATACTGATTGATCTGCTTATGGGAGAGTTGCCTATATTGGTCACGTTGTCTTGGTTGTTGGATTTCAAAAATGCTATTATGTCAAAATGATTCTTTCTCCCAATTTTGCGTGGCTGATCCTTACGTGATAAATCTTGATGTAGACATTCGGATTAATGAGGATCAGATCTAAACTATTGTTAGTCTCTAGGATCATCAGAATAAAATTCTACATTAATTATACTTAGGTTACGTCAAGGAATGTCTAAGGTGTTAGGCGAAACTCTTCCCAGATCTTCTGTCACCCACCTAAGTCAGGTGAGTGCATAGTCCATTTCATGAACATGATTTAATACATATATAATTAAAGTATTAAATATATGTTGGAACTCGTACGTGAAATATATGTTTATTGTCTGGATTATATGTTAATATGTGTATATATTGTGCTATATGAGAACCATATATCATTCTATTTTATGTTATGATTAAATAGATAACATCATATACTAGTATTAAAGGTAGAATTGTTGAGAAGATAAAAGAATAATAATACCTACTGCTCTGCAGCGAATATAAATACACTAGAAATAGGTTAGTGTCTCCCAAGTATAGAGTTGGTATTAAAGTTGGTTATAGGCACTGTAATCTAGTCTAAGGATAAACTTGGACTCATGGAAGATACCTAACTTAATTAAGTTTGATAATAGGTAGTCTCATTAGTAAAATGTGTGTAACCTTGGAACGGACAGTAAAGTTTTTATAACGCCCCGTTCTTGAAATATCTAATTTTGGGTTCCCGAGAGCAAGAGTAAGGGCGTTTCGGTCCTTGATGTGGATATTGAGTTTGGCAAGAACGGCTTATGATGGAGGAGAGGTTGTAAATTAAAGATGTGGGCAGCAATGGTCCCTTAGGGGGGGGGGGATTTAACAAAAGGGTCCCTTGCATGCGCGCTTGTGTTTGGCTGGGTACGCCCAGCGTAAGCTGGACGTACGCCCAACGTAGTGGAGGAAAGGAACGCGGAGGCCTCTCGACGTACGCCCAGCATACTGGATGTACGCCCAACGTACGTCTATCATCCAGAAACCCTAAATTTAGGGTCAGCCGCTATATAAGGAGCATAATGGTTCTCACCTTAGCCTCCATACGCACTCTCTTAAACTCAGAAACCCTAGATAGCCGTCCCACCTCCATTGTTGGGTGTGTTTGGCCTTGGAAAGCTTGTTTTGGCAAAAGAGAGTCTTGAAGAAGAAAGAGGAAGTTGTCAAAGAAGGAGTTGAGTGGCTGGAGCTTGTAGATCTGGAAAGACATCATATTCTGAGGCTCTTTTGAGGTAAAAAGTCTCTAGCTTGACAATCATATTGTGTAGATCTATATGTTGTGAAGTTTTGACATCATTCTTGTCCAAAAACCCTCATCTTGATGCATGTTTCGAGTTGGTTGAGATTAGTTGTCCTTTTAGACCTTAAGAGAGGTCTTGAGTAAGAAAAATGAGGTCCCAAGGGCTTTGGTTGTCTCACATGTGTTATAGATAGGTCTTAATGGATTAAGAGCTTTATGGACGTCCCAAGTAATAAAGTTTGAGACTTTATGAATCCTAGGCATATTTGGTCTATGGATCTGAAGTTTGGACTTAAGAGCTAAAGCCATTAAGATATTATGAGAAGTTGTAGTTCAGCAGAGTTACACCCATCGTAACTGGGAGTACGCCCAGCGTAGTGGGTTTGTGTCCCGTTTCCAATTCGCGAGCATTGTTGTACGCCCAGCGTACCAAGGAGGGTACGCCCAGCGTACTCCCTCTGTTGGGTTTTCATTTTGGGCCTTAGGAGATTGGGCTGTTGTTGGATTACTAGATCTTGCGCCGTGACTGGACATTATGGATGGAGTATTATGGACTCATTAATTATTATGGACCTTGGATCTAGGCCCATTTGGTGAGGTGGGCCCAATTTAGTAAATTGGGCCAATATTGGGCTTTGCTTCGGACTTTTGGTCTTTGGGCCATTAGTGGGCTTGAGATCTTATCTAGTGATGGGCCTTTCATATTTTGATTGTGGGCCTTAGTCATGGACCGGATTGAGTTAAGGGTAAATTGGTCAATTTACCCTTGGAAGGATATTGTGTTTGGTCTAATGGTTATTTTGCTGCTTTGGATAGTTCGGGATTTTCGGTGAGGCGGTGATTCGAGAATCTGCTTCTTCAGTTCAGAGTTTCGGCAGTTGCGAGGTGAGTTATCCTCACTATATCGACAGGGTCTACGGCACCAAGGCCGGCCCTTTATCGAATTGTGATCTGGGTATCGTTGTTATGTTATTGTATTGCTATGTTTGCATCCTGGTAGTTAGGATGGTATATGTTAGAGACCTGGTTGAGGTCGGTATCCTGGTATATAGGATGATGCTATGCTAGTGACCGGTTAGGTCGGTATCCTGGTTAGAATGATGTTATGCTATGTGATCTGCTAGATCGGTTTGATTGGATGTGAATTGTTATATGTTTGAATGTTTATGTGCACATGGTTGTTGGATTGGGGTTGGGTTGAGGCGGGTCCTGCTTTGTGATGTAGGCCAACATACCCAGGGCAGACCGGTTATCCCGAAGGCCCAGCGAGTGGTCCGGATAGGCTGTAGGCCCCAAGACGGCGGACCAGACGTGCCAAGGCTTGGAGAGTGGACCAGGCCGACTGAAGGCCCGGTGCGGGCGGACCAATCACACTATAGACTCGATATATGTGGCTAGACTCGGAGGGTGGACCAGGTGGACTGAAGGCCGGTGCAGCTGACCAGTCACACAGTAGACCCGAAGTGCATGGCTGTTCTATGTTCTGTTATAATATGGCATGTTATGCGTGTATGGTATATTTGGTTGGTATTTTGGGGGTATCTCACTAAGCTTTCGAGCTTACAGTTGTGGTTTAATGTTTTTCAGGTTCTTCAGGAGACCGTGGCAAGGCAAAGGCGTGATCGTACCGCTCCTCATGGTTATGTTTATGATGTGGTTCTGGGAAGACTCTGATAATAATTGTATTGAAAACCTTTTTGTAATAAATTTATGAAACCGGGTTATTTTTGAAAAGTTTAAAATTTATTGAATTTTTTTATGGTCGTTACAGTTTTGTTCCATGACACTGTCGGGTGTCGATGTATGGTATTTTCGTATGGGAAGACTCACGATCAGGAAACTGTTAGCGGTATGTCTAGTCACCCCACAGAGTTGGTGACAACACTTGATCATTCTAGACGGTCTTGTGAATTATGTTGCTGGTGTGAGTTCATTACCCAAAAACGTAGATGAATTGGAAAACCATATTCATCAAATACTCTGACGGCCCATAAGCCTTTATGACTTACACCGGAAAATAAATCCCCTAGTTATTTAGTTAATCTTTTAAAGGTTCATCAGGCGAGATAATTTCACCTTGATAATCTTGGACTAGGATCTGTGAGGGTCAATAGGAATAGATATGTAGGAATGTAAACCAATATGGATATAGTATGGTAATGGTTAGTTTTGCGTGTCTAATAATTAAAGGATATTATCATATCAATATCATGGGATTGAAATCCCTATGTATCTCACCAGGTTTCCCCAACATGACCCACTCTGTTTATGTGCATCACAGGTATTAAGACTTAAGCTACTAGAACTTGATTAGGACACTAAGTGATAAAGAGATAACCCTCAATAGTATTCAGGACCATCAGGTCTTTACACTGTAACATATGTATTTGTATTGATTTTGACATCCTTAGGGTTTTAACATTTTGGAAACAAAATTTGTAATCAAAATGATCTTTTGTACTGGTATTTTCCGCAAATATAAATAAATGATTTTAAAGCATAATTAAAAGTTTTAATTGGTTATGAAAATTAGAGGATGTCACAATTGGTATCAGAGCATTAGTTTAAGCGAACTAGGAATTAGTAGGATTTTTAGACTTAAACTTAGATATTAAGTAATGATGGTGAGGTGTGTGTCTAGGATAGTTTAGGTTGTATACCTGAATAGACACAAGCACTAGGATATTTTAGGGTATAAGCCTTAAGTAATATTAAGTGCTAAATAAGAACATAATATATATATATATATATATATACATATATATATATATATATATATATATATATATATATATATATATATATATATATATATATATACCATAACGGGTTAAATACCTTATTTGGTATAACATGAACCAGCTTACTTAGGGTAAGATGCCTAACTTGTTGTATGTGCCAAATGAATTATAGTATAAGATGCCTTAGATTGCCGTCTAGGTTGCTCTTGTTAGATTTAAGGTCCATTGCCGAGCTAGTATTAGGAAATTTTATGTGTTCAGATTTCTAGAAATTTAATTACGGTATTAGAACTGGCACATAACTTTTCAGAGTAATAAGGAGGATTTCGCATCAAAATCTTCCATATCTATATTCTCGTCTCGATACATTGAATGCCTGCTTGGGTATATAGAACGCCATGACCATCACAAGGAGTAGTAGAGCTGTCACAAATGAAGGAGGTCCAACACCTCAGAACGCCAAAGCAGCTGTTGTTGAAATCCTAATGAATGAAGCTCAAGCAATGATGCAAGAAATGCTCGATCAGCAATGACATGATCTTAGGGAGCTATTAGCTCAGAAAATAGCTAATGGTAAAGGAGGGGCAGCATTAGTAATGGAACAAGTCGACAAAGGACTGATTCCTTTGCATGCTATGATGGTTCAAGAAGGAAACAATGATGACTCGGAAAGTTACCAAGGACCTGAGCAACTAGAGGTCCAGAGAATTAATGAACCCAAAGGCTACTACAAGTATAAGGATTTCATGATTTTAATCCATCACCATTTAACTGGAAGGAAGATCATATCAAAGTCATGGATTGGATATCGGAGATGGAGTCGACTTTCATAACGTGTGGATGCACGGGTAAGTGACAAACCACCTATGTTGTGAGGCAGTTCACGGGCACAACACTTCGTTGGTGGAACACGTTAGGGAAGATTGTAATCCCCAACAAGCCACTACAACTGACGTGGGATAAATTCTTGACCCATTTCAAGGGGAAGTTCTGCTTAGCTAAGAAAATGTTGGAACTAGAGAATCAATTCCTAGTTTTGACAAAGGGAGGCATGTCAGTGGATGAGTACACCAACACCTTCACTGATAAAATGGAGTTCGTGCACCTCTTGTTCTAGACAAACTGACCAAGATTGATAAGTAAGCTAAGGGGCTACCTTGGGAGTATATTGTGTTGGTTAAGCAAGAATGTACATTTGAGGAGGTTGTCTCGGCTGCAAAGTCTGTCGAAGGCATGATGAAGAAAAGGACAACCGATAAAGCCGAAGTCGGTGAGAAGAGGAGAGTTGAGGAAAGAAACAACAACAACAACAACAACAACAACAACAGTAAGAAGAAGACGTATTTAAAGTCAAGCAATGAGTCTGGAACTAACCAAGAAGGGAAGTGATGCGAACAGTGTAATAAGAGGCATTCTAGCGACTATGTCATCTTGTAACATCCGGTTTTGAGGTATTTTCAATATTATTCCTTGTCCTAATCAACATTTTCATTATTGGTCCTTGGTTGTTAAAAGACCTACATTTCAGCCTGTAATTTGGGCGTACGAGAGGTACATGCAACGTACTTGTCAGAGACCTGGATTGCGGAAGCCATGCTAGTACGTTGGGCATATGTTTGGTACGCAAGGCATACTATCTCACTCCCCCAAACCCTAATTTTAAGGGTTTGATCCTTATTTAATCCACCTTATGTCTCCCTTTGACATTCCTGATCAGCCTCCACCCCTTTCAAAACCCTAATCTCAAACCTAGGCCTTGTGTGTGAGAATTTTGAAGCTTTTTAGTGAATTTGTTGCTCTTTTGTTGAGGAAGAAGGATATTAAAGAAGGTGGTGTTGGTTGCAAGCATGTAGATTTAGAGACTACCTCACTTTGTGCATCTTTTGTAGGTATAAAGTTTATACCTTGATGTGTTTCTTTCTCGGTCTCCATAGATGAGTTTTATGAACTTTTGTCCCAAAGCTTGGACCTTTGTGAGTATGGAGTACTCTAGGGCATATTGGTTGTCCTTTTAGATGTGTTAATGTACTTAGAGTCATAAAAATGTTTGCTTGATCATTCACTTGCCCCATGCATGAGTTAAGTGACTTAGAGTGTGTTGGAAGTTAGAATTTTTTGTATTGAGCCTTTTCTGTCCATGCAAAGGCTTAAAGTCGGTGACTTTATGGGTTAATACATTATATAATGGTCAGATATGAAGTTGGGATAAGTGTCTTAAAGGATTATAACATAAAAGTTGTTAAGTTTGGACCAGGCAGAGTACGTCGGGCATTCTCTTGGCTACGCCCCGCGTAGCTAGGCCTGTTCCTATTGGTCGTTGATTAGAGTTGTACAGCCCACGTAAGAAAGAGTACGCCTAGCGTAAGCACTGGGCAATTGACTTTTTGTTGATTTTGACTTTTGGTCAACATTTTAGGGTTTTGGGCCATTGAAGGGGCAAAATGATCTTTTTGACCTTAAGGAGCTTAGTTGTGGAATTTGGACTTTTGAGTTAAGTTATGAATCTTAATTATTAATTATGGTTAATTATTGTGATATTAAGCGGAGTCTAGTTCCGACAGTTCGGGTGTGAGATTTATCTATCATCAGTACCAGGTGGGTCTCCTCACTTGTTCTTACCCATATGGTAGAATAGTTATATCTATAATGACCAACTGGGTCTAACTGTTATTATTGTGTGATGTTGTTTTTGTGTGACTGACACAACAGATGGTATCCAGGGTTGCTGATAACCCATAGGGCATGTTGTTTACCCACTAGGACTGCAGATAGTCCCTAGGGTTGCTGATAATCCATGGATGTTTACGTATATTGTGTTGTATGTGGTATTTTGGGGAACTTACTAGGCTTCATGCTTATATTTGTTGAATATATATATATGTTTCAGGTACTTTTGAGGAGCGCGGAAAGAGGAAGGTCTAATTGTACACATTGCTGGGAGATTTGTTTATTGGGGCATTTTGTGATACTATGATATTTTGTGATGATGATTTGTATTTGAAAATTATGTTTTTCCGGAGACTTGGTTTATGAACAATATTTTGGGTAAATTAAAAACGAAAATTTTGGTTTGAGTTTGTGCTGTTACAACTTGGTATCAGAGCCCTGGTTTGAGGGATGTGGATGAACTCTAGGGTAATTCCAAACTCAAACTAAGGATCTAAATATTTCATAGAAACCTTTTCAAAGAAATGAAGATTTTTATAGGAGAAAAACCTAGTGAAGCAATGTGTACAATCAACCCGAGCTTGAGTGGTAGTTTCCTAAAATATCTCAATTATGTTATGAGTAATGTATAGTTGTGTAAGTCCCTAATTTGCCTGTGTATCAATCAGATCCGTTTGATGGTGCAGAATCTCAATCAAACGGATGATGTCAAATCAAATTGAAGAGAAGGAGAAGAAGAATAATATGAATCTTGTTTGAATTGATTAGAATGAAGTTCCCTTACAAGATTCACACACAACACACACTTGTTCTTCTCTCTACCGTACACTCTCTATTGTTCATCAAATCCTACTCCTCTCCCCTAACACCTATATATATACAAGGGGAACATGGGCCGGAGAACATGGGCCGTAAATGTGTTTACGACCGTAAACACCCATTGACCATAAACCTGACCGTAAACTCATAAAATATTACAGAAAAATACATTTGCCTAGAAAAGTAAGTATAAACCATATTTTTGACCCAACAATCTCCCCCTTGGTTTATAGCTCTCTTTTCTTAAATGACCCAACAAGCTCCCCCTAAAACGTAGCTGGCTTTTTCTTGTTAATCTTCACTAAGAGCTTAGCTTCAGCATTTATCTTCAAATTCTTCACAACTTCAAGATAAACTTGATGAATCTTCAATGAATGACTTCATCTTGAGCACTTGAGCTTTTCTTCAGTATTTGGCATTAAACGCATATTGGGTGAGGAGGCTTGACGTACTGATTCTTGAAAGATAGCGCTTTCAGCTTGAGAACCTTCAGAGAGAACATCAGAGAGAACAAATCTTCTAGATCACTTCATAAAGTTTGATATAGCAGCAGACTGATTGAGGAGGCTTCAATGAATCCGTCACATAATATTCAAGTGCAGCTTCACCTTGCTTCTGGAGTTGACAAATTGAATGTTGAAAGAATAATCTTCATTTCTTGCTCCTTCGAATGTGAATTCTTCGATGCTTACGGATGAAGCATTGGCTCAGAAATTTTCGACACAATCTCCATGAGGCTTATCTATACCTGAAATCACTTTTCAAGACAAAACAAAACTAAAAGAAAACTTAGCACACAAATTAAAACAGAAACAAAAATATTTTTGGATTGTTGATTTTTCTGAACAAGAAATAAAACAGAAATAAAAATATTTTTGGATTTTGAATTTTCTAATTTTTGTTTGACTTTTGAATTTTTTTTATTTTTTTTATTTTATTTTTTTTAATTCTCCCCCTTATATTTAAATTAGAAGAACACTATGAACAAACTTAACAAAAACAAAAATAATAGCTAACTTTAAGAGTGTTTTGGGATCAAAGTTTTTTAGACAGCCTTTATACGTTTATGAGTACCTCTCCCTTCTTGAGTAGATCTGGTCAATCGTCGGTATTGTGGTCCACTTAAACACGAGAGATTGTGACAAGATTAGGACATACTATAAGTGACAAGACAATGTGATCCTAAGTTGCTAGATAATATTCCTTAAGGACCATTCAGGTGATGACGATCAAAGATATTGTTGTCCACCTAAATTGAGCAGCAAGATCTATAGACAACCTAGTGATTGTTCAATTTTAAATGTACTAGAACGTGTTTGTCGTTTCCTGATATACCCCGATATTCAGGAACTTCCAAAGTACTCCTTACTTTAGGTGAGCAGACAATTATTATGAGAGAAGTCAGATTTAGAATGCATATGCTTTACACCCAGGTCGGATCTCTTCCAATCTCATAGAGGGTGAAACATATGACTAACTGAAGTTTTAGAGGTATTGAGAAGAAGAATGATGCATATACTGTGTACAAGGTCGTATTGTAAGTCACGCAAAGGAGACAGTATATGACTAACTGATAGAAAGAATTGCATAGATAGAAGATGCATAGAGATAGAGTTGCATATGTTACAGTCTAGGTCGGATGTATTTCAATCACGCAGAGGATGCAACATATGACTAATAGACATAAAGAAAGAAAATAATCTTATACTGACCTAATTTATCGGAATTCCCCAGTCACCCCCATCAATACCAAAATTAAGGACAAAGTCCGTACATCGAGGAAGAGTTAAACCACAGTTCTAGATACATATAATTTTAGTGTGACCGGTGGATTATCATGTATATCTCCCTGCTCAACCTATCTGAGCGTCGTATTGTCAGGCTAAATGGATCTATCTAGGTCAAGATTTTTCAAGTCTCTACATTCCTTAAGTTCATCTATGCCTAGTCAAGTCCATTTTAAATCTTTCGTGCCTACCAGCGCATCAAACACAGAGCCTAGACAATTCAGATTTAGTCCCTTACATAGATTCAGATTGTCTGCTATCACATGATTATATCACTTCCCAAAACATCTCCTGCAAGCACATTCCATTAACACCATTTTTATTTTCTGATTTTCTAATGTTTTTGGATTTTTTAAATTAAATTTTTCTAGTTTTTGTTTTGTTTTTATTTCTCCCCCTAAATTTGTGCATAGGAGAGAAACGAAAGTAAATGCGCAAATTTAAACTATCCTAAAACGAAAATTAGTCTTTAAAGAGAATCAGCTTAAGAAAAACTCAAGAGTATAGAGAAGAAAATTCAAACCGTAATTCACCGATTGAATTTGCATCCAGAAGGTCAGAGAACAACACGCATAATCTCAGAACAGATCCGAAAATTCTTCATGTCATTAAGCACTAACCCCATTTGTGATCTCTTCCTTTCTTCCTTTCCCGTAAAAGGACACATACTCTCAAACAAAGGTCTGAATGTTGTACAATTGAGAGATGTCCCTTATCATGTGCCAAGAACAGCCACTACCAACAAACCGAAGTCTGATGATATGCCTCCATAGCTGCTCCGGCACAGAGCAGGATCAGTTGGTCTTTGGAACCCAACCTATTTTGAAAGTGGGTTGACCTTTTTCGTCCTTGCATGGTACTCTCTCCCATGACATATCCTGCTTATCACAAACAGAAAATGTAGAGATATTAGAATCATTAATTGATTTGGGAGATTGAACCTTTGGTACCTATTTGTAGTCGGGTTTAACCCATTTCTTGTTGGATCTGATAGGTGGCTTAGTACTTGCTTTTGATCTTGATGTCAGCCGTTGAGATGAATTTGACCTAACCGGTCTTTGTTTCACTAAAACATCTCTTGGAATGGGTTTCTTGGCCGACATTCCATTCTTTCCCTTGGGATTCGGATTCTTGGCCTTATGGGTTTGATTTTTGGCCTTCTGCACGTTCCAGTCACCATGGTCTGAACGTGACCTTGAGGGGTTTCTTTTGAAGTATCTCCCTCTTGGCGCGTTCTGCCACCCTTGTGCATAGTAGGGAACATATACATGATTAGGACAATTTCTGGCAATGTGTCCAGGTGTTCCACAATGAAAACAAGTCTTTTTCTTCACTGTGAAGTTATTTATTCCTGCCCCTGGTGGCGTATCCATGCCTTGTCTCTTGCTTTTCCCACACACACAGTTACGACAGACACTCTGTTTCACTGGAATTGGTGGCCTGTATTTCTCAACGGCGAGTTTGTTAGGAATAACAAAATTCGAAGCAATAGATTTTGAGTTCAAGGAGATGTTGGATTGTTCAATGGTTTTCTCCTTGTTCTCATCTTCTGCTACTTTACCTGCACATAAAGTAGAAGCATTAGTATTTTCAACTTGAATACCTCCTGACACAAATCCAACTGGTTTTCCATATTGAAGATGTGCATCCCTATCAATTTCTTCCTGTGTCATAGGGATGGATGTGTAGTTATGATTGAAAGGTGGAGGAACACTATCATACCCTAGACCCTTGTTTTGATTATCTTTGAATTTTAATTGGGTTTCAAATAAGGACTCGACTGTCTGACTTGACGCAGTATAATTTTTGAAACTAACATCTGTTTTTCCACACTTAATTTTCAAAGTGTCAAGTTCTTTAGTTACAACAGCAAGTTGTCTCTTAATATAGTCATAATTTTCACACTTGTTGTTATACTCTTCCTGAAGCTTCTTAAAGTCTTTGGTTTTTGCTTCTAATTCAGCCTTCAGGGGTTTTTGTCCTTTCCTAAGTTGATATCCTTCGTATTTTAGGTCCTCGACTTCCCTTTTTAGCAAATCATTATGTTCACGAAGAATTTTAATCGTATCTTCACAAGATGGAGTACATGAAACTTCATTGGTCGGGATGTTTGTGAAACTCGTTGTTTTTCCACATTTCAAAGCATCAAGCTCTTCAATTACATCAGCAATACTAAGACGATTGAGAACTTTTGTCTTCTTCATGACAGCTACGTTCATATCCCACGATTTTGGAAGTGAATTCAGTAGCCTTTTGTTTATCTCAGATTTGGTCAAGAAGATCCCAACGATATTCATCTCAGTAGTGAGTGTGGTAAATCGTTGCAGATGAGCCTCCACGGTTTCTCCGGGAATGTAGCTGAAGATGTTGAAATTTTGTCTTAACATATCCTGACGATTCTCTTTCATGTCTCCAATTCCCTTGTTGACTTCAAAAGCCATTAAAAGCACAACTCGAAGCTAAAATAAAACTTAAACGTCAAACTAAAATTTAAAAAAATGCCCTTTGACTATAAACCTCAAAATTCAACCTTAAAAGTCAAATTTAAAAAGTCAAACTCAAAAGTCCAACTTTAAAAGTCAAACTTAAAAGTCAAACAGAAAAGCAAAATTTTGAAAATTTAAAAATTAAATGAAAAAGTCCAATTTTAAAGTCAATGGTCAAACTTGAAAGTCAAAGTCAAAAATTCTGAAGACAAAAGTCAAAAATAAAAGTCAAAATTTAAAAACTATTATTTTTTTTAGTATTTTTATTTTTATTTTTATTTTATTTTATTTATTATTATTATTATTATTATTATTATTATTATTTTATTATATTTTGGATGAAAAAAGAATTTAAAATTAAAAGAAATTGAATTTTGGGCTGAAAGTGACAAATTTGCGAAATAAGGAACCAAACAGGACTGGTTTTGAATTAAATTTCGAAGGAGGTTATCAACTTGTAGTGTAGTTGAGCTGGTAACACGTTTGGTTGTGTTCGTAGGAGATCCGGGTTCGATCCCCGGCACCTTCAACTTTGCTTCTTTTTTACTGATGCGAGGCTTGCTGAACGAGACTGTTGAACGTGCGAGGTGTGAACCGGAAACAAGCTAGATCGAGCCACAAACTAAGGACCGCAAACCGAGGCCGTGAACCTCGGGCCGCAAACTCCGGACCGTGAACCTCGGGCCATGAACTTCGAAACCCTAGCCGCCAGCCGCAAACTCCGCCACCCCCTCGCAGGTTTCGACCAAAAACAGTGATTTTTGCTCTTTTTTGCTCCAAAACTCAATCAAAAATCCGTTTTTATGAAAAACGCGAAGACCAAACCCCCCCTCCCCCTAATTTTCAGAGATCTATCCAAAAACGCAAAAATCTTTCGAAAATAAGATCAAATAATGCTCCAGATATGACAAAATTGACTGATACAATCCAAGCTCTGATACCAATTGTAAGTCCCTAGTTTGCCTGTGTATCGATTAGATCCATTTGATGGTGCGGAATCCCAATCAAACGGATGATGTCAGATCAAATAGAAGAGAAGGAGAAGAAGAATAATATGAATCTTGTTTGAATTGATTAGAATGAAGTTCCCTTACAAGATTCACACACAACACACACTTGTTCTTCTCTCTATTGTACACTCTCTATTGTTCATCAAATCATACTCCTCGCCCCTGACACCTATACATATACAAGGGGGACATGGGCCGGAGAACATGGGCCGTAAATGGGTTTACGACCATAAACCAGTTTACAGCCGTAAACACCCGCTGACCGCAAACCTGACCGTAAACTCATAAAATATTACAGAAAAATACATTTGCCTAGAAGAGTAAAGTATAAAACATATTTTTGACCCAACAAGTTGATATGTTATCATTTGATAGAACTGCATGCTAGTTAGTGGTAGGCTAAGGATCCTATAGGAATGGCATGATATGGTCTCCTGTTTTGCGATGCCTTTATCCTAGGAGTTTGTTCTTATGAGATTGAATCTTTCATTGCTATTTGCTTGGTGTATGTTGTATAATTGTAAATAATTAGGATTTTATAGCCTTAGAATGCCTGATTTGGCCTTTCTTCCTGTTCATTTTCTAGTTGTGGATTTGACGTAGGATCATTTATTTGAATGTCTATCAAGTCTCGTATTATGTACGATTGGAATTTGCAAGGAAAATGGCAAGGACAACGGATATCTTGTGAGGCGGAGCAGTGCTGGGAAACTGTCTAGAATGAGTGTCTAGATGCTTGGTAGTGGTTCCAAGGAACCAGCAGGGAGAGTGTATAGTTGATCTTGAGAAATAGAGTCTCTGTGACTTAGGGCCTAGAGAGGACGACTTGAGACAAATACGGGTTTGTGTGGAAGGTAGTATTGGGTCCGTACTACTAAAAGCACCGGATTTGTATGTAGCTCAATAAGGAATCGTAAGGAAGTAAGGTACTTGTAGGAGTATATGGATGTTTGTATATGCGCTTTAGCCTGATTCTGATAATTTTGTTATGTTTTTCAGTATGGTGGTTACCCGAGGCTCAGGCTCCAGTGACCCCGAGAGGCCGAGTGTCAGTGATGATGAGATCCATAGGATTGTTTCCCTCAAGGTGGCCGCAAAAATCAGAGACGATGTTCCAGAGATGTTTGGATCTATAAAGAGCATGCTGACTGAGACTTTTGACGAGCGTTATGCTGATGTCATTCAGGTTGCTGCTGCCATAGCCACCGTATTTGTTGCTGCTCCGAGACCGCATGGGGGTGATTCGTTGTGGTACCGGGAGTTCAACAACATGAAGCCAACTGAGTTTGATGGGACCTAGGATCCGATTGTTGCGATGAGATGGATTTCTGATGTTGTTGGTTGTTTTTAGACTTGCTCCTGTCCGGAGGATTTGAGGGTTCCTTTCACGTTGAACCTGCTTCACCTGGGAGCGAAGGACTGGTGAAATTTTTAACGGATGACTATACCCTTGTAGAGCATTCTACAGTGACTTGGGAGAAGTTTACCAATATGTTCAGAGATAAGTTTGTTCCAGTGGTATATATATATATATATATATATATATATATATATATATATATATATATATATATATATATATATATATATATATATATGAAGGTTGTAAAAATCGTTTGACGGTAGCTCGACGGTCGACTGGTGTTAAGGAATTAATCGGTCTTGGCGGGGATTAATCGAGGATTAATCGGGGACCATAAATTATTAATAAAATATTAAAATTAATTAAATATTAATATATCTTAAGAAAACAAGTATTTCAAAATTAGAAAATAAGAAAAATTGTAATTTGGAAATTTGGAAATACGAAAATATGAACATTTTGGTATAATATTTGAAATTTTGAAAATTTGAAAATTTTGGAGTAAAAAAGGAAAGTTGGTTTTCTGAATTTAAAAAAAAAAAAAAAAATTTAAACTTTTTTGACCTTTTTTTGACTTTTTTTGACTTTTTTCAGATTTTTTGACTTTTGTTGACCGGTTAATCTCACCAAGGCCGATTAATCCCACCAAACCCGATTAATCCTAAATTTTCGATTAATGCCCTAATCCTCGACAGTTGGAGAACACCAAGCGATTAATCCACGATTAATCGCCGATTAATCCACGATTAATCGCCGATTAATCCCGATTTCTGCAACCATGATATATATATATATATATATATATATATATATATATATATATAAAGAGAGAGAGATAGAGAGAGAGATGGAGAGAGGTTGGCCTAGGAGTTCCTGTCTCTCAAGCAGAAGACAAAGACAATGACTGAGATCACCTGGATGTTTCATGAGAGGGCCTTGGTTTGTCTAGAGCATGTGTCTTTTGAGCATGCACATGTAAGTTGGTATCTTAGTATTCTGAGGAGGGATATCCATGAGTTCATGGTGAACACTTCATATCGGATATTAGTTGAGCTGTAGACCAATTCCAGGAGGAGAGAGATTAAGCTAGAGACCTAGGCTAGAGAGGATAGGGAGATCCCAGTGAGAGATAGGAGACTAGTGTAGTTGCATCCAACGACTAAGAGGCCTATGCCCGCTGACTCGAGAGCTGGAGGCCAAAAGGGCTGCACTTGCACAAAGTGCGACAAGGGGCATGAGGGACCTTACCGGTCCGCGATGGTTTCCTACATGTGTGTCAAGGAAGGGCATTTGGCTAGGGATAGCCCCAAGGGATTTCGTGTCTGCTTCAATTGCAACTAGATGGGTCATTTGAGGGTTGAGTGTCCACATCTTACATCTTGGGCGGCTCAGACTCCGGCCCCCCGCGACCCTGCATATTACTGGTGGACGGCAGGGGAAGTCCGAGACACCGAGGGCTTGAGGGAAAGCATTTCAGTTGATTGCAGAGGAGTCTCGAGCAATTAAAAATGTCGTGGTTGGTATATGTTCTTTATTATTTTGTTGATTTAATTATGTTGCTTATGTTATTGTTCATGTAGGTACTTTTCTTATGAATTTTGTACCTACACTTGTGCTATTTGACTCGGGTGCAAGTAGGTACTTTGTGTCATCAGCTTTTGTTGTATTTTCAGTATTCCACAGGAGGCCTTGAGTAGGTCATTGAGGGTCTCTATACCTTATGAGCATCCGGTCTCCGCTACTGACATCTACCGAGGTTATGTGTTAGAGATTTTTAGGGTTGGATATCCGATAGATCTTATCCCTATTGCGATGGGAGATGTCTTTGTGATCGTGTGTATGGATTGGTTGACCTGGTTTGGGGCTCTGATTGACTGTGAGAGGAAGATGGTGACGGTTTGAGATCCTACTGGGGGAGTGCTGACCATCTACGGTGATGGTACTATGTCAGGATCATCTTTCTTTTCTGCCACAAGGGCGAGGCAGAGTTTGCAACATGGGTGTATGGGTTATCTGGCATATGTGTGGATACTCGGGATGAGGAGAAAGAATCAGTTTCCATTTCCAGTGTTCCTGCTATATGTGATTTCCCTGATGTCTTTCCTGAGGAGTTACCCGGTGTGCCTCCTATGAGGCAATAAGAGTTTTGGATTGATCTGATCCCTGTTGCGACGCCAATTGCCAAGGCACCATACCATATTACACCTCCTGAGATGTAGGAGTTATCGTCTCAGCTTTAGGATCTTTTAGGAAAAAGGTTTTATTCGGTCGAGCAGTTCTCCTTAGGGAGCATCGATTCTTTTTGTCAGAAAGAAGGATGGTTTACACCGGATTTACATTGATTATCAGGAGTTGAATAAGCTGACAGTGAAGAACTGTTATCCATTACCGAGGATAGATGATCTCTTTCATCAGTTTTAGGGGGCATATTGGTTTTCAAAGATCGATTTGAGGTCTGGCTATCATCAGATGAAGGTACGAGAGGAGGATATTAGAAGAGGGCTTTCTGAACTTGTTACGGGCGTTATGAGTTCGTGGCGATGCCTTTTAGACTCACCAATGCGCCGACGGTGTTCATGGATCTTATTAGTCGGGTGTGTAGGCCTATGTTGGATTGGTCATTGATTCTCTTCATTGATGACATCTTGGTCTATTCGAAGGCAGAGAGAAGCATGAGGAGCATTTACGAGAGATTCTCGGAGTTTTGAGGATGGAGAGGCTCTATGCCAAGTTCTCAAAGTGTGACTTTTGGTTGCGCAAGGTTCATTTTATCAGACACCTCGTCAACCAGAGTGGTATCTTGGTCAACCCAACCAAGATAGAGGCAGTGATACGGTGGGAGATGCCGAAGTATCCATCTGAGAATCAGAGCTTCCTTGTTTTGGTGGGATTTTATCAGATATTCATTCAAGGCTTCTCCAAGATTGTTATTCCTCTCACTAAGTTGATGAGGAAGAATGTTGTGTTCAGTTGGGGGCCTAAGTAGCAGGCATCATTCGAGACTCTTCACTAGAGACTATGTGAGGCCACAAGTACTTGCCCTCCCTGAGGGAGTTGAGGATTTTGTTGTCTTCTATGATGCATCTATTGGAGGTTTGGGTGATGTGTTGATTCGGAGGGGCATGTGATTGCATACACTTCGAGGCAGCTGAAGCCTCATGAAGCGGAGTATCCCACTCATGATCTGGAGTTGGGCGGTAGTTTTCGCTCTCAAGATTTGGCGCCACTATCTTTATGGTGTTCGGTGTACCAACAACACGGACCATAAGATCCTGAGATATCTTATAGACTAGCCTAATTTGAACATGAGGTAGAAAGGTGGTTGGATGTAGTGAAACATTATGACTGTGAGATTTTATATCATCCAGGCAAGGCCAATGTGGTGGCGGAAACTTTGAGCCGGAGGGCGGTCAATACCCTGATTCAGAATGTGTGCATGAGGTCATAAAAGAAGCATAGTCGGAGGCCATAAAAGAAGAGAATCGGAAAAGTGAGCGGGTGATTGGTCAGATTTCAGCAGTTGATATCAACAACAGGGGGCTTTTGACTCTTCATGGGGGGTGTCTTATGCTAGTGGGGCTCGATGGGTATTGATAGAGGAGGCCCACAAGTCAATGTTTTCCATTCATCCAGGGGATACCAAGATGTGTCTTGACCTAAAGCATAGTTACTACTGCCTTTGTATGAAGAGGGATGTGGCATGGTTCGTAGATCAGTGTTTGACCTGCCAGAAGGTCAAGGCTGAGAACTAGCATCCTCACGGAAAGTTGCAGCCCTTAGAGGTTCCATTATGGAAGTGGGAGCAGATCACCATGGATTTTATTACAAATTTTTCGAAGACTGCGAGGGGTTTTGATGCTATCTGAGTGATAGTGGATCGTTTCACGATGAGTGCTCACTTCCTATCCATAAGTGAGGGCTCTTCTGTAGAGAAGCTTGCTAAGATTTATGTCTGAGAGGTGGTGGCTTGACATGGTGTGCCGACTTCGATTGTGTCGGACCGGGATGTTCGATTTACTTCCATATTCTGGAAGAGATTTCACGAAGAGTTGGGCACCCGGTTGCATTTCATTAATGCATAGCATCCACAGACCAACGAGCAAAGCAAGTGGACTATTCATACACTCAAGGATATGTTGCGTGCCCGCATCATTGATTTTGGTGGGAGCTAGGACTCCTAGCTCCCGTTGGCTTAATTCTCTTATAAAAATGGCCATCAACGCAACATTGGCATGCCTCCCTTTGAGTTGTTGTATGGGAGGAGGTGTCGGACTCCCATTTGTTGGGGCGAGGATGGACAGAGGGTCATGGGGAGCATGGAGATATTGCTCAAGACGACTGAGCTTATCCAACAAGTTAGACAGAGATTGCTGACGTCCCAGAGCCGCCAGAAGAGTTACGCAGATCGGCGACGCTCTGAGCTAGAGTTTTAGGTAGGAGATTCTGTGTTGCTGAAGGTATCCCCATGGAAAGGTGTTATCCGCTTCAGGAAGCAGGGCAAGCTGGGCCCTAATTTTATTGGCCCTTTTAGAGTGTTGGCCCATGTAGGCAAGGTGGCTTACCGGTCGGAGCTACCGGAGGAGTTGAGGCAGATTCAAGATACCTTCCATCTTTCCTAGTTGAGGAAGTGTATAGTGGATGAGACAGTTGTGATTCCTTTGGAGGACATTCAGGTCGATGATCTCCTTAATTACATCGAGAGGCTTGTGGCAATCTTGGATCAGAGAGTGAAGAATTTGAGGAGCATTTTGATGATCAAAGTATTGAACTTGGTCAATGTTAAGTTGCAACACCGGAAAGGCACGAAGTGGACGTGGGAGCCTGAGTCTGAGATGAACGAGCACTACCCTAGTTTGTTTTCTGAGGCTAACTTCAAAGGTGAAGATTTATTCTAGTGGGGGATAATTATAACATTTGATTTTCATGTATTTTCATTATTAGTCCTTGGCCTAATCTAAGTTTTCATTATTGGTCCTTTTGTTGTTAAAAGACTTGCATTTGAACCTGTACGTTGGGCATACAAGAGGTACGCACAACGTACTTGTGAGAGAACTGGATCACAGAAGCCATGTTAGTACGTTTGCGTATGTGTGGTATGTAGGGCGTACTAGCTCGGTCCCTAAACCCTAATTTTAAGATTTTGCTCCTTATTTAGTCCACCTTAGGCCTCCATTGTACATTCCTTATCAGCCTCCACTCATTTCAAAACCCTAATCTCGAACCTAATCCTTCTGTATGAGGATTTTGAAACTTGTTAGTGATTTTGGTGCTCTTTTGTTGAAGAAGAAGGCTATTAAAGCTGGTGGTGTTGCTTGCAAGCTTGTAGATCCGAAGACCACCTCACTTTATGCATCTTTTGAAGGTATAAAGTTTATACCTTGATGTGTTTCTTTCTAGATCTCCATAGATGATTTTTAAGAACTTTTGTCCCAAAGCTTGGACCTTTGTGAGTATGGAGTACTCCAGAACATATTGGTTGTCCTTTTAGATGTGCTAAGCTACTTAGAGTCATAAAAATAGTTTTTTGATCATTTCCCTTGCCCCGTGCATGAGTTAAGCGACTTAGAGTGTGTTGGAAGTTAGAGTTTTGTGTATTCATTCCTTTCTAGCCATGAAAAGGCTCAAAGTCGATGACTTTATGGGTTAATACATTCTATAATGGTTAGATATGAAGTTGGGATAGGTGTATTAAAGGATTAAGACATAAAGGTTGTTGAGTATGGACCAGACAGAGTACGTCGGGCATAATCCTGGCTAAGCCCCACGTAGCTAGGCCCGTTCCTATTGGTCGGTGATCTAATTTGTATGCTCCACGTAAGAAGGAGTACGCCTAGCGTACGCGCTGGGCAATTGAATTTTATTGACTTTGACTTTTGGTCAACATTTTAGGATTTTGGACCCTTAAAGGGGCAAAATGGTATTTTTTTTCCCTTAAGGGCTTAGTTGTGGAATTTGGACTTGTGAGTTAAGTTATGGACCTTAATTATTAATTAGGGTTAATTATTGTGATGTTAGGCGGAGTCTAGTTCCAGAAGTTCGGGTGTGAGATTTATCTGTCATCAGTATCAGGTGAGTCTCCTCACTTATTCTTACTTGTCTAGTAGAATAGTTGTATCTGTGATGACCAACTAGGATTAACTTTTATTATTATGTTATGATGTTTTTGTGTGATTGAGACTGCGGATAGTCTCTAGGGTTGCTAATAACCCACAGGGCGTGTTATTTGCACACTGGTACCGCTGATAGTCCCCAGGGTTGTTGATATCCCATGGTCGTTTATTTATGTTGTTTTGTATGTGATATTTTCGGGAACTGACTAAGCTTAGTGCTTATAGTTGTTGACCATATGTGTTTCAGGTACTTCAGATGATAATAGAAATGTGAAGGTTTGATTATACACACTCGTTGTGAGATTTGTTAATGGAGCATTTTGTGATACTCTGATATTTTGTGATGATGATTTGTATTTGACACTTATGTTTTTCCGATGACTTGGTTTATGAAAAATATTTTGGGTAAATTAAAAATGAAAATTTTGGTTTGAATTTGAGGTGTTACAAGTCTGCTACAAATGCAAGAAGTTGGGGTATATCTCTACAAATTGCCCAGTAAAAGGAAAAGCTTGCTTCACTTGCAGAGAGAAGGTTACATGAAGGTGGATTGCCAAAAAACCAAGAAGCAAACCCCAAGCATCCTACCAGCATAGCCCAAGGGAAGAAGCTACCAAATGATCCTTGATGAAGTAGATGTCGTTGCAGGAAATCAAGAGTAGGAAACTGATTGATCGATATATGAAGTAGTCGTCATATATAGATAGTAATAGGATGTGATGTCCAACATAAGGGGCATAATATATGAATAATGTTGTAATCATTTTCGAAAGTTATGAAATTTCTAGTTATGTTAATTTGTTGTCTGGAATTAAGAAATTATGATTTCAACACAATAGTTTGATTAAGAATAAATTTTGGTATAGCGCGCCTGTAAGCAGGACACTACACAAGAAAGAATTTATACAAAAGGTTGGAAAATAGAATTGTGGTTGAAGATATGCATGGAAGAAATCGTAGTGTAGTCTAGATAATTTGTTTTATATGATTAGTTGGACACATCTATATGTGTTAAATTGCTTTTGTGATCTGTAGGAAATAGTAACTAGGGAAAACTGTGAGATAACTTTTGGGACGAGTATGAGTAAGTGTGGAAGGTAGTATGAGCCCGTACTACTGGAATCCCACGACTTGTACTTCGATCAGGAGGAGTCACAAGATTACTAGGGCACTAGTAATTAGATTCATTCTTGTTCATTTCCATCATTACCTTTGTTTCAGTGATGATTTTTGTTTTGACCATAATATTCAAAGAAAATCAAGTCCGACTAATCTACGAAGTAAGTTTGTCATAGAATCCAACTTTATATTTAAGGAAGAGATAGTCAAAGCAATCAATAGAAGTATCGCAGACGTCGTAGGTTGTAGCTAAAAGTGATATATGCTAGAATGTGATTCTATCACGTTAGAACATGAAGGGAGGTATCCTTCGTGTTAAGAGTCTAACTTAAAAAGACCTAAGTCTAACTATTGTATCATTGATGAGAGCTCATTAAGGACACGACCCATCGATATGTTACAATAGTCATAGTAAGGACCTTAGTTCAGATTAAGAAAAAGCAGGAGCTTCCAACGGAGATCGAATTTAAAAGGAAAAATAGGTGCAGTAACATCAGTGATCAAGAAGTCTAAGAGTTAGAAGCTCAATAAAAAAGACATAAGAGTTACAATTACCACCTAGGGTAGAAAGGTAACGTGCAAAGTTATTATACAAGCCCTTTTTATTGATGATTCCGGGACATAATTAATCTAAGGAGGAGATAATTGTAACGCCCGCAAATTCAAGCTACTCAATTATGACATATTTAGCGTTAAAAATGACTTTTTATAAAAGATTATTTAGGATAAATAATCTTAACCAAGTTATAGTATGTGTGACACAGATTTCATACATATAAAGAACGCCCAAATCCGACTTCGTATGAAGAAGTTATGTTTCTTTGAAGTTTCACAATTAAACCGGCACGACTTTACGTATCGTAAAAAGTGAATTTTTGGATAGATTACTTTTTAGCCTAAGTAATCTAAATGAAATTCATAGTAGTCATTAAACCTAGAGCAGGCATATAGAGAACGTCCAGATATGACTTCATAAGAAGAAGTTATGATTTTTCGAAGTTTCAGCGCAACAGTATACGACTCAAAAATCAAAGTAGGTATCGGTTGATTGTTAGAAAACACAATCTAAACAAGATTTTAAGACCTCATCAATATGGTTCCATCGATATAAAGACATTCGAGAACGAATATCATATGAGAAAGTTATGAATTTTTCACGGACTTTAACAGTCGAAGCCTGTTAAAAATATAGCTTTAAAAATAAATTCAAAACTAGCCGACGGAGTCTAAATGAAAGTTATAGATCTTGTCGAGAGATTTTAAGGGATATAAATAAAGTCAAGGTTGTATAAAAAATTTACGGCATTTTGAAAATCAGGAAATCCACGTGCGTGCGAAGTGCGTCTCGCGTAGTGACGATGTGGCACCACGAGAGGACGCCATGTGGCATGGTTCGGAGCCCCTTCCTCCGAGAGACTCGATATGGCCCCGATATAACGTAACATGTGGCTCCATAAGAGTGTGACATGTGTCACCTTATAGAAGGGGGAGAGGTGGGAGAATAGCGACGCGACATGTGGAAGAAGCTCAATGGAACCACCTAGCTCCTAGAGCGTGACGCGCATACCTAGAATGCACGATGTGCAAGGTTTTTCTTGCCTATAAATATACAGATTCATATATGCTTTCACCTTCACACCCGTACACACACACACACACTCTCTCTCTCTCTCTCTATCTCTATCTCTCTCTATCTCTCTTTCTCTCTCTCGTGCGAGCGAGCGATCTTACCTTTTAAGCCATTTTTATCTCGTTTCTAACCAGCGGCAAAGCGTTGCGACACCCCTGAGTACTCATCTGAGTAATAGCCTTCGAGTAGGAGATCCTGAGTCAGTAATTTTCCCGCTTAGATTCTGGTTTTTAGTTTACACTTAGTTCATTTAAGTGTAACTTTTAATTGTAGTCATAGTCATTATTATGAATCAATAATTAAAGTTTATCAGTAATTCCAAGTCATTATACTTAAAGATCTACTTACTGGAGAGGTGTCTAGAATGTTTACGTGGGCTTGGTTGTTGGATTTCAGAAAAGCTATTATGTTTAAATGATCCTGCCTTCCAACCGTCATGTCTGGCTAATCCTTACTGGATAGATCTTGATGTTGACATTGGGATTAGTTAGGATCTAGACTATTATTAGTCTCCAGGATCATTAGACTAAAACTCTATATTAGTTATACTTAGGTCACTTCAAGGAATATCTAAGGTGTTAGGCGAAACATTTCCCAAAGCATCAGTTGCCCACCTAATTCAGGTGAGTACATAGTCCCTTTCATGAACATGATTTAATATAAGTATAATAAAAGTATTAAATGTATGTTGCAAGTCATACATGAATTATATGCTTATTTCATGGATTTTATGTTAATATATGTATATATTGTCCTATGTGAGAACCATATATGGTTCTATTTTATGTTAGGATTAAATAGATAACATCATATACTAGTATTAAAGGTAGCATTGTTGAGAAGATAAAATAATAATAATACCTAATGCTCTGTAGGGAATATAAATACACAATAAATAGGTTAGTGTCATCCATGTATAGAGTTATTATTAAAGTTGGTTATAGGCACTGTAATCTAGTCTAAGGATAAAATTGGACTCATGGAAGATACCTAACTCAATTAAGTTTGATAATAGGTAGTCTCAGTAGGAGAATGTCCATAACCTGAGAGCAGAGAGTAATGTTCTATTCCATGACACTATTAGGTGTTGATGTACGGTAGCTCCGTACAGGATGACCAGAAATAGTGGGTCCCGATCAGGCGACTGTTATAGGTATGTCTGGTCACCCCATAGAGTAGGTGACAACACTTAATCATTCAAGAAGGTTTTGTGAATTATGTTGCCAGTGTAAGCTCATTACTCACACACCTAGATGAATTGGAAAACCTTATTCATCGAAGACTCTGATGGACCATAAGCCTTTATGACTTATATCGAAAAAGGAAGCCCTAGTTGTATAGTCAATCTTTTAACGGTTCATCAGGAGAGATAATTTATCCATTATAATCTTGGACTAGGCTCTGTGAGGATCGATAGGAATAGATATGTAGGAATGTAAACCAATATGGATTTAGTATGGTAATGATTGGTTTTGCTAGTCTGATAATTAAAGGATATTATCATATCAATATCGTGGGATTAAAATCCCTATGTATGTCACCAGGTTTCCCCAACCTAATCCACTCATTTTTTTTATATGTACATGTATCAAGACTTCAGCTACTTGAACTTAATTAGGACACTGAGTGATTAAAAAATAACCTACAATAATATTCACGACCATCAGGTCTTTACACTGTAACTTATGTATCTGTATTGATTTTGACATCCTTAGGGTTTTAACATTTTGGAAACAAAATTTTTTAATCAAAATGATCTCTTGTACTTGGATTTTTTGCAAATATAAATAAATGATTTTAAAAGCGTAAAAAAAAAGTTTTAATTGGTACTGAAAATTAGAGGATGTCACATGATGGCGGAAAACAAGGAGGTCGAGAGTCTATATGGCTAAAGGCACACGTGTTAACGAAATGACATGTAGGTCGTAACTACACATTGAAACGTGTTAACGAAATGGCATGTAGGTTGTAAGTACAAGTAGACCCATGTTGAAGATGAAACAGTGTGTAGGTCATCAGTCTAAGATACACATATTATTTTTATGCATGTATGTGTATTGTGGTATAGGTATATTGGGGGAACTCACTAAGTCGAGAACTTACCCAGTTGTTATAAATGTTTTTTAGGCACTTCATTGGTTCGTAAGAAGGGCAAGGTGCAACTGCACTCACCAAAATTAGCAGTCATGTTTCTGCATTATACTCTAATGTAGCTGGATATTTTAATGAATAAAAAGAACAAAAAAATAGTGTTGAAAATGGGGACGTTACAAGTTGGTATCAGAGCCCTGGTTTGAGAAAATTTGACGACTTTGGTGTTATTGCATAGTGCTTGTTAGAGTCTAACCGTTGTAGTTGTAACATCCTGTTTCCCGTCATTTCTTATTTTAGGTTCGTGGTCCAGAAGTTGATTGTGTAAAAGCTTTGGACCTTAAGGTGGTAAATACTAGACCTTGTGGAAGGAGGTCATGATGGTTGAGAGATCTAACCCTTGAATTATGTTATGGGTCGAAGGTTAAAAAGGGAAAAGTCATAGGCCGAGTTCTTGCATGAATATGGATTTTTTTTGAGAATTTTTTTATTCCAAGATATTTATATAATATTGTAGAGCTCTTCAATATCTTTCCGTAGATATAAAGAACGCTGAAAATGGAAGTGTGACGAAGAAGTTACGACCGTTTGAAGTTACGACAACTTTTGCATTAGCCATGTACGTTGGGCATACGGGGAGTACGTTGGACGTACTTAGGAATACCTAGTATGCTAGGCATACCAGGAGTACGTTGGGCGTACACGATTAGTGCCTAAACCCTATTTTCATGGTTTCATCCCTATTTAAGCTCCTTAAATTCCCCAAACCCACTCCATTCTCACTCTCCACCTCTCCAACACCCTCTCTTGAAACCCTAACCCAATTTTGAGCCTTGTGAGCAAAACGAAGGTGTTTTTAAGTGCTTTGGATTGTTCTTGGTGCACCTTGGAGAAGAAGGAACTCATTGAAGAAGCATTGGTTGCATTAGATCTTGTAGATCCAGACCTTGTTCACCTTGATATTTCTTCTAGAGGTATAAAGTTTGAATCTTGATGATAAAATTGTTAGATCTAGCTAGTTTTGGGTGTTATGAGCTTTTGGTCACTTTAAGTTCATAAAGTTTAGATCTTGAAAGTTTGTGACCTTGTTATGGATAAATTTAGACACTTTATCCATCTGAACATCATATTGACTCAGATCTGAAGGTTGGAGACTTGGACCTAATAGATTAAGTTAAAAAAAATGCACTTTTGGTCCTTTATGACTTAAAGACTAGATCTTGTTTGTTGGGATCATTCTTATGGATAAAGTTGGAAACGTTATCCATTATAAAGCTATTAGGAACCATAAAAATATGATATTGGTCCTTTTATCCCTTCCATGCAAGGGTTGTGATGTCTTAATGGATTAATAAGTTAGGGTTTTAGCTTTTGGACCTTCCCTAGCCATGGAAAGTCATAAAGGTGGAAACTTTATGACTTAAGACAATGTTTTGAATCTAGATATAAGTTTAGGTGAAAAGTCCTTAAGGGATTAAGTGCCGAATGGAAATGATGGAACCAACTCGAGTATGTTGGGCGTAATTTCTGTAGTGTAGTAAGACATCCCATGTATATGGGGCGTAAGTTGAGTATGCAGGGTGTACTCAACCAACCTTGGACTTTGACTTTTGTTGACTCCGTTAACCATTTACTTTTTGACCAAGTTTGACTTTAGGTCAAACTTGAAGGTATTGGTTGGTGATTAAGATTTTATATGGTTCTGATGTTAGTGGTTCCATAGGACCAAGCAGTGTAGTAGGGAGCGTATTATAGTGTTCTCGGGTTTCTTCATTTCAGGTGAGTTTCGCCTCACTGTACCTGTGGGTCAAAGGCATCAATGTTGGCCCACTAGTTTTTGTTATCTGTTAGTAGAGGGATGCCTAGGGATTGTATATAGTCATGTAGGGTAGACTGAGGACTCTTGATCTAGGCTCTTTTACATGTTCCTTGTTTGGTTGTGGTTTTAGAGTAGTTTCACCTGTCCGGTAGTCTATCTCACCTCTAAGTATATATGGTTATGAATTCCTTGGTTTATTGGTATTTAGTATGTTTCTATGCTGTAGTGATCTGTTAGATCCTGGTATATAGGATGTCGCTATGCTGTAGTGATCTATTATATCTGTATCCTGGTATATAGGATGTTGTTATGTTAGTGATCTGTTAGATATGTATCCTTGTATATAGGATGTTGCTATGTGGTAGTGATCATTAGATCTGTATGTTAACCTTTACTTGTTGGCTATCATCTAGTGTAGTGCCCTAGGGACTATATGTGGTCATGTAGGATAACATGAGAACTCTTGATCTAGGCTTTCTTGCCTGTCCCTTGTTTGGTTGTGGCTCTAGAGTAGGATCATCTGTTCGGGTGGCTATCTCACCTCTGGTTACTTATGGTTACACATTTCATGGAAGATAGATGGTAGCGGGAGAGTGTGCGGTATGAGGACTAGTAGGTGTTAGTGAGCTGTATGATTGTCGTTTGCATGTATTATGGGCCTAATTGATCCTGATTGTTTATATGTTGACATATGGTAGTGGTGGATTGAGGCGGTCCTACTTTGGGCTATAGGCCAAGATACTCGGTGCGGGCCGGCTATTAGCCGAAGGCACAGAGGCTTGGGAGGAGCGGTTGGGTTGAGGTGGTAGGCCAACAAACCCTGGTATTCCAGCCCGGATAGACTGAAGGCCTGCAAGTCTATCCGGTCAGGCTGAAGGCCCGAAGAGCGGCCATTATGCATGCTTGTATGTTTATTGTATGGGGTATTTTGGGGGAAATTCACTAAGATTTGTGCTTACCCAATTGTTCATTGTTTCAGGTATCATCGGTCATCATGGGAAGGCGAAGGCATGACTGTACACATTCATCAACATCATTGAAGATTTCGCACTTTAATATTACTCAAATTTTTGTAAATGTATTTGGAATAAATGGTTTTCTCCATAACGTATTTATAATTGTGAAGATTTACTTAAATAAAATAAAAATTTTTGGTTGTGAAATGGGACGTTACAGTAGTGTCAGATTTTCCAGTCGATAAACTGTTTGATCTTGCAGCATGTAATTTTATTTCGTCCGATAACTAATTAGTAATGAAGCGGAAGGAATCCTAGAAGGAGAGTCTAGGAAGTATAATATGTGCTTAATAAGACGTATAATAGGACGTCGGTAGAAACGTAAGAACCTAGCAAAGTCTAGGAAAGAGAGTAGTTAGACCCTTGAACACTGTGTGTGATAAAGCATGTCTATAGGAGAGTGTAGTGACTTAGAAACATTAGGATAATTCTTGTAATGAGTGTGAGAAGGTATGGAAAGTAGCGTAAGGGCCCATACTAACGGAAGTATAGGGTTCATACTTGAATCAAGAAAAATCACAAGGTTATTAAGAAGGTGGAAAGGATCGATCTTTACCCCGAAATATTTGATAGATTCTTATTGATTTAGCCCCGTCTATATCTCCAAAATGGTAATGATAATGAGGGGAAGTGGTTCAGGTTTTGGATCAGAAGGATCAGGAACAAGCGAGACTTACATTCACGAATGGATAGAAGCGGTAGTATCAGCAACCGTAAGAAAAATGATTCCAGAGATGTTTGGATCTATTAAGACCGAACTAATTTCCATTTTTGACGAATGGTATGTCGTCGTAGCTAGCATCGCCGCTGCAACAGCCACTTCTATCATTGATGTCACAGCCTTGCTTAGGGAAAAGGAGATGCTTTATATGGAATTTAATAACACCAAACCCCCAGAGTTTGAAGGTGTCATGGATCCAATTGTTGCAATGAGATGGATCTCCAACGTAGAAGGATGCTTCTACACTTGTACTTGTCTAGCTAACCTAAAGTTTTGGTATACGGAAAATCTTCTCCGCCATGGGGTGAAAGACTGGTGGAATTTTGTCACGAAGGACTATTCACCTAGTAAGAAGAGTGCATCAAGATGGTAACAGTTTATGGCGAAGTTTAGTAAAGAGTGTGTTCCACTTGTAGAGAGGGAGCAACTACCTCAGGAATAATTGTCACTCAAGCAAGCAACAGATTCGATGACAGAGATCACCAAAATGTTTACGGAGAGGGCCATGTTTTTCCTAGAGTATGCATCCTCATAACAGGTGTAGATGTATCGATACTTGAGCATACTCAATATCGATATCAGAGAGTTAGTATTGAGCAATCGTGACAAGACCTTGGCAGAGATGCAAGACCATGCCAGGAGGAGGGGGATTGAGTTGGAAACTCAAGCGAAGGAAAAGAAGCAGACTCCAGCTCTGTCCCGACCATCATCCAAAAGATCCACGCACATAGATTCAATGTCTAGAGGATAGAAATGCCCATGGTGTGATAAGAGTGGAAAATCACATCACGGGATTTGTTGTGATCTAATATGCTATTTCGTCAAGGAGGGACATTACAGTCGAGACTGTAAGCAAGGAGCATAGGGAGTGCGCATCTTCTTCCACTGCAATCAGAGGGATCACATCAAGGCCAACTGCCCTCTTCTAAACTCAACAAGCACAATACAATCTCCAACACATGCAATATTAAGGATAAATGACGGAAGACAAGGCGGAGTTGAAGCCCCAAGGGCCAAAGGGAAAGCCTTTCAACTCATGGAAAAGGAAGCAATGGAAGTACCATAGAACGTGGTTGGTTGTTCTTCGAATCGAGAAAATGCTCCAGCATGAATAAGATCACATCCTAGAAGTTAATAGTTCACTTAGGCTTCAACTAATGTAATAAATTAACGACGACAATATTATAATAAATATGGGATGTTTACTTTACATATTGTTACTAGTGTTAAAGATAGTCAAACGTATGTGTTAGTGTATTTTAAGACAACTTATGCTTATCCTATTTTAAGGAAGTCACTTGTGAAGAATACAAGTAGTAGTAGTATGATAGGAATATCGAAGGTCATTGGAAATGATAAAAATGAGTTTCTTCACATTCGAAAAGAAACTACCAATTGTATAAGCAAATCCAACTTAAGCTTTGACCGGTGATAAGTAGTAGCAGATAATAAGTCGAACCCAAGTGGGGGAGAACCGACGCTTAAGGAAGAAGTACGAGGAGCAGCTCGACTTTCGGCTTTGACACTAAGGTATAGGAGTAGTAGCACAATTAGGTGGAGATTGTAGTTTCAGTTTCATCATAAGGAATATGACCCAAGTACATAAAAGTTTTCATTTATGTTTAGGGTAAAGAAAGAAGGAAGTCTTATGCTAAGATTATCCATAGGCTACGAGCTTCTAGCTTCTCAAGATTTGGTCCTTCCTCCCAAGCTTCATATAGGATTTAGGAATTTACCAAATTCTCGGGTTCGGCTCAGACAGTCAAGAGAACCCGATAGGTTTGTGCTTTCAAGGATTCATAGTAGAGGATCAGTAGATAAGAAATTCAGTAGGCGGCGTAGATCGCCATAAAACACATCAAGTACTCAGGAAATATACAAGACTTAGAGATTTGATTCAAACCATAGTAAGGAATTAGTAAACTCATTATAGTAGTTAAATTTCAGGTTGCTAGGACACCTGAACTAGGTAGATAAGCTACATATAATCTTGGATCGTAAGTGTTTTAAGAGTACGACATAGAAAAATGTCATAGGACACAAAGTCAAAACTGTACATTGTAAGACTTTTTCACACCCTCAAACCGAAACAGCGGAATCGTTCAGGGGTAGAGGACGTCATGTACAGTATCACAACAGTTGCATAATAGTAATCAAAGTACAACAACCATGTATTAATAAAATATAAGTTTTTACATATGTGTTCAAATCATGGTATATTGACACAAAAAATGTATATCAAAATTTAAAAGACATGAGTCTATGAAGCTCCATCTTCTCAAAAACTCGTGGATGTACCTGTTTACTGATTTCCTGAGAATACAAGTAGTTTTGAAAAGAGTGTCAACAATTAAGTTGGTGAGTTCATAAGCATGTTTGTAACTAAAATCTATATTCTGTTCCTTGATAATATAAGTATGTTTTCCCAGAAAACCCTATATTTTCTGTTGTAGTATATTGTAAACAAGACGTGTGAATGTTACTGTACTCTGAAGTAGTAAAAATGTAGTTTAGTTCTCATAAAACCATGAAAAGTACATTTTCTATGTACTAAAATAGTATTTTGTATTTGTACCTATATAAAAATCATGTGTTTGTAATTGTCTAGTATTACTGGTTGTACTTGTAAAATACTGGATAATAGTTTTATTATTAAATAAAACTATGTGAAGTTGTTTACTTATTCATAGACTAATTGTATTATTCAATACCAAATTGTGAGTTATCATAACCATGCTTGATGACCTAAGATGGCCTGAACATGACGTTCTTCAGGCGTCGCAATCGGTACGAAATTTGTCACCCCATGTCTGCCGACCTAACTGTAGCGAACAATTAAGGTGTGTGATTGTCGGTCCCGTATAGATCTATAAACAAGTGTCACGCTGTCCCTCCAGGAGACTCTGGTTATAATTTCAGGACTTGGTTGGTACTTGGATAAGTACTTGAAGTAAGTCTCACAAATGCTATATTGATGGTTACATGTAGAATAATGAAAAGTTACATTGAAATAAATAAACTGTAAATAGATCTCATAAACTATATTTAATATAGTTTATATGTTTGTTTTCTGTATTGTAATTTGAACTTTGAAAAGCAACATGTAAGTTCCATAAACTATACCTATTATAGTTTATATGTTTGTGTTTTACCGAAACGAATACCTTTGTTTAATTTGTAAAATCTGTAATATGGTTATTCCTTGAAATTCAATATTTATGTCCAAATGGTACTGTTTGCAAAAATTATATTTTTGTTTAACAACTTTGAAATCATTTTATACTTATATAAATATAATATTTATATAATTATGATTTAATAGACAGTCGAATAAATAATTCTACCCCAAGCCCACAACCAAACAAGGAACAGGAAATGAAGCCAAATTATCAATTCTAAGCCTATTGAACCGTAATTATATAATTTATACATATATAAATATATATTTTTAACAACAACACCAATTAATAAAATATTGAAAACATTTAGATATTAACCCAAATTCTATTGTGTTACACTTGTATTCCCCTCTAAAACAGTGAAAAATTATGAAAACGTAGGGGTATGAACTCACTTAGTGTACGTGTTTCTAGTTAGATTCGATGTGGTTGCAATGATTCCTGATATAGAATACATGTAATTAACTGTATTCTAATTATATTTTACACATAATAATATCCATAAATTAGCTAGCTAATAATTTAACATGAAAATTAACACTAGGAGTATGGTTTTCAAAGTATGTTTATACAATAACTTATATAAACATGCCCTATATCATTCAAAGTTCTTAGTCTATAGATGTTATGATGTTAAATCAGTTGTATACTATTGTATTTTAGACTTACATTGATCTGAAATAACGGGTTGTTACAACCTTTTTAAAGGCATGTTCTGAAAGAGTAGATTTCGTTAGGATATCTTAGATGAATTTCCCCATGTAATCACATCAAAATTTGTCGATTGTGTCAACATTTCACACATGAACACGATTTTCTGTCATAAAACATCAAATTCTGGAAGTCCATGCGATGAGTTCTCAGTTTCAGAAGATTTCGTGAGAAGATTGGAAGTACGTATAAGGTAATGAAGTTCTATGAGGCATGTAGATGCAACAATGTTGACTAGACAATGAATTCATCTCAATAACTCTGATAAGATAACGTCTAGCTGTGCTAGAAGCAGGATTTTAGGGACGAAATCTTTGTAAGCGTAGGAGAGTTGTAATACCATATTTTCACCATTCCGTAGAATTCAATATAAAACTGTCGTTTATAAGATTCGAAGCAGAAATATAACATCCTTTAGCCCAATTAATCTTCATGAATATGTACGTAAATGCTATTTTCATAGGTATATAGAGCGTGTAAATCCGACTTCATATAAAGAAGTTATGCATCTTCGAAGTTTCACGATTAAATCGACACGACTCAGCGTATTGTAAAAATTGACTTTTAGATACTCTTATTAGCCTAATCAATCTAAAAGAAAGTCATAGTAGTCACTAAACCGAGAGCGTGCGTATAGAGAACGTCCAAATCTAAATCTGTGAGAGGAAGTTATGATTCTTTGAAGTTTCATGGCGACAGTGCGGGCACATAAATTGAATCTGAGATCAATAGATTATTAGGCAAAATAATCTAAACGAGAATTAAAGATCTTGTCGATATGAAAAACCTCATGTATTCTCAGGAAACTAAGAGTTGGACGAAACAACCATTTGGGAAACACTCATGGATTCACGAGAGCATTATTCTTACTATTTATGCCTATTTGTTAAGACACTATTTGCACTTGAATTTAAGGTATTTTGAAAACTTAGTACGATATAAAATTTATTTTATAATGAAAATTATATTGATATTATATATTATGTGCATAGTTCAATGTAATCAATATCTGTGATCCATGACAAATGTCGCACAACCCGATGTTTCCGACGTCGGTCGGGGGTGTGATTCTTAAAACTTCACTCTTCACATGAATAATGTACACCTGTACTCCTATATTTTACCCACAAATACACCATCGATTTAATTCCATCTACCAACCGTGAAAGAGAAATAAAGAGCCCATTGAATAGTCTATCATTTTTGGCTCTTCAGATTTCCCATATCACCATAGCAAATGGAAAGAAAGAAATCCTTCTCTTCTGGACATCTCCCACATGAACCCATAGTTTAGATAAGATCCTTCATGCTTTATATCATAATGTTATCCAAGCCACACCACTTAAGCACCATACTCTGAACCTCACCTACAAAGGGACAACCAACCAGAATGTGTGCGATACACTCCACTTCGATACAAGCACCACACATAGAAGACTCAATCAAGTTTCCCCTGTTCATCAAATCTAATTTTGTCGAAATCCAACCTTGCACGGCTCTCCAAACCAAGCAAGTAACCTTGATTGGGATCAATTTACACCACCTCACGAGAGACGGATCAACGCAATGCCTTAGAAGTTTCACCTCATAACTTCCATCAGGGTCAAGAGGCAAGACCGATTATCTGGGCCAGAACAAGGATGGAATTAATCAATAATTATGATTAACCTTTCTAGCTCATCTTACATTCCAACATTTACAAGATTATTTTTTCAATTCCAACAGTACCCCTCTGCATTCTGTGTGTTAGCCACCGAACAATTTTTTGTGATTCCAGTTGATAAAATTGTGGGAATTCTAACTTTAATGACCGACTGTCAATCCAATTGTCTTGCTAAAATTCTCTTTATTCCCAGAATTAATAATCAACCTAAAAATGTCATTGAAACACAAACACTTTTCTTTGAGAGGTATTATATAAGTTGTTTTTTAGGTTGTGAATTCCACCATTTGTACTACCCCAAAGTGAATTTGGTTCGTTCTGCAACCTTCACCACCATTTGACAGTTAATTCGATACTTAGTGCTCTGATTGATCATACTCCAAGTCTCCCTTTAATTTTTGCAATTATAACTTTTTCTCATTCGACCCAATATATCTTCTTTTTGTTTTCGTGCTCCCCCCCAGAAGAATTTCCTACGAAGCTTCTCAAGAGAATCCAATACACCCCTCGGGTCTTTGAATATAAATAAGAAATACGTAGGAAGATGCCCTAAAACCGACTTGATTAGGGTTAATCTCCCCTAAACAAAAGTGTTCTAGCTTTCCATGCAGAGAGTTTGGCATGAAATTTTTCGATAACTGTCTACCAATCTTTCACAAGATTCATGTTTGCACCGACTGGGACCCCGGTGTATAAAAAAGAGAGAGAACTGGCAACACATCCCAAGATGGAAGCCGGCTGAGCAGTTTCAGTACTGGAAGCGCCAATTTCAAAGACTTTATAGTTATGAAACTTCACTTTTGTTGTGATTAAAACCCTAATTGAGATTTGATGAACAAGATGCGGAAAATAAGAACAAACACAAATAATGAAGAATATGTCGAATGATCACTCGATTTATTGAAATATGAGGAATAAATTACACTTAAAGCATAGACTAAAGAATCTAACACTACATAAGAAACCTCACGTGGCGGCTACATTTTGCCTCACACTCTTAACCCTAATTATGAATAATACATGACTATTTATAGGGAAAAGACAAGTCTTGGGCTTTTAACCTAGAATTCATCAAAGGGGCCCATTGCCATCATCCATGGAGTGCTTTGAAACCCTACAATCTCCCCCTCAAAGTATGGAATGGATGACAATGCTTTAACTTCCAAAACAAGCATCTAGCAAATAAAAAGATCTGCAACGAGGAATATATGAAGCAATCCATGAATCTTGATTCTTCAATAGTCTTCAAACACGAGCTCTAGGATATATAAATCAAGCACTGAAGTAATGTCTTTAAACTTCATTTTCGAATGTAATCCCAAAGAATCTTCATGAAAACCAAACCCGCCATAAAAACCCATTTCAGAACAAAGAAACTGAATCACTTCTTGTCTTTGAAGAGCTCCCCCTCCAAGTCACAACGATCTTCAAATAAGCTAATGATATAAGCCATCAAAAAATATCATGTAACAACCCAAACTTTAAGATTCGTAACGCCACTTGATCGAGAAAATACAAGAAGTCGGAGATATAACAAGTCCTTAGCAGAGCTCGATGAAAAACTTCCGCTGTAAAGGATACTTCTCTGTAAAAGCTTTAGTAGAGCTCGATGAAGAACTTCTGCAATAAAAGCTACCTTCATAATTCTACCACAAGCTTTATCAAAAATCTTCAACTTTGAAAAGTCACAAATCTAATTTCGAATGGCCATACCAAATTCTCCCCCGATTTATAATCAAAAACATGATTATAAAGCCTTCAAATGGTCATGAGAATGATCTTGAATGGATAAAAATTTACTAAGCTCCCCCGTGACAAAATGATATTAACGATGAAGTATAAAATCCGAAAAAGTCGTGAAAATTTGACGTTATCATGAAAAACGACTTTCCGAACCGCCAAGACTTGATGGAATCCATAATTTTCTGTTCACAAAAAAATATGTGCGTTAAAGAATTCAAAACTGTTCACCAGCCCTCAAATTTGTAAACTTTTCTGAATATAGGGCAGAAACTGTCATTTTCCAGAAACTCAGGGGCTGGAATTGTAATCATGCACCAATAAACCCCTTTATTTGTAACAAAATCTGGAATTGGTCCAAAACTGCCAAGGCATGAAACGCATAGGGACCAAAGGAGTCAATTCGCCGAAGTTTCAGGGAACATAAATGTAACATGTTTATCTTCTTCACCAATTAGACGTCTGATTAAAAGAACGGCAACAGCTACTCGATTCCAACATCTGAAATAATAATACCAATTACGAAACCTTCGCACTGAAAAGAAGAAATTGTTCCAATCGTTTTCGTTCTGAACCGTTCGTAATTTTGAGCATATGTTCGTTCCGAATCAATCCATCCACTTACACTTCCGATTGCGAGCATATTCCGATTGCGAGCCATATTCCGATTGCGAATTCAATGATGCCAAACTCCGAATAAATCAATCGCTCCGAGCACACAGTTGCGAATTCGAGTCTACAGGGACACCGATTCCGAGTCCATTCGCAGTTTCGATTGCGACTCGGTTTACACTGCATCAAGTAATTCCAATCTCCAAACATACCAACATCGAATTTCAGTGCATAACAATCGCAATCCATAGTTTACTTCTGTTAACTTCTTCGCATATGAGAGCACCATTAAAAAAAATTCACAGTACCGATTCAATCTTCATAACTTTCAATTTTGACTTTTCTTGTTTGACTACTCAAATCCAATTGCCGACAAACACCAAAATCAACTTTCTCAAATCAATAGAATCACGAGACAAAATAGATATTCAATGAAAGAACGGATCGGCAAGTTTGAACCCAAAATCAAAAATTGATTTGGCAATAGTATCGTTTACAGATGACGACTCAAGAATGGAAGAACCAAGAATTCAAGATACGAAATTTACAGATGAGTCGACTTGTAATATACGATATCAAAGGCTTATACCAATAAACACAGATCAATAATAGTGGGCAAAAGCACAGTCAAAACTTAAATCATCGATTTTAAACAGAGATCAGAAAGCATCGATGATGGGCTCAAGAATGAACAGTGAACGAAACTTGTTAGGGCACAAGAACAATATGGAATTGAATAAATGGACTAAATCAAGAGAAATAGATCCATTGACATGAACCGAATGATCAGATCAAATAAAAATATTTGAACAGAAAAACAAATCGGATTGAAATAATACCACAGTAACAGAATACATAAGTCTCCATGAACAGTTTCTTGAACAAGAATCTTTGATTCCAAACCACCAAAACACCAATAATCTTCAGTAACTTGTGCAGAAAATCATCAAATCAAGAACCGATATTTCAAAAATCAATAGATCTTCAAAGACCCGCTCTGATACCACTTGTTGTGATTAAAACCCTAATTGAGATTTGATGAACAAGATGCGGAAAATAAGAACAAACACAAATAATGAAGAATATGTTGAATGATCACTCGATTTATTGAAATATGAGGAATAAATTACACTTAAAGCATAGACTAAAGAATCTAACACTACATAAGAAACCTCACGTGGCGGCTACATTTTGCCTCACACTCTTAACCCTAATTATGAATAATACATTATTATTTATAGGGAAAAGACAAGTCTTGGGCTTTTAACCTAGAATTCATCAAAGGAGCCCATTGCCATCATCCATAGAGTGCTTTGAAACCCTACAACTTTTAGCCCAGAGGACGCATGAAAACACTTAAGGATCCAAACATGGTTTTTTAAATTCAATCTGGAACATTCGCATAGAAATAATGCATCATCCGCATAGAATAGGTGAGAGACTACTGACCCATTACCAGGAATCTGAACACCCCTGTATATATACTTTTTTCACCAGCCATTTTCATTGTCACATTAACCCCTCCTAAACAGGAAAGACGAGAGTGGGTCTCATTGTTTAACATCTTTAGTTATGTTAAATTCATTTGTGGGAGTGCCATTGATCAAAACCGAAGCTTTAAAAGAAGACATACATCCATGTATCCAAGCTCGCCATGTATTTTCAAAGCCCATCTCTAAAAGTTTACTTTGGTATGTTCCCCCAAAAAATCATTAAACCTTAACGTTTATGTAGTCTTGCAAAAAGACATCTACTTTGTCAATAGATTTTATATGACATACAAAAACTTTAATAGATTAATCGTAAAAGGTACTTTGGTTTGTGTTCCCGAACAAATCATTAAACCTTAAACTATCTTTTATTCACCTTTTTCATGAATCATAACATTCTTTTGCTTGGGTTGTCGTTTTTTGACTTTTTTTCTTCCCATTTATTAATATCCTACTATCCTAGTTTACTTATTATCTACTACTACTATCTATTGTCATTAATAGACATTGTAAATTTGTAACTTACAAAATCAGACAACATATCTCTTCTTCTTGAATGAAGAAAATTCAAAATAAAGAAATGTATCTTTCCATTTATGAAACAAAAGGTACACTTAACGTGGTACAATTACAAACATACAATAGTACATTACAATTACATACACATTTGGCATGAGAGTTGCGACTTACAAAACCCTCAAAACTCATAAAAAGTATTTATGAACAAAATAACTATGAAATCGGAAGAGGAACACCATTCCACCCTTGAACACACTCCAACAATGGATCGATAATATGTCCTTTGCACAAAGCAGTGAACACCTTATCGAACTCTTCTCCAGGTGACGTCACCTCCTCCCCTGTCAAAAACCCTGTTCCAAGCTCCTCTCTCACAAACCTGTACAATGGGTATGATCTACACTCCTTGATCCTGTTTGGAATCGTCAATGTCGAACTCTCGTATGCGCTTCTAACTCCCTCCACTTCTTTTGGCAAAACGGCTTTCAGTTCCTCTTCGAATTCACTGATCTTTTGGAAGATGGAAGTTCCGGCGTCATTTTCGTTGTTTAATGCGTGGTCGACGATAACCTGTCGGAGCTTCTGCATCAATGGGTAGGTGGCGCTGCAAGCGTCGTCGATGTATGCAAAGACATACTCCCTGTCGACCACACGAAGCAAGTCTTTCTCGCAGAAGCGAGAAGGGTGGAGCTCGCCATTGACGCCGGTGGTTAGGATCTTCTTCGCGACGAGGCTCACTGTGTTCTTCACTGTGGATTTCAGGTTCTCTTCCAAATGCCTCAAGTCGATGGATTGACATAGAGCTACTAAGTATGTGGTTGACATGAGTTTTAAGATCTCGACTGATTCTGCTGTTTTTCTTGCTGAAATCAATCCCAAGGAATTAACATCTTGGTTGTGTTGTTCGGCGCTTTGAACGTGGTTTGTGACTGGATTGGCGAGAAACTGGAGCTCAGAGCAGTAAGAAGCCATGGCGATTTCTGCACCTTTGAACCCGTAATCCAAACTTGGATTCCGGCCGCCGGAGAGATTGGATGGCAACCCGTTGTTGTAAAAATCGTTGACAAGCTCAGAGAACTGAGCGAACATTAGCTTTCCGATGGCGGCGATCGCCAAACGTGTGTTATCCATGGAAACTCCGATTGGGGTTCCTTGGAAGTTGCCACCGTGTAAGGCTTTGTTTCTGGAAACGTCGATCAATGGGTTGTCGTTGACGGAGTTGATTTCTCTCTCGATCATTTTGGTTGATGATCGGATTACTTCGATTTGAGGTCCGAGCCATTGGGGAGATGTACGGAGAGCATAACGATCTTGTTTTGGTTTCTGTAACGGGTCCATTTCGTGGACCTTTTGCGCCGCCTTGACGTAATCGCTTCCGTCCAAAATATACTCCATGATCGCCGCCGCCTCGATTTGACCGGGGTGATGCTTCAATTTGTGTGTTAAGTGATCAGTAAACTCCGGCTTACCTTGCATAACTTCAGCGAAGATCGCCGATAACACTTCCGACAACAATGCAAGAACATTAGCATCAAATAGCACCATCGACGCCATCCCGGATCCCACGGCGGTGCCGTTGACAAGTGCTAGCCCTTCTTTCGGCTGTAACTCGAAGAAACCACCTTCAACTCCGGCTTCCGCGAAGGCCTTTTCGGCATTTAGAACTTCTCCGGTGGGTCCAACGGCTTTGGAGTTGGCACGGCCGGTGAGAAGACCGGCGATGTAGGATAATGGGACGAGATCGCCGGAGGCGGTAATTGTCCCACGGAGAGGGAGAAAAGGGGTGACGTTGTGGTTGAGGAACTTGGTGATCGCCTCCAAGATCTCGAATCGGATGCCGGAGTAACCTTGAAGGAGGGTGTTGATTCTGACAAGCATGGCTGCTCTTGTGGCTGAATGTGGAAGTGTGTGGGTTGATTCTGTGCCATTACCGAATATTCCGGCGTTCAAGAATCTGTAAAAAACCATAAAAAGTTAATCTTTATGTAAAATTCAGACTTTTCTTGAAGTAAAACAAAAGTCGATTCATTTTTTACAGCGGTTTCAAGTTTCAACATCAAATATTACCTAATGAGCTCCTTCTGAAGAGCACCACCTTCTTTCGTTCTCCGGTGAGAGGTAGCTCCGAACCCGGTAGTGACACCATAGCTATCCGTTCCTTTATTCATACTCTCCATCACCCAATCACTACTCGCCTTCACCCCCGCCCTCGCCGTCTCCGACAGTTCCACCTTCACCCCAGCGTTATCACTGGCGGCGATCGCCGCCACCTGCGACACAGTCAACGTCTCTCCACCCAATCTCACCACCGGCTTCCTAAACTCCGCCACCATCCGCTTCACCTCGTCTAAATGACTACCCTTTAATGACTCCGCCGCCATCCCCCAGTTCAAAGGATCCCCTTTCACACAAAACTCCGCTCTCTCACCGTTTTGATGGCTATCAACCTCCATTTCTGTGCTGCCCATTATCAGAAATTACAGAGTCTGGTTTTTTTAGAGAGAGAGAATGAGGGATTGAAGGTGGTGAAGTGGCGGTTGCTGGAGGAGAGAGGAGACGACTCGGTGGTTTATATAATGGTGGATTTTGTGTTTGTGGATATTTTAATTTTATTTATAATTTTCTGGTAGGTGAGAAAAAGAGTGTTTTTATTTGATTTTATGAGAGGGGGTTGGTAAGAAGGCTTAGTGGCCTTGTTGCGACCTTGGGTTGGTTGAAGGTTAATATCAGCCGTTGATTATCATCTCATTAATTAAATGGATGGTGTGGATGATCAAACGTAGACTTGTTAAGCAACACTATTCCTTACCAAACCCCCAAACCAAACATCACGTTTGCCTGACCATTCACACACACCTTTCAAAGAATGCTAACTACTACTAAGTTATTTGGTGAGTTCATATACTATCTCCATTAAAACCAACTTATAAAATATTATATTTGTTAAATGTGATTTGAAACGATCCTAAGAGGATATTGATTTGTTCAAGTAAAACAAAGAAACTCGACATATTATATTGAGAGGGAAATTATTTGGAGTAGGCTTGTTGTTATGTTTAGGTGGGCATATTATGTGTTAGTTAGGGTTATGTTTTGGATTTTGTCTGTATAATATGACTTATAGTTAGGGTTTTATTATATTGTTTATTTTCAAGGTCTTGAATAAAAACGTTCTTTCATGCCATATGGATGTAAATTATATCGATCGAACCTAAATAATGTGCCCTTGTGTGAGGGTTTTATTCTCGTTTATTGTCGACAAGTGGTATCAGACTACAATTTGTTATGTCGATTCGAGAGATATTGTATCACAAATTCGATTTAGAGAAATTCAATGGTTCGAACAATTTCACTTTGTAGAAGGTGAAAATTAGGGTTATTCGAGTTCAACAGAACCATGCAAAGATTTTTGAATGAGAAACGAAACTACCAGAAGACATTGTTGAAATGTTAAAAAAAGATATTTCAGTATAAGCTCAGAGTGTTATTATGTTTAGCTTGAGTAATGAAGTGATGTTGGAAACTGTCGATCAAATGAGTGTTGTCGGGATTTGGGAGAAACTCTACAACAAGTATTAGAATAATTTTCTAACGTATTGGTTGTTTTAGAAAAAATGTTTTGTATTCCCTTCGGATGTCTGAAAGTACTCGGGTAAAAGACCATTGTGATACTTTTAATCGTAGTATACAAGAATTACAAGGTTTTTATCTAAAGAATAAAGATGCAGATCTAGCTCTTATTCTATTATGCTACTGAATTCTTATGATAATTTCGTTGATACTTTGGTGTATGGTAGATAAACGATTATTATGAATGATGTGAATGATTATTTGTTGTTTAAAGAAGTGAAACAAAGGGTTTATGCTAGTGAAGATGTTTATAGTTCAGGTTTAGTTTAAAGGCAAGGGAAAAAAAACATAAAGAGATGGTGGAAACATTGAAAAATCACGTTCTAAATCTAAAACTTCCATTAAAATTAAATGTTATAACTGCAAAGAAATAGGACACTATATAAGAGAGAGATTATACACAACTAAAGAAGGTGAACTTCAAGGGTGAATCGGACAATAATGACATTGTTGTCGTTGTTCTAATAAAATGGACAAAATGACGTTTTGACTGTAAGCATAACCAATTTTGTAGATACTTGGAGCTTGGACATTAATGGTATATCTCAATGTATGACACATAACGATGAATTGTTCGAATATTTGTAGGAGTGGAATGGCACGGTGAAGTTGGTGAATGTGGTGTTTGTTAGATCTCTAAATAACGAAGGAAGTGAAAAGTTATTTTTTCTTTTTTTAATCAACTTTAAAACCATATAAAAAACAAAAAGGAAGATAAAAAGGGAGAAATTTTTTTTTTCTTTTGCATGAAAAAAGAACCACGCGTGCAAAAAACAAAAAAAAAAAAAAAAAAAAAAAAACAAAAAAAAAAAAAAAAAAAAAAAAAAACATAGTGACCTTACTACTAGGTTTGTTTTAGACAACCACAAGGACCAAAAGTGTAATTGTATATAAATTTATTCATGTGTTGTCAAACACGCGGTCTAAACAAAACATATCCTCACGTTAATTTTTAAATTAACATTTTTTTTAATTTAACTATTTTTTAAAATTTCATCTATGATACGCATGATGATTATTTAAAATACCCATAATTGTTTTTAAGATAAAGTTATTGATGAAAATTGTATTCAGACCATCATTGTGTTATGTTTTTCGTTCAGAGATGAAAAAACTATATTATCCTTTATATTTTTCTTTTCAATTATCATTATTTATTAATTATAGAAAATTAAATAAATAATTAGTCAACGTATGAGTCTCACCCACAATCACACCCAACTATGACATCTCTTACGTTCTCCTCTTGGTTGAAAAAGATAGAACCCTAAACTCAGGACTTGAGCTCACCACCAACAATCGCCAAAACCCCTGAATCGCCATCGGAAACTATTGAAAATCCATTGATTGCCATCAACTTGCCTCTCACTTTATATACTTCTATCTCTCTCGTGACGTCAACCACTAATACTTTTAGGAACCCAAACATTGCTCCACCATCCCCATCCACTACACAACACCGCCCCCAACCTCGGTAAAAATCTTCAGAGGAAAAAAATATCTTTCATCTTCCATTTTTGGCCATTTTTACCACGACCAAAGTTATATTCGTCGGAGGTAAAAGACTAGTCTTGTTTTTGGTTCACTGTTGTTATTTAACCACACATTCAAAAAATACAAGTGTTCAATATCTGACTAGGTCTACTAGGGGTGAACATATTAGCCAAAAACTAAACCAAAACCAAATTAACTGAAATAACCGAATTATTTTAACTGAACTATTACTAAAAAAGTAGTGCGGATTCTATTTTTGATTGACCAAATACATATGGTTTGGTTATGGTTTTCTTCTAAAAACGAACCACTATTTATTGAAGCGAACCAACAATATTAATAAAATATTTCTAATAAAATATAATATTAAATATATGGTATGTAATTATATTAAGAATTGAAATTTCAAAGGTAATCATTTGGAACTAAATGTTATACATAATCTTCTATCATATTAATATAGTTATAAACACTTAATCATTCACTTTTTATAGCAATGTACTTTTTGTTTTTCACTTTTAATAGGTAAGTATTTTTTTAAATTTTATCTCATTTTAACCATGATGGTTAACCAATATTAACCATTAACTGGATAAAACCATTAACTAAAACCAATATTAACCAATACTCAATGGCTACAGAAATGCACTAACCATTTATAATGGTTATGGTTCGGTTGTAACATCCCAAAAACCATAGTAAAATTTTTTTATTTTTAAAAAGAGAATAAACACCCACTTTAATCAAGTTAATTTCGAGTTACACCATTTGTTCATACATCCTACTACAAAATCAGAGTATAAGGAAAACATTGTGGAATCTCGAATCATAGAATGGTTGATGTGTGTGTGTAGAGTCCAACCTTCGCCATCTGATAAGTACCTGAAAAACACTTAATCTACAACATTAAGTCAAAGCTTAGTGAGTTCCCCCAAAATACCACATACAACAATATGCACACAATAAATGCAAACATGAGCCTTCAGTCCGCTTCGCAAGGCTTGCAAGATGCCTGGGCCGCTCTATTGAGCGTACAATCTACTGGACTGCCTCGCAAGGCCTAGAGTAGTCGGACCGTTCTACTGAACATATAGTCTACTAGACTGCCTTGTAAGGCCTACACTAACTGGACCGCTCCCTTAAGCCTATAGTTTGACTAGACCGCCTTGCAAGGCCTACAGTACACTGGACCACCTGAGTATCTTGGCCTGTAGCACAAAGCAGGACCGCCTCAACCCTACCACAATGTGTCGACATATTCAAATAGACAAACAATAATCAACAACTCACAAGTAATCATAACAGATCTACCAATCTAACAGATCACCATAGCATACCAACATCCTGCACACAAGGATACATACAGTAATACAAAGTATAGTGAGAAAACCCACTTCACAGTCTAGCATATAACAACACATCTCACACAATTCAGGAACTAGTACTATAGGTCACCTATACAACAAACAAGGACCAATTCTTAAACTATAGCCCAAAACCTCAAATTTACCTCAAGTCAAACTTGGTCAAAAAGTTAAAAGTCAACATTTAAAATTTGATCAGTTGGTCACCACATCGTGGCTAAGCAAGTCCTACTTAACGCAATGTCGTTGAGGCTAAATATGCACGTCGTGGGACCTATCCTGACTAGCTTAATGCATTAACCTTTTAATCCTTCAAGCAGCTCACTCATATTCTCCATAAGGCCTTATTACACTCCAAACATCATAAAATTTGTTGCTTTTTAGGCATGCATGTCCAATTCATGCCTTGAGCCCAAACTAGGTCAAAATGGAGGAAATGTGACCTAACCCTCCTTGCGTATCATCAAGACTCTTTTAAAATTCAGATCTTGAACATATATCCACAAAGGGGCCCCAAGGATCCATAAAGTTGCTAACTTTATGGAGTCCAACCACTCAAATTATGCCAATATTGAAGAACAATGAAAAGAAACCTAGATCTAGAAACATGAAACATAAAGGTTAGAACTTAACGACTCACAAGGGTTTAGAAGATGAGCTAGAAAGCGGAGGGGGGGGGGGTTGCTTGTTGGATCTTCACACAATGGATGCCTTCTTCTTCCTCTTACCAAAAATCACCACAAAAATTCAAAAACTCAACAATGGTGGCTTTGGGTGCTTCTAGGTTGAAAGGGAAGTGATGGAGGTCGAGGGTGTGCAAACCCTAGCCATCATATCCCTTAAATAAGGCCTAAAACCGTAAAATTAGGGTTTTTCACTCTGGCGGCCACCACGTTGTAGCCAGACTCTTGTCACATCGTGGTGTGCATGAATGATGTGTGTTTCCTCTGGCTATGACCACGTCTGAAGGGTTTTATAGGTTATAACAAAACACGTGAATGCAGAAAAATACTCTTAACACTTAAGGGAACATGGAACCTATAAAGGATCTATGTCCTCACAAATAACATAAACATACTATGAATATCAAGAACCCTAGAGAACTCCTAGTAAAATCAGGAACTACAAGAATTAGGGTTTACATACCTTAGAACTATTATAGCATATAGTTTTGTTGATCATTTCCTTTGGTTCTTCAAAAAGGTAGCACCAAAAGTTTAAGTGTTTTTAATGGCTTATACACAAACCCCAGTAACTAGAAGAAAATAGGAGAGATGATGAGAGTAGCGAATTTTATATATTCCTTTGTGAGATGTGGTGGACAAAAATAAGTACCCAAGGGGTCCTATTAATAGCTGATAGGGGTGTTCACAGTCTGGTTTTTTCGGTTTGTATATCAAACCGTAGCCAAACCGTTAGTAACGGTTTTCTGTTAATCGTAAAATGAAGCCGAACCATTGAAAATCAAAACCAAACCAAACCGAACTGTTACTAACGGTTTGGTTCCGGTTTGGTTTCACGGTTTGAGCTTTATATATATAAAACGCTTGGTGAATACGTGGTTGTTATGTATGTAAACTTATATGTATAACTATATAAAAAATACTTAGTTTTAATCAAATTAATTAAACATTTAATCCAACATATTTACATATATAAATATATCGTCTATTGAATAAAAAAAAAACTCTTTAACGATTGAAGACAGAACCCATACCATGTATGCACATCTTATATTCAAAGTTTATAAACTGTGATATCATCTTGCCTGAAAAGCAAGTATCATTAGTTGGTAATTATGAAAAAGAAAAATCATAAATCGATGATTGCAAATGAAAGAGCTTAATGTCTAAAATAATGTTTAACACTTCACTGTTAGAAACGATGGAGCATAATAATAGTATAATACTATTTTTATTAATATAATGCTTCTTTTTACAAACGTTAGAGGTTTATCATATTAAATATTATGAGTTTGATTTCATATCCTGATGGGTGTATATGAATTTTTTTTATTTAAAACTATATCATTTTATTTTTATATAGTTCTATATTTAAGGTTACATACATAGGAACTATATATTAACTTTTTCCGTATAAAATTATATATAATTATATATAAAAAAATTAGTTTTTATATATAAATCCTACGGTCCGGTCCGGTTTCTACGGATTGAAAATTTTGAAACCATAAGTCAAACCGTTCATTACGGTTTCGAAAGTTTGAAGCCGCAAGCCAAACCATAAAGAAAAATACAAACCGTGAAACCAAACCAATGCCCGGTTTGGCCGGTTTCACGGTTTCAAACCGAACCGTGAACACCCCTTAGCTGATAGGAAAACCCTGGTTGGGCAGCGAAGTATGTTAAACACTCATAAAAAATTTATAATTCCTTTGGTTAAGTTTCGTAAGTGGAACACAACCTATGTTTGGTCTTTCTTAGCATTTCAGCTCCAAATATGCTCCAGTAATATCCAAAGGCTTTCAAACTACCACTCCACTTCAAATTACTTGAAATAGACACCAAAACTTGAACAATATGGGAATTCTTACGAAATACATGAGTTGCCTATTATTTAAATGAATGCGAACATTTAAGCATAAAATATGATGCAAAATACTATTAAAACTAATATAAAAGATGCATAAAAAGACATCTAACATTACGTTCAAATATATACTGAGACACGTTTACAAAACAATGTCACTACTAAAATTAACCTAATTCGAACCAGTTATTTAGTTTCTATATGACTATCAACTAAGTTGATGATCGGATATATTTTACATTTATAGGAGTGAAACTATGTTGCAACTATAAATAACATCATATTAAAAGTAACCAATTAAATAATATTAGTTAAAAAAACTTGTTAAGTTGTAGTGGCTTAAATATTAAAGAAGTTACATGATATAGAGAAGGGAAATGATTTATATACAAAAATTATCCATACACAATATTTTATGCTTACTAGAGTTGTACAAGACAATATTTTAAAGCACATATTGTTGTGCATAGAGAAATTTTGTTGTGTACAAATTAACTTCCATTCTAAAATTAACATTTAATTTTCAAATTAAGTTTCATTAATTTAAAAGACTTCTATATCATATCATATCATATCATATCATATCATATCATATCATACTACATTATAAAGGAATCATTTTTCCTTTCACCACATTCATTTGAAACTCCCATGTATTTTTTCCTTTCACCACATTTATTTGAAACTCACATGACTTTTCAATTTCTTTATAATAAGAGTAAATTACTAAAATCATCCCTGTGGTTTGGTCAAAATTGCACGTTTGGTCCCTAACTTTTTTTTTGCACTCGAATCGTCCCTGTGGTTTGATTTTGTTGCGTTTTTCGTCCCTATGATTTGGTAAAAGTTACATGTTTGGTCCCTAACTTTATGTATGTAAGGGACGAAAAATGAAACAAAATCAAACCACAGGGACGAAAAACGCAACAAAATCAAACCACAGGGACGATCTGAGTGCAAAAAAAAGTTAGGGACCAAACGTGTAATTTTAACCAAACCACAGGGACGATTTCAGTAATTTACTCTTATAATATTAATTATAAGTTAGTTAATAAGGTTAAATAAATATCAAACCTAAATGTAATCATATATAAACTAAATTTCACTATTAAAATAATGTCTTTATTTCTACTTATAAAGTTATGTTTTTTTAACTTTTAACATATCAAACATAATTTATTAGTTTTAATATATTGTTGGGTGTAAACCAATATCATTTTAAAGATACAATTTTGGAACAATTTGTACAAAATACTTATATTATTAATTTAAATATAACATCACAGTGTCAACTTAAATATAAATTTTACTTTAACTTAAACAACCCAAAAAATATTTTATAAATAGTTAAGAGTGATAAACTGTAGTGTCTTTCTAATAATCATTATAAGTTGGTTAATAAGGTTAAATAAATATCAAACCTAAAATATAATCATAAATAAACTAAATTTCGATTTTGAAATAATATCTTTACTTCTACTTATAAAGTTATGTCTTTAACTTTTAACCTATTGTACTTAGTTTATTAGATTTAAAATGTTGTTGTATGTAAATCATTATCAATTTAAAGTTACAACTGTTGAACAGTTTGGACAAAATACTAAAATTGTTAATTTAAATATAACATTATAGTGTTAACTTAAATACAAATTTCAGTTACACTTAAAAAACCAAAAAATATTTTGTAAATAGTTAAAATTGATAAATTGTAGTGATAAATGCAAAAATTAAATTGTAATCTCAATTTAACTAAAATATTACCTAAAGATATTTTTATAATCGTTAAAAGTTTTTAAATAAGTAGCATAAAATAACTTACAATAACAATAATTAAAAATAACTCTATATAAATGATTATAGTGTTACCTTTAAAATCAAAAAACAATGTTTGATGTTTTAAATAATTATAATGATAGAAATTAAAACATTAAGCAAATAAATTTTTAGAAACTTATTAACAATAACAATAACTATAATAACATTAAACCATATATTATATTTAATTTTATTCATGTGTAACTTGCGGGTAGAATTCATTTAAACAATTGAGATTATGCAGTTATAATAGATGTACATATTATCATATACATAATTAAAAATAATCAAAATATTATATCAATTTAGCATACGAATTATTATATCAAATTTAACAACAATGTTATTGTTATATTAAAAAAAACATATATTCGTAAAGACTTCAACTATATAGGTGTTTCTACGCAACGCGCGAGCATTCGCCTAGTATATTTATATAGAAAACATTTTTCCTTTCACCGCATTCATTAGAAACTCCCATAAGGCATTTTTACTCAAGCATCATTTGAAACTTCCTATTTGAATGAATATCACTCAAATGTCTCTTAATAATGATTAACCATTCAAAAGTTTTATAACTTATATAATATGTTTAATAAGCAATTAATGGATATCTACTATAAAAGGCCAATATCTTTGAGTAGACACACAAAATTCACAAAGAAAACAAGTTTAAAGGTTTTTGTGTTGGTTTATTTTTCAAGCCATGTTATTATGTTAAAGTTTTTAATTTGTATGTTTGTTATATACTAATTTTTTTTCTTGGTGTAAGTATTTTTTTTTAAGACAAACATTGTATGTTGTGGTTGAAATTTTAATATAAATTAGATTAGAGTCATGTTATCGATCATGTGTTATGGAATGTGATATAGATAATATTTAATTAAATATTGTATATATGTTTGTATGTTTGTGTTTCTTCAAAACAATAATTAATTAAAAATCATGGATATATCATATTATCTATATTACCCATGTAAGTCTCTTTTAAAATACAAATTGTCTATCTTATCACTATATATTTTAGTATATGCTTAACATTTTAAGTATAATAATAAGTGATTTTTAAAAAGTTTTCTTTCATTTATTAATAATAATAAATTGCTTTAAAATTACATAACAATAGTTATAAATAATAAAATCAAATTATAAAAATCATGGATATGTTATATTATCCATGCAAGTCTCTTTGGAAATATAAATTGTCAATCTTATCACTTTATTAATTAATATATGTTTCATATTTTAATAATAATATTAAGTGTTTCTTAAAAGTCTTCTTTAACTTATTGATAATAATAATAAGTAGTTTAAAATTATAAATGAAAATAATATCAAATTATAAATTACATAAAGTTAGCTACAAATAGTTGTATTTTAAATAAACATCGTTAATGAAATTAGAAAATAATTGCATAAGTAAAAATTTAAATTAATCAATCATAACAATTGTTAAAAATAATACTAAGTTAGTGTTAAAATATTATGTCAAAGTTAATATCAATAACATAACCATTATAAATATATATTTTTCAAGATTCTAACAATATATTTTTAACCTACGTCGCGTAACGCGCGATAATTCGTCTAGTTTTAATTATAAAGCTGGTGAGTGTGGTGCCACACTTGCTACAGTCTACATAGGCGTCATATCATTTTTGTCATACTTTAGCCAAAACTTGACATTTGCTAGGCGCGGGTTGCCACACTTGCCATACTAAATTAAATTTTCTTTAATTAATTTAGAAAATAAAAACATATTATTTTTTTAAAAACTTAAATTCCATTAAAAATATAGAAATTAAAAAAAATCACACTGGAAATTCAAAAAAAAACATTGAAATTCAAAAAAAGAAACATAGAAATTAAAAATGTCATAAGAACACTAGGAATTCAAAAACATCACACTAGAAATTTAAACACACAACCCACTATGCCTCACAATTTGCCAAAACTCAACAAGCTTGAAATCTTTGCCAGGTTCAACATGGTAAGCCTTAAGAGCATTCTGTAGCAAAGTATTATCGTTTTCACCATTTCCGTCATCATGTATCACCCTACGAAACACAATGGTAAACCGAGTTACGAGTGCGTGTGCGTTTCTCCATTTGGCGTAGACTAGATCTTTTCTTCGTGGTTGAAGGGCTTGACGGTTGTATATGTCGGTGACTCTACTTCAAAAAGTAGTTGAAAGGTAGTCACTGTGGTGTGGATCTTCTGCTACATCAATCTATGAACGAGCGGGTAAGATCTCTTCTTCTGTCAACCAAACAATAGTCATTTTTTGTTGAGGTGTAGAAAAAAAATGGAAAAATAAGAAAGTTAAGAGAATATAATTTAGGAGATTTGAATTGGAGGGCGGGTGGATAAGGATAAGGGTATTTATGAAGATTGAGTGTTTGAAATTTGAAATTTAAAAAAAAACGTTATATTTTTGAAATTGGATATTTTTTGGAAAGGTAATTTTTGAAAAAGAGGTTTAAGTAACAAATGTGTAACATCCCAACTTTCAAGACCAAAACTTTTGTTTTTTAATTATGTTACTTATAAAATAGTTTATTGAAAAATATCATTAATATCATATTAATCCATAAAACGATAATCACATGTCTCAAAAATCATATCATTAATAGTAATAATGTCAGAGTACAATCTCATGGATCTCAAAATGTGGAAATCATGTGTGTGCGATGCGCTGCTACCGTGCCAGCTCCTTCCCCTTCAACGAAGAGGTACCTGAAACCAAAACTGAAAACCGTAAGCACAAAGCTTAGCGAGTTCCCCCATCATACCACATACCATACAATAACATATCTAGGCAGGCATATCTGGGTGTCGGCCTCCCCTTCGGTCTATTTCAACCGGATAACTACCTAACATATCTGGGTACAAGCCTCACCTTCGGTCTATTTCAACCAGATAACTTCCTAGGATATCTGGGTGCTGGCCTCCCCTTCGGTCTATTTCAACCAGATAACTGCCTAACATATTTGGGTACTGGCCTCCCCTGCGGTCTATTTCAACCGGATAACTGCCTAGCATATCTGGGTGTTGGCCTCCCCTTTGGTCTAGTTCAACCGGATATCGGGGACTATTTCACCCCTACCACTATCACATATAATCATAGCATACTAGAACATAGAACATTACAGATAGTGACATACCAGACAATTATCACACTGACAATCATTTAACTACAAGCTCTTACTAGTGGGCCGACATTGTAGCCTTAGACCCACTTCTACTGGAAGGTAAATCACCTCAATGTCGTGTAGTAACTGAAATGTCCTCGATGTCGGGATCAACTCCTGTAAACTTGTGACATCCCCATTTTCATGGCTAGAAAAGACCGATTTTGTTTATGCTTGTTTGAAACACAGAGTAACATTCTAAATAAAAGTGTTGCGGAATTTGTCCCAAAATAAAATATGATAAAGATTTATCAAAAGCATTTCCAAAGAAATGTATTTCATTAAAAGACTCGAGATGTCATGTTCGATACAGATCAAAAGCATAAACAGTACAGCATAAGCCTTACTACATTATTTCGTATTTACAGGCCTATAATCCTTTACCTCTCATCCAAACATCTATGCTCATGCGTCATTACTTGTAATACAAGAAACTGAGTGGGTCAGGCTTGGGAGCCTAGTGAGCACATAGGGTTTTCAACCCACAATAAATAAGTAAATAGCACACAAATACACATAATTCACATAGTATTCAAATATTTCATCTTTATTATTTCAAAAAGAGTTACAGTAGTTGACCTAAACTATTACATCGTCTAAAAATGCTTAGCCCCGACACCCGGGCGTTACAATTCTCTCCCCCTTATGATGATTCCGTCCCAGAATCATGCATCAGCAAACAGATGTGGGTAGCGACTCATCATGTCACTTTCTGTTTCCCAAGTGAGATTTGGCCCATTCGAATGTTTCCATCAGACTAGCACTAAGTCGACCATCTTGCGTCGTAACTTCTTAGTCTTACGGTCAAAAAGTGCCTCGGACTCTTCGATTAACCTCTTATTCTCATCCATTCTTAACTCTGAGATTTGAATTATGTCAGGAACTTCTCCCGTGAACTTCCTCAAATAACACACATGGAAGGTGTTATGAATGCCATCTAGTTCTTCGAGTAATTCGAGCTTGTAGGTTTGTGTAACGCCCGTGTTTCCAGGCTAGGCATTATTGTTGATGTAATAGTCTAGGTTAACCTTTGTAATTCTTTTGAAGTATTAATGATGAAATATTTGAGTATTATGTGTTTTATGCTTAGTTGTGTGGCTTAATTGAATTAAGGATAAAAATAAGCGTCAAAATTAAAGTGTGAGATAAGCCCGATATCTTTACATAAAGTTGTAGTGGTCGAAACAAGGATTCCGGATATATAAGGAATGCCGAAATCCGAGTTATAACGAAGAAGTTATGACTTGTCGAAGTTTCGCGACAGAACCGGCACGACGCTGAACGACGTAAAATATGAATTTAAGATAGAGCGATATCTAGCCTTAGTGATCTAAACGAAAGTCGTAGGGTTTGTTAAACCGAGAGCGTGCATAAAAGAACTCCCAAATCTGACTTCGTATGAGGAAGTTATGATTTTTTGAAGTTTCGACTTAGCGGTATGCAACCCAAATACTCAAATATGAGATCAAGTGATTCTTAACCGAAACAATCTAAACGAGAGTCGAAGATATCGTCAATAGTAGTCCAACGATAAAAAGAAAAACGAAAACGGAGTTTAGATGAAGGAGTTATGAATTTCGAACGAAGTTTTTCTATCCCGGCCTACTGAAAATAATATATAAGTAATATATTTATAATATATTAAAAATAAAGTCAAAATTAGCCAACGGAGTCTAAACGAGAGTTGTAGAGCATAATCTCACCTTCGTATCGATATAAAGAACGTCGAAAACGGAGTACGTATGCGAAAGTTATGAATTTATGAAGTTCGGGGCGCGAACCCCAAAGTTGTGTCAGAGACCACGACGTGGCAAGCAGTGCCACGACGTGGCAGGTCTTCTGACACCTCCGGGAGTCCCCCAGACGCAAATTGCGATGACGCATGCAGTGAAGATCAAGCCCACGACATGGAAAAAGGTGCCACGACATGGAAAGGGCAGATTTTGCCCTATAAACAGATTTGAAGGGCCAACCGTTTAGGGTTGCTATTTTCTCTCCTCTCTCTCCCGTTTTACCTCGATTTACGTGCAAGAAATATCCCGAAGCCCCAGTATCATCCCGAGACCCGAAGCGAGTCTCGAAGCCCGAAGATCCCAAGAAGAAAAGAGTTTCCGAGCCAAAGCTCTGCTGTGACAACCCGAAATTTCTATTCTGAACAAACCATATCAAGCCAATAGATGTAGAACAGTTACAATGTAAACTCAGATTTCGAGTATATGTTGGCAGTTTTCAGGATTTTACACTTAAGGAGATATTAGGAGAGTGGATGCACTAGGGTTTTGTGCAACACTGTAATTCCAATACTTTAGGATATTAGAGTTCATTCCGAGAATAGAAATATTTTCTGCCAAAAATCTCAGGACTATAAATAGAATTCTGAACCAAATTGGTTCATTAGTTGAATTCCAATTAGAGAAAAGCCAAATTCTCTCTCACGGATCTTCGGGTTTTTATCCCAAATCGTGAGTATACTTCTCTAGTTGTTTTACAATACTTGTTATAAGCTTAATAACATAGATTACATGCCAAATATGTGAGATCCGGGAGTTTACCGCCCAAGAACGTTCTTGGGGAGTAAACTCCATTTTAAGGTCCTAAAGGGTTTCAATGACCCTCAAAGCTTTAGAACTGGAACTAGGGGCCTCCAATTCATGCCTTATACCACAAAACAATTAGGAATCATGGCTAGAAGGGAGTTTACGGCCAAGGAGCTTCTTAGGCCGTAAACTCCAAGTTTTAAGTGACAAAATGCTTTGAAACACTTCATAAGGCTTAGATTAAATTAGGACAAGTACCCTAAAGTTTTTATAGCCTAGCAAACATAAGAAATCACAAGGAAAAAGGAGTTTACGGCCAAGACAAACTCTTGGGCCGTAAACACCTAAAAAGGGGTCAAATGACACCCTAAATCCTTCCTTAAGCCAAGAGACAAATTTGGGCATGTACCTAAATGATTTATGGACTAGTTAAAACACTTAGAACTCCATGAGTGAGGGAGTTTACGGCCCAAAAGTTTCCAGGGCCATAAACTCCCTAAAATGGTGCCAAATGTGCCATAAACTCTTCTAAAGCCAAGTACCAAAGCCTAGTTTAGTTCCTAGTTAATTTAGAGACTTGAAATCACCATAAAAAACTCCCAAGGGAGTTTACGGCCATAAACTCCAAGGGAATGTGGTCTCTAGTCCGTAAACTCCCCAAAGGAGTCAATATGGTACCCAAACACTTGTATAGCCTTGAAACAATTCACCACTAGAGTTGTAATAATTCTAAGCACCATTTCAAGCCTTGGTTGAGAGTTTACGGCCAGGAGTTTACTCCCCTGGGCCGTAAACTCCAATGATTATGGTCATTAGACCTTGAACTTCCATTAGGGGCATTGCACTCCTTTGTTGCAACCCATTAGCCTCCTGGCACTTGACCAAAAGTGTTTTCCTCGCGTTTAAATGTTTATACTTGAATAATTAGTGATTTAATCTCTAATTATTTATATACATATGTCTTCATATGTAATTAGGATCATTGTGTGTGTCTAAGTCTTCACTTGACACCAAGCACCTGTCCGATCCTTCCGTACGATAACAGTCCGTTCAATTCCAGTCACTTACTGCAGGTGAGTTCATACCCCTTAACTAATGTTTTAAACTATTATTAAATGTTTTATGGGGGGGGGGATGCAAGTAGAAACATGCTTGTTATTATATCAATCACATGTGATTAATAAGTAGAATTATGCTAGTTATTACATCAATCACATGTGATTAATATACAACATTCAAATGATTTGGCTACTCATTAGCCGTTTTACCAAACGGTTTCCTTCAAATGATTTTTATAAACATTTTATATGTTTTAAATTCCTTATTACACTGTACATTTTACTCTGTATATTACATTTCAAACTTATTTACAATTGTGTTTCAACCAAATGTTTTTTTATACTAAACTGTTTTACCAAAACTTATGCCTTCAAATTGTTTTATAGATTGACATCAAGTCGATCTTTTCTTAAAATAATATTTCTGTTTCAAATGTCTTACAAAACTTATTATGCTTTTATATTATAAATTGAATGCCTCTATATGTATAGTTATATAAGAAATGTTTAAAAGACTTAGGAAGGCTATCCACCCTATTTCCTTTTCGCGCTTGAGATGTGGTCTGGTGGGATATCGGGTACTCGTCCGAAAGTTGTTTAAATATTAGTTATATATCATGTGTACATATATGGTCATAAAAGGTCCTTCCAGTTTATCCCATGCCCTTGGGTAGCAAGGGTATACATCCTTGTCCATACGTACCACATAGATTACTAGTAAGCTACCATATGGGTAGTTTAGGAAGATACTAGAACTATTACTAGAACACGATATCATTCAATGAGTCAGTTCATTCATGAGTCAATACTTTCTAGAACATTACAGTACATTACTATACTTGCTAGGTAGAGAGCACGTACATTACAGATAGAACAGTTCGTTACATTACACTTACATTAATACGCCAATAAAATTGTGATCCACTGTATGGAAGCATGCCTTAATTTTCATGCCTCGGGTTGTAGCCAGAGTCTCTTGAAGGGAGAGCGTGAGTTTGCGTATAGATCTATACTGGATTGACTATCCTACACCTTGCTGCTAGCTACAGCAGGACCGGCAGGTCTGCAGGTGCCAAACGTCATACCTTATTTTCGACTATACGTTGTCGTTGTTACCAGTCTATAGTATGGTGCAATTTATCACATAATGTCTTAATATAAATCCGGTTTAAGGTAGTTAGTACGGTTGTAGTTCTTATAGCACTACACCATAGTACTAGTTCATTTTCCCATTTCATTCACTTCGTGAACATTCACACGACGCACGGTAATGTAGAGACTATATTTTTGTTAATGATAGTTATACTTGGGAAAATACATACTCTTACACGAGACACACATCCAGACACTAGATGCCTTGGTAGAAGGCTACATTCAGAACAGTTAGGTCTTGGTAGAAGACACCTTCATGTACTAGTAGGAATCATAGGGATTTCTAGGGTTTTTCAAACACTTACAGTTCATATAAACTTTCAGTACATATACTTACAAATTCTTACATACAAATACTTACATACAAATTAAGACACTAAATACTTATGATCTCACCAGCTTCAAAGCTGATACTCGCTTTCAAAATTACTTGTATCCTCAGGTCATCATAGACAGGTACTGATGCAAGGAGAAAGGAAGATGGAGCTTGTTCAAGACTTATCTTTCATTTTGATTTATGCGTTAGTGTTTATCAAAATTTGACAGAATACATTTGTATAATAATTATATTATTAATGCAATGGATGATGTTGTTGCTTGTTTACTACTTTACATTGTTGTTGATATTATACATGACGTCCTCCGCCCCAGAACGTTTCCGCCGTTCTTAGTTTTGGGGTGTGACAGATTGGTATCAGAGCATTGTTTATAGTGAATTAAGTATATCAACCCATAAAAGATATACTAACTATAAATACATAAGGGATTAAAAATACTCTGACCAAAAGTTTATACTTTAAATAGTAAAATATTTAAGTAAGTATACGTGCTGCATTTATACTAAAATCAGTGTCACTAGGACAGTACAAAAGAATTACGATTGTTGGGCAACACAAGTGGGCTTAGAGACATATGGTCAAAACTGGGAAGATATAGCCTAATCACCTATATTATCCGAGGGTTGACTAGCATGTGCCTAAGTTTAAGAGTGTGGTTGCAACAATGCTAAAATCTTACCAACCCTACCACAATGAGAACAATAGAACATAACATTAAAATTTAAAATACTATAGGAGTATTTGGTGTTACTATAAGTACGTTATACTTGAGAACTAAAACGGGATCTTCATTACTAAGTTGATAGTTGCTAAGTGGATACACTAAGGCTATATGTAATTAGGATGTTATAGACTTAGAATCTGTGATAATTTTGCCTTACCCCTATTCTGTGTGAATTTGGAATTAAGGTCACTTATTCGAAGGTCTATCCTGTTTAGATTACACATAGCTGGTATGCACTTCACAAATAGCGATGTAACTAATGAAGGTTTTCTAAATAATTATCTAGATAGTTCGTCTAATAATTATTCTCTTACCCTAAATTCTCGTATAGAAAACATAGCTGGACTCCATCCCCTCGGCAACCAATATCTTCTAAATGAAGTCATAGCTGGTTGGTTTGGAGAAGAACCAGATAATGATCATTCTATCCCCTTGAATGATCACCATGATGAAGACCTTTCGTATGATGCTAACTCCGAACCAGAGGTTGAGAACCTACCCCGAGCAGCTCCCTTTCCAAATTCTTAACCCTCGTCTGGCTTTTCATGGCCCGACCCTGAGTGAGTGGAATGCTTGGAAACATGGAGCCAAGGACAAGATCAGCCCATGCCATTTAATGACGACCGAAGCTTTTACGACATAAGCAAGGGGGGCTCAGCAGATAGAGTCTTGCCAATCTTGGTCCTCAGAGTGGCCCGAAATGAGATTCAAGGCAGGACAGCCCTACATCAGATTACAGAAGTTGTCACCGATGCGAGAATGCATACCCTCCGCACCATTCGCCTAGAAGATGCTCACGAGAGATCAGAGAGAAACCATGAAACCCTGCTGCAAACACTGGCTGAATCAGGAGCCGAAGTCTTAGAGCTCCGAGTACGCCAGGGGGTGTGCGAAAGACACCTACTTGACATGGAACGTCAATTGGCTGAACTAAGAGTTCACCAGAGGGATGGCCGTCGCCAGTAGTAGACGCTTTATTTTATTTCCTTATAAAGAGGAATCGTATTTTTCTGTCTATGTGTAACGCCTGTGTTTCCGGGCTTGCCATTTTTAGCAATGTAATAGTCTAGGTTAACCTTTGTAACCCGTTTTGAAATAATAAGAGTGTATTATTTGAGTATAATGTGTTTTGTGCTTAATTGCTTAATTATGTGATTGGATTAATTAAGAATAAAAATAAGCGTCAAAATTTAAGTGTAAAATAAACTTAATATCTTTGGATAATGTTGTAGTAGTTGAAACGAGGTTTCCGAATATATATAGAACGCCCAAATCTGACTTCGTATGAGGAAGTTATGATTTATCGAAGTTTCGACTTAGCGGTATGCAGCCTGAAATACTCGATTTGAGATCGAGCGGTTTTTAGCCGAAGCAATCTAAACGAGGATCGAAGGTCTCGTTGTTGGTATCGAAGCGATAAAAAGTTAGGCGAGAACGGACGTCAAACGAAGAAGTTATGAATTTATAACGTAGTTTTTCTGTCGCGGCCTATTAAAAATAAATAATAAAAATAAAGTCGAAATTAGCCGACGAAGTCTAAACGAAAGTTGTAGAGCGTAGTCTCACCTTCGCGTGGATATAAAGAACGTCGAAAACGGAGTTCGTATGAAGAAGATATGAATTTCCGAAGTTTATTAATTAATTTGTATTTATTTTTAATCTTTAATTCCGGTATTATCCGAGGACGAGTCATCGGACTCATCCGAAGTACGCCCCGCGTACTCCGAGGATGTCGACACTCGCAACAAGTGGCTTCGGATGACGAACGCAGTGACGAATTCGGACGCGTACGCCCCGCGTACTCCGAGGCTCCAGTGGAACGCTAGCAGGTTCATAACCTGTAGGTGTTGTGAACGATGTGTTCACCGGTGTACTCTATCCCCTCATGGTTGCCTTTAGGATATCTATTGTTGAGGAAACCCCTTAGCAGTGATGTCCGTCCCGATGAAAATCCTAGATTAGGTCCCTTGAGATAGATGTTATTTTAGGGATGTAAAGTGAGGATAACGGGAAGGGTAATCGGGATAGTGATTGGTTGGTGAAATTAAATATAATTTATTTATTGTGGGTTGAAAACCCTATATGCTCACCAGGCTCCCAAGCCTGACCCACTCAGTTTTATTTGTATTACAGGTAGTGGCGAGAGGGCATAAGATGGTTGAATCATCAAGTTGTTTTGTTTACAAGTCTGTATATGTATATATTTGTTGAATGACTTGTAATGTTATCGTTTATGATTTATGGTCTGTATCGGAACATGACATCCCGAGTTTTGATTATATAATGAAAATGCATCTCTTGATGAAATGCTTTGATAAATATTATTTTATCATGTTTTGTTTTGGGAACAAATTCCGCAACTCTTTCAAATCAAAAGGATTTACTCTGAAATTATTTAAAAGCATAAATGAAAATCAGTCTTTTCTGGCTGTGATTTTGGGGATGTCACAGTTGGTATCAGAGCATTAGTTTAAGCGAACTAGGAATTTGTAGGATTTCTAGACTTAAACTTAGAATGCTAAGTGGAATTTTGAGGTGTGTGTCTGTTGGATTTTAGACACGAGCACTAGTTTATTTTAGGAAAGTTGCCTAAAATGCTTTTATGTGCTAAATGTTATATGTTGCCATATATGATATTAATTGTTGGGATCTACGGTCTGTTGCCGACTAGATCTGGAAACCTTATGTGTGTAGGATTCTAAGCGTATGTCTACGGTATTAGAACTAGCATGTAAACGTTTCGGAGTAATAAGGATGATTTGAATATCTATCGTGAATGAGGATCTAATTTCACCTTATTCGGTGTGTAGATCAAAAATGGTGAGAACAAGGAGTGGCGTTGGAAATGCGGATGAAAACAGGAATCAACCGCCAGTGATTGAGCAAATACATGTTGTAGCAGCAGCACCAGAACCAATAACAATGGCTGCGGTGCATGCCATGATTCGGGCTATGCTAGCCGAACAAAGGGAGGAGATGCGACAAATGTTGCATGATAATAGGGATGAACCTATCATACCTATTGAGGAACCCGAATTGGTTCCCGAGCAATCGGAGGAAGGGAACAATAGTCGCATTATGAGTCAAGTTGGGACTCAAAGAGAACGAAGGAACGATCCGGAAAGGAGAAACAACAAGGATGGGCGACTGTACAAGAACTTCTTGGGCGCCAAGCCGCCAAGTCTTTCTGGAAGCCGAAAGCCTGTTGAGATAATGGATTGGATCTCCGAAATGGAGATGGTATTTGAAAGTTGCGACTATAGCAACAAACAGAAGACTGTCTTTGCAGTCAGACAACTGAAGACTGGAGTCTTGAGTTGGTGGAAGTTGTTGGCAGATACTATGCCACGAGGAGAAGCCCTGAAAATGTCATGGGAGGAGTTCTTGGAGCAACTAAGGGTGCAGTATTGTTCAGAGATAGATCTGATTGATCTGAACAATAAGTTCCAAAACTTGAAGAAGGGGAGGATGAGCATAGATGACTATGCTACTGCATTTACTGAGAAAATGAAGTTGTTTCCGTACCTAGTGCCAACGGAACTCTCCAAGATTGAGAGGTTTGCTAATGGACTGCCTGCCGACTTTGGTCCGACAGTCAAGATGGCAACTACTCTGAAAACGGTTGTTCGTGCAGCTAAGAATGTGGAGGCCCAGCAGAAGGAAAAGGGTCTAGAAAGGACAGATGTTGGTGAAAAGAGGAAGTTCGATGGAACTTCAGGGTCCAACAAGAAAAACAAGTTCTCGAAGTCTGGTTCGAGGGGAACTGGAGGTGAAGCGAAATGGTGCGACAAACGTAAGAAGAAGCATCATGGAAGATGTGAGGTGGCGAACACATGCTACAAGTGTGGAAAGCCAGGGCACTATGCCAATGAATGTACCCTCACTAAGAAAGTTTGCTATGGTTATGGTGAGGAGGGACACATGTCGAGGGACTGCCCGAAGAAGAAGGAGGCAGCTAGACCCAACATTCCACCAAAGCCAAAGGTGAGAGCATTCCAGATGACACTGGAAGCTGCTAAAGATGAAGCTGATGTCGCTTCAGGTACCTTTCTCGTTAACGAATTGCCTGCCCAAATTTTATTTGATTCTGGAGCCAACTACTCCTTTATATCGCATGAATTTGGTAGAAAGCTAGCTTTGCATGTTGTTAGACTAGATGATGCCTTATTAGTCGAAGTTGCTAGTGGCAAGTTTGTACCTGTTAGCCATCGTATGAAAAACATCTTAATTGATCTGAATGGGAATAAGTTCCAAAAGGAATTATTGCCTATAGAACTAAACGGTTTCGACATCGTTTTGGGAATGGATTGGCTTAGCGCCAATGACGCCGAAATTTTATGCAAGAAGAAGATAGTCAAAGTAAACCCGCATGGGAAAGATTTGTTTATGGTGTATGGGGACAAACGCAGAGTGAATTCTGGAATCATTTCGTTGATGAAAGCCAGAAAATGTTTGACCAAGGGGTGTACATCATATTTAGCATTCGTGATTGATGCTAAGAAGGAAAAGAAGGTGATGCAGAATATTCCAGTTGTGTGTGATTATCCGGAAGTATTTTCCGAAGATCTTCCTGGATTACCGCCTGATCGACAAGTGGAATTCCGTATTGACTTGTTGCCAGGAACAACGCCAATTGCGAAAGCACCTTATCGATTAGCACCGACGGAGATGAAGGAGCTGATGATGCAACTTCAGGAGTTATTGGACAATGGTTTCATTAGACCTAGTTCATCACCCTGGGGAGCTCCGGTGTTATTTGTAAAGAAGAAAGATGGAAGTATGAGAATGTCCATTGATTACAGAGAGCTGAACAAGGCAACAATAAAGAATAGATATCCGTTGCCAAGGATTGATGACCTGTTTGATCAATTGCAAGGTTCGAGCAATTTCTCGAAGATCGATCTAAGGTCAGGATATCATCAGCTGAAAGTAAGAGAGCAGGATATAGAAAAGACTGCATTCAGAACTAGATATGGACACTACGAGTTCTTGGTTATGTCGTTTGGACTAACCAATGCTCCGGCAGCATTCATGGATTTAATGAATAGGGTTTGTAATCCTTTCCTTGATAAATCCGTGATAGTGTTCATAGACGACATTCTGATTTACTCGAAAAGCCAAGAGGAGCATGGCAGACACTTGCGAGAAGTGTTAGAAGTCTTGAAGAAGGAGAAGCTATATGCTACGTTCTCCAAATGTGATTTTTGGATTCGTGAAGTCCAATTCTTGGGTCACGTGGTCAACCAAGAAGGGATAATGGTTGATCCAGCAAAAATTGAAGCTGTGACAAAGTGGGAGCAACCAAAAAGTCCCACGGAGATTCGAAGCTTTTTGGGATTAGCTGGATATTACCGAAGGTTTATCCAAGGCTTTTTTTCGATTGCTACTCCGTTGACGACTTTGACCCACAAAGGAGCTACTTATGCTTGGAGTGATAAGCATAAAGAAGCATTCGAGAAGCTAAAGAAGAAACTATGTGAGGCACCGATACTTTCTCTACCCGATGGAGTTGAAGACTTCGCTGTTTATAGCGATGCGTCTGGGGTTGGATTGGGTTGTGTTCTGACCCAAAGAGGAAAGGTGATAGCATATGCGTCTCGACAGCTGAAAGAGCATGAAAAGATTTACCCGACTCATGATTTGGAGTTGGCAGCGGTAGTTTTCGCTCTGAAAATATGGAGGCATTACCTCTATGGCACGAAGTGCAAACTTTTCACTGATCATAAGAGTCTCCAATATCTCTTTAATCAGAAAGAATTGAATATGAGGCAATGACGCTGGCTGGAATTACTTAAAGACTACGACTGTGAGATACTTTACCACCCCGGTAAAGCTAATGTTGTTGCTGATGCTCTCAGTCGGAAAGTCAATCTTGAAAGGAAAAGGCCAAGAGCGTTGAGAATTGAAGTTGTCTCGACTATTGTGGAAAGTATAAAGAAAGCTCAAGAGGAAGCTTCTAAGAAGAATGACCGAAAGGAGGAACGTTTGGGCAAAACATTGGTGTTCGGTGTAAACAGTCACGGACTGAAGGTGTTCCAAGATCGGATTTAGGTACCTAAGTCCGGATGAATTAGAGGTCTTCTGATGGAAGAAGCTCACAAGACCATGTACTCGATTCATCCGGGTAGCACTAAAATGTATAAGGACCTGAAACCCTACTACTGGTGGCCGACGATGAAGCTTGATGTTGCAAAGTATGTGGCTGAGTGTGTGACTTGTGCGAGAGTAAAGACACAACATCAGAAACCGTACGGGAGTTTAGAACCATTGCCTGTGCCTATAGGTAAGTGGGAAGACATTGATATGGATTTTGTCACTAAACTGCCCAGAACAAAGAATGGTCACGACATGATTTGGGTGGTCGTTGATCGATTCACTAAGAGTGCGCATTTCATAGCGGCCAAGGAGAAATGGTCTATGGAGAAGCTTGCGAATTCTTACGTGAAGGAAATTGTGAGGCTTCACGGTGTTCCGTTAACGATTGTATCGGATCGTGATAGCCATTTCACTTCACGATTTTGGAAAAGTCTACAAGAGGAATTGGGTACTAAGTTGTGTTTAAGTACAGCTTACCATCCGCAGACTGATGGTCAGAGCGAAAGAACGATACAAACACTTGAAGATATGCTAAGAGCATGTACCTTGGAATTCCTAGGTAACTGGGATGAACATTTACCTTTGGTAGAATTTTCCTATAATAATAGTTTTCACTCGAGCATTAAGATGGCACCTTACCAAGCTTTGTATGGACAGAAGTGTCGTACGCCGTCTTGTTGGCTTGAGGCTGGGGAAAAGCAGTTTATGGGACCGGAGTTAGTCCATCAAACTGCTGAAAAGTTGAAAATAATTAGGGAAAGAATGTTAGCAGCTCAGGATCGTCAAAAGAGCTATGCTGACAAAAAGCGAAGACCGATGACTTTTGAGGTTGGAGATTCGGTTTTGCTTAAAGTCTCGCCGTGGAAGGGACTTATAAGATTTGGTAAAAGGGGAAAGTTGAGTTCAAGGTTTATTGGACCGTTTAAAGTTCTTTAGAGGATTGGGAACCAAGCTTACAAGCTCGAACTACCAGAAGAACTGAATGGAATTCATAACACTTTTCATGTGTGTTATTTGAGGAAGTTCACAGGAGAAGTTCCCGACATAATTCCAATTTCTGAATTGAGAATTGATGAGAACAAAAGGTTGATTGAGGAACCAGAGGAAATCGTTGACCGAAAGACTAAGAAATTGCGACGCAAGATGGTTGGGTTAGTGCTTGTCCGATGGAAACACACGAATGGGCCGAATCTCACCTGGGAGACGGAGAGTGACATGATGGGTCGCTATCCGCATTTGTTTGTTGATGTGTGGTTCCGGGGACGGAATCATTCTAAGGTGGAGAGAATTGTAACGCCTGTGTTTCCGGGCTTTCCATTTTTAGCAATGTAATAGTCTAGGTTAACCTTTGTAACCCGTTTTGAAATAATAAGAGTGTATTATTTGAGTATTATGTGTTTTGTGCTTAATTGCTTAATTATGTGGTTGGATTAATTAAGAATAAAAATAAGCGTCAAAATTTAAGTGTAAAATAAACTTAATATCTTTGGATAATGTTGTAGTAGTTGAAACGAGGTTTCCGAATATATATAGAACGCCCAAATCTAACTTCGTATGAGGAAGTTATGATTTATCGAAGTTTCGACTTAGCGGTATGCAGCCTGAAATACTCGATTTGAGATCGAGCGGTTTTTAGCCGAAGCAATCTAAACGAGGATCGAAGGTCTCGTTGTTGGTATCGAAGTGATAAAAAGTTAGGCGAGAACGGACGTCAAACGAAGAAGTTATGAATTTATAACAAAGTTTTTCTGTCGCGGCCTATTAAAAATAAATAATAAAAATAAAGTCGAAATTAGCCGACGGAGTCTAAACGAAAGTTGTAGAGCGTAGTCTCACCTTCGCATGGATATAAAGAACGTCGAAAACGGAGTTCGTATGAAGAAGATATGAATTTCCGAAGTTTATTAATTAATTTGTATTTATTTTTAATCTTTAATTCCGGTATTATCCGAGGACGAGTCATCGGACTCATCCGAAGTACGCCCCGCGTACTCGTGTACGCCCCGCGTACTCCGAGGATGTTGACACTCGCAGCAAGTGGCTTCGGATGACGAACGCAGTGACGAATTCGGACGCGTACGCCCCGCGTACTCCGAGGCTCCAGCCTTCTATAAATAGGATGCGAGGGCAGCCGACTCTTTTGCTAATTTTCTCTCTTCTCTCTCCCGTTTTGCATCGATTCGCGTGCCAGAAATACCCCAAAGCCCCGGTATTATTCCCGAGCCCCGAGGCAAGTCCCGATATCCCGAAGATCCCGAGAAGTGCGGTTCCCGAGTCGAAGCTCTGCCCGCGAGAAGTTCGATTTTTGTAGAGATCTTCCAGATCTGCTGAGGATTACTACTTCTGCAAGTCGTAGTGCTGTCCGATCATCTTCTGATCAAGTGAGTGTATACTACCTTTCATAAAAACGATAATAATACAAGTATGGTTCAAGTGTATTAAAGATATTGTTGTTTATATGTGTGAGTGTGTAGTTACTTTCTTCTAACGCATGATTATGGAGTATTTTATACGAAATACGTGTTATGTGTAGAATTTGTTGTTATGTGTGTGAATGTATGTTCACCCTCTTCCATCTCATAGATCTGAATTGCTTTCTATGAAATACGTGTTACGTGGGTATGCCTCATCTGTTACGTGGAATATATATTGAATGAAAATGATATACAGGTTTCAAACTATGTATGAAAGTTTATATTTTATCTACTAATATGTTGGGTAGAACATGGGTAGATAGTTGGTGTGAAATAAACAGATGAGAGGCCTCGATGTTGTTGTTGTTGTTGATCTAGTTATTCAGCGGAGTATGGATAACGACCACGGACTCTTTCTAGACAGTCCAGTGGAACGCTAGCAGGTTCATAACCTGTAGGTGTTGTGAACGATGTGTTCACCGGTGTACTCTATCCCCCTCATGGTTGCCTTTAGGATATCTATTGTTGAGGAAACCCCTTAGCAGTGATGTCCGTCCCGATGAAAATCCTAGATTAGGTCCCTTGAGATAGATGTTATTTTAGGGACGTAAAGTGAGGATAACGGGAATGGGTAATCGGGATAGTGATTGGTTGGTGAAATTAAATATAATTTATTTATTGTGGGTTGAAAACCCTATTTGCTCACCAGGCTCCCAAGCCTGACCCACTCAGTTTTATTTGTATTACAGGTAGTGGCGAGAGGGCATAAGATGGTTGAATCATCAAGTTGTTTTGTTTACAAGTCTGTATATGTATATATTTGTTGAATGACTTGTAATGTTATCGTTTATGATTTATGGTCTGTATCGGAACATGACATCTCGAGTTTTGATTATATAATGAAAATGCATCTCTTGATGAAATGCTTTGATAAATATTATTTTATCATGTTTTGTTTTGGGAACAAATTCCGCAACTCTTTCAAATCAAAAGGATTTACTCTGAAATTATTTAAAAGCATAAATGAAAATCGGTCTTTTCTGGTCGTGATTTTGGGGATGTCACACTATGCCTGATGTGGCATTTTCTATGAAATTATCTTGTATCGTGAGTACTTTTAGTTAGGTCCTTATGCTGTCAGGAACCATCTTCTTTGGATATGATGTAAGACCTTTACAAGGTCATTTTCCTGAACCTTTACGTCGTGAATATCCAAGATATTGACAGCTGGTTAACTTTTGTGTCATTCTTTATTCAAGTACTCTTATCATTCTTTCATTAGAGTCTATCTGAATCATGCTTTAGTCAAGTCATTGGACTATAGTGATTTATCTCCGGAGACATTTCCAAGTCTCTTTCAGTGGTTGGATCTTGTTATTCACCAACCCACGATACCTCAGCTCGAACGACAAACGTCTTGAGACCATTCTACGAACTTACTTCTACTCATTACTAGGACTGCATCATAGGGATGTAGGTCAAACCTTCACGATCATACTTCCATTCCATACTAGGACTGCATCATAGGGATGTAGGTCAAACTTTCGAGAACATAGTCGTACTCTTTACATGAACGATCTAAGTACATCAAGGGTCAACCAGAATCGCTCACAAAATCCTTATCTTTTGTGTTACAGAATCATGTCGCCTAAGAAAAACGATCAACCCTTCAACCAAACACCAACTCTTCAGATTGATTCAACTACCTTTCAAGCTGCAGTCTCGGCTGCCGTGTCAGCTATTCTGACCCACCTTAATGCTAATAACACGAATGTTAGCGGGATTATTAACAACAATTCCAACTCGAGTAACAATCAAACACCGCAACGAGCAGCAAACTACCACGACACCCCAAGTTCCGAGACGAAGAGTAACAAACGGAAGTTTTGGGATAGAAAGAAGGACAAATCGCGTAAAGGAATGAACAAGAAACAACCACGGGTAACGACCTTCACAACTACGACATCTGTACCTCCTACTACCATCCCTTCGGAAATACCAGTTGTCCCTAACCCAGCCCGACAATATGCTGGAGATCTCCCAAATTGCATCAAATGTAATTATCACCACCATGGACCTTGTCGGGGGATGCAGTGCTCAAACTGCAACAAAAAGGGGCACACCAAACGTTACTGCAAGAGCCTATCAAGACCGATCAACAATTCGCCCAACGCCGATGGGAACCAGACTTGTTATCATTGTGGTGAGTTTGGGCACTATAAAAGAGATTGCCCGAAAAAGGAAACAACCCGCGTCCCCATAACTCCTACTCGACGTTTCACTTCCTCCACTGATGTGGGTGCTGTCCAGATATGTCACCAATGCGGTGAAATTGGACACCTCCAGAAGGATTGCCCGATAACGCAGAACTCTGGCGCAGACGGGAATATTCTCAGGATCACGGCTGCAGGAGAGCCTGCTCCGGAACCACGTTAATGTAATTAAGGCGTTTTGTTGTAACAGACTTATAAACTATCTAGAACTAGTTCAACTAGAGTCTTACCTTTTGCGAGATCTTGTCTGTTTAGGGATTCTCGTGCCGCGTATACTCGTCTTTTGTAGTATATCTTATTCGCAGCAATAGTCTTGTGGTAAATCTGAAGTACTGTAACTCTGTTCATGGTTGCACGGTTGTGTTTTGTCTGTAATCGTCTTATGTTTGAATCTAATGTCTTTAAGTTTCAGTATGATTCCGACATTATCATACGACTCGATTAAATTTGATCCTCACGAAAACAGCTTTTTACGTACATCTCTTTCTTCTAGATCACTTTTCCAGCGAAGCCGTCATATCAGAACACCGAAGTACTCATGCCAGGAGTACCTCTTAGTTATTTTCTTTCCGAAGAAATCCCCGAAGTACCACTCGAGCAGTGCGTCAAGTTTAATCCAAGGATTCATGCGATTGATCTACCACTAAGGAAGGTATACATAAGAGTGATATATAATCAAACTTCTACAGGTTTAGAATTGATGATTCCACTTTAACTTCTTTTTCCCCGATGGGATGTGAGCTTAAAGAAGAATCAGTTATTCGACTACCTTTTCAACCTTAATTATATGCGACTCGTATACCCGAAATTGTGATTGTGAAACCATGTATGAATTCTAATATGAACTTCAGGACGGAGAACTGCTTAAGCCTACGAGTAATCACATCGTCATGTGAACAAACTTAGAACCCAATACGACTCCCGTAAACAGATCGCCCTATAGTTTAACACCTACGGAGATACAAGAACAGTCCGGACAACTTAGCAAACCACACAAAAATAGAATTAGAAGACTAGGTTTCTCACCCTAGAGAACCACGATCATATTCTTCCAAAGATCGATGGATCGCATCGTATGTGCCTCGGATATCGAGGACTCTGTCAAGATTTTCATAGAAATCGTTATCTCTGCCTCACATAGATGAAATGGTTGAGCAAACGCAAGGAAAGAATTACTTCCAGGAATGGATCTGAGATCCGAATATCACCAGTTCGAGTGTTAGGGAAAGATGTCCGGAAGGCTATCTCCTGAACTCGATGCAGACATTTCGAGTCCGTAGTGATACCCTTCGGATAGGACCAATACGCCCATAGTTTTCATGAGGCAAATGAATAGGGTTACGTCTTTCTTACTTGGATCATTTCGTCATTTCTCCACGTAATGACTTACCTATCTACCCTCGTAGTAAGAAGAAAACCCATGGAAACATTTCCTACAGAGGAACTTTAGCGAAGTTCTCTAGGCTCGGGTTTTGAAATTGAAGAGTCAAATTTCTATGACACACTGTTATTAATGTGACAAATTATGAGCACTCTTTCAATTTGTCAAAACCGTTGAGCATTCATCGACACCAGAGACGCCGGCAGTCTTTCGCCAAATTCTAGGTCTTACCGACCTACCGCCTTAGTTCATTCAGAACTCCTCGCAAGCTACAAAAACTTGTACGACTTTGACCCAGCAAGGGGTGGCCTTTGACTGGGAAGTTACGCAAGAAAAGGAACCTTTGAAATTCCAAGTGAGTGACCAAGTTCTTTAGGATAACTCACTCTGGGAATGGATTAATACGCTTCGTAAAGCGTGGAAGGCTAAATCCAAGATAGACAGGACCTCCGAGATTCTTATCAGAATCGGTCCTGAGCCTCGCACAAACAAGACCTACTCTGCTAACTCAGTAACGTACATCCTACTCTTCGCATCTCGATCGTGAAACCATACCTTTTCATCAGGACTCTTGTAAGTCCACTCGTCATGATCCTCGCCTTCGTATTAGAACCATAGTGACCCTCGACCGAGAGGTCAAGCGGACGAAGCAACGCCGTCGCCAGTTAGTGAAGGTTCGATGGAATGCCAACCGAGAACCCGATTTCACTTAAGTACGCTAGAACCAATCGATTAGGAAGTTTCCTCCTCATGACTCGATCATTCGTGCATACTTCCTTGCCTAAATTCTAATTTCGGGACGAAATTCCCTTCAACAGGGGGATGATGTGACAACCCGAAATTTCTATTCTGAACAAACCATATCAAGCCAATAGATGTAGAACAGTTACAATGTAAACTCAGATTTCGAGTATAAGTTGGCAGTTTTCAGGATTTTACACTTAAGGAGATATTAAGAGAGTGGATGCACTAGGGTTTTGTGCAACACTGTAATTCCAATACTCTAGGATATTAGTGTTCATTCCGAGAATAGAAATATTTTCTGCCAAAAATCTCAGGACTATAAATAGAATTCTGAACCAAATTGGTTCATTAGTTGAATTCCAATTAGAGAAAAGAGAAATTCTCTCTCACGGATCTTCAGGTTTTTATCCCAAATCGTGAGTATACTTCTCTAGTTGTTTTATAATACTTGTTATAAGCTTAATAACATAGATTAAATGCCAAATATGTGAGATCCGGGAGTTTACCGCCCAAGAATGTTCTTGGGGAGTAAACTCCATTTTAAGGTCCTAAAGGGTTCCAATGACCCTCAAAGCTTTAGAACTCGAACTAGGGGCCTCCAATTCATGCCTTATACCACAAAACAATTAGGAATCATGGCTATAAGGGAGTTTATGGCCAAGGAGCTTCTTAGGTCGTAAACTCCAAGTTTTAAGTGCCAAAATGCTTTGAAACACTTCCTAAGGCTTAGATTAAATTAAGACAAGTACCCTAAAGTGTTTATAGCCTAGCAAACATAAGAAATCACAAGGAAAAAGGAGTTTACGGCCAAGACAAACTCTTGGGCCCTAAACACCTAAAAAGCGGTCAAATGACACCCTAAATCCTTCCTTAAGCCAAGAGACAAATTTGGGCATGTACCTAAATGAGTTATGGACTAGTTAAAACACTTATAACTCCATGAGTGAGGGAGTTTACGGCCCAAAAGGTTCCAGGGCCGTAAACTCCATAAAATGGTGCCAAATGTGCCATAAAATCTTCTAAAGCCAAGTACCAAAGCCTAGTTTAGTTCCTAGTTAATTTAGAGATTTGAAATCACCATAAAAGCCCTCCCAAGGGAGTTTACGGCTGTAAACTCCAAGGGAATGTGGTCTCTGGGCCGTAAACTCCCCAAAGGAGTCAATATGGTACCCAAACACTTGTATAGCCTTGAAACAATTCACCACTAGAGTTGTAATAATTCTAAGCACCATTTCAAGCCTTGGTTGAGAGTTTACGGCCAGGAGTTTACTCCCTTGGGCCATAAACTCCAATGATTATGGTCATTAGACCTTGAACTTCCATTAGGGGCATTGCACTCCTTTGTTGCAACCCATTAGCCTCCTAGCACTTGACCAAAAGTGTTTTCCTCGCGTTTAAATGTTTATACTTGAATAATTAGTGATTTAATCTCTAATTATTTATATACATATGTCTTCATATGTAATTAGGATCATTGTGTGTGTCTAAGTCTTCACTTGACACCAAGCACCTGTCCGATTCTTCCGTACGATAACAGTCCGTTCAATTCCAGTCACTTACTGCAGGTGAGTTCATACCCCTTAACTCATGTTTTAAACTATTATTAAATGTTCTATGGGGGGGGGGATACAAGTAGAAACATGCTTGTTATTATATCAATCACATGTGATTAATAAGTAGAATTATGCTAGTTATTACATCAATCACGTGTGATTAATATACAACATTCAAATGATTTGGCTACTCATTAGCCGTTTTACCAAACGGTTTCCTTCAAATGATTTTTATAAACATTTTATATGTTTTAAATTCCTTATTACACTGTACATTTTACTCTGTATATTACATTTCAAACTTATTTACAATTGTGTTTCAACCAAATGTTTTTTTATACTAAACTGTTTTACCAAAACTTATGCCTTCAAATTGTTTTATAGATTGACATCAAGTCGATCTTTTCTTAAAATAATATTTCTGTTTCAAATGTCTTACAAAACTTATTATGCTTTTATATTATAAATTGCATGCCTCTATATGTATAGTTATATAAGAAATTTTTAAAAGACTTAGGAAGGCTATCCACCCTATTTCCTTTTCGCGCTTGAGATGTGGTCTGGTGGGATATCGGGTACTCGTCCGAAAGTCGTTTAAATATTAGTTATATATCATGTGTACATATATGGTCATAAAAGGTCCTTCCAGTTTATCCCATGCCCTTGGGTAGCAAGGGTATACATCCTTGTCCATACGTACCACATAGATTACTAGTAAGCTACCATATGGGTAGTTTAGGAAGATACTAGAACTATTACTAGAACACGATATCATTCAATGAGTCAGTTCATTCATGAGTCAATACTTTCTAGAACATTACAGTACATTACTATACTTGCTAGGTAGAGAGCACGTACATTACAGATAGAACAGTTCGTTACATTACACTTACATTAATACGCCAATAAAATTGTGATCCACTGTATGGAAGCATGCCTTAATTTTCATGCCTCGGGTTGTAGCCAGAGTCTCTTGAAGGGAGAGCGTGAGTTTGCGTATAGATCTATACTGGATTGACTATCCTACACCTTGCTGCTAGCTACAGCAGGACCGACAGGTCTGTAGGTGCCAAACGTCATACCTTATTTTCGACTATACGTTGTCGTTGTTACCAGTCTATAGTATGGTGCAATTTATCACATAATGTCTTAATATAAATCCGGTTTAAGGTAGGTAGTACAGTTGTAGTTCTTATAGCACTACACCATAGTACTAGTTCATTTTCCCATTTCATTCACTTCGTGAACATTCACACGACGCACGGTAATGTAGAGACTATATTTTTGTTAATGATAGTTATACTTGGGAAAATACATACTCTTACACGAGACACACATCCAGACACTAGATGCCTTGGTAGAAGGCTACATTCAGAACAGTTAGGTCTTGGTAGAAGACATCTTCATGTACTAGTAGGAATCATAAGGATTTCTAGGGTTTTTCAAACACTTACAGTTCATATAAACTTTCAGTACATATACTTACAAATTCTTACATACAAATACTTACATACAAATTAAGACACTAAATACTTATGATCTCTCCAGCTTCAAAGCTGATACTCGCTTTCAAAATTACTTGTATCCTCAGGTCATCATAGAAAGGTACCGATGCAAGGAGAAAGGAAGATGGAGCTTGTTCAAGACTTATCTTTCATTTTGATTTATGCGTTAGTGTTTATCAAAATTTGACAGAATACATTTGTATAATAATTATATTATTAATGCAATGGATGATGTTGTTGCTTGTTTACTACTTTACATTGTTGTTGATATTATACATGACGTACTCCGCCCCATAACGTTTCCCCCGTTCTTGGTTTTGGGGTGTGACATCTGCCCGCAAGGAGTCCGGTTTTTTGTGAAGATCTTCCAGATCTACCGAAGAATACTACTTCTACAAGCCATAGTGCTGTCTGATCATCTTCTGATCAAGTGAGTGTGTAGTTACTTTCTTCTAACGCTTAATTATGAAGTATTTTATACGAAATACGTGTTATGTGTATATTTTGTTTTTATATGTGTGAATGTATATTCACTTTCTTCTATCTCATGGATATGATTTATTCTCTATGAAATACGTGTTATGTGTATGTGTCTTATCTTTTATCTGGAATGTGTTTTGAATGAACATACTATACAGGTTTTAAACTATGTATAAAAATGTATATTTTATCTACTAAAATGTTGGGTAAAACATGGGTAGATAGTTGTCTTGTGATAAAAAGATGAGAGGCCTCGATGTTTTTGATTTAGTCATATAGAATTTTCTAGACAGTCCTGTAGAACGCTAGCAGGCTCGCCACCTGTAGGTGTTAATGAACTTGGGTGTTCATTCGTTGTACTCCATCCCCCTCATGGTTGCCTTATTTGACTTATATTACTGAGGAACCCCTGAAGCATGTGTTGTCGCCCCGAAGAAATATTCTTAGACTAGGTCCCTTATGTTTGTTGTCTTAGGGACGTAAAGTGAGAATAACGGGAATGGGTAATTGGGTTATTATTGGTTGGTGGAATTAAATATAATTATTTATTGTGGGTTGAAAACCCTATATGCTCACCAGGCTCCCAAGCCTGACCCACTCAGTTTCTTTGTATTACAGGTAGTGGCGCCAGAGCATAAGTTGGATGACTTGTAAAGTTACTTTTGGATTATAGACTTGTTGTTGTAAATAACTGTTTTAAGGTCTGTATTGAAATGTTTATGCTTTTGGTCTGTTTATCGGAACATGACATCCCGAGTATTGTAATATAATGAAAAATACATTTCTTTAAGAAATGCTTTGGTAAATCTTATTTTATCATATTTTTGTTTTGGGAATGAATTCTGCAACTTTTTAAATCAAAGGATTACTCTGAAATCATTTTAAAAGCATAAATTAAGCCGGTCTTTTCTGGCCGTGATTTTGGGGATGTCACAGTTGGTATCAAAGCATTAGTTTAAGCGTACTAGGAATTTGTAGGATTTCTAGACTTAAACTTAGAATGCGAAGTGAAATTGTGAGATGTGTGTCTGTTATATTTTAGACACGAGCACTAGTATATTTTAGGAAACTTGCCTAAAATGCCTTAATGTGCTAAATGTTATATGTTGCCATATATGATATTATTTGTTCGGATCTATGGTCTGTTGCAGACCGGATCTGGAAACCTTATGTGTGTAGGATTCTAAGCGTACGTCGACGACATTAGAACTAGCATGTAAACGTTTGGGAGTGATAAGGATGATTGAATATCTATCGTGAATGAGGATATAATTTCACCTTATTCGGTGTATAGATAAAAAATGGTGAGAACGAGGAGTGGAGTTGGAAATGTTGACGAAAACAGGAATCAACCACCAGTGATTGAGCAAATACCTGTTATAGCAGCAGCACCTGAGCCGATAACAATGGCTGGTGTACAAATGATAATTCAAGCAATGTTGGATCGTCAGATGGAGGAGACTAGGCGGTTGCTTCAACGGAATCGTGAAGAGCTATCAATTCAAGTGGAAGAGCCCGAATTAAATGAAGGGCACTCGGAAGGAGGAAACTTCAGTGGATCTGTTGGTCAAGTCAACCCACCGATAGTTAGGCAAAACAACCAGGAAAGAAGGAATGATGGTATAGGATGCAAGTATAAGGATTTTCTGACTTGCAAACCATAGACCTTCACTGGAAAGGAGGATCCGATTGGAGTTATAGATTGGATCTCAGAAATGGAGTTAGCCTTCATGACGTGTGGCTGCAGAGGCAAGTTGCAAACCACTTTCATAGTACGTCAGTTTAGGGGTGGAGCTGTTCGTTGGTGGAACACTTTAGGAAAGACCCTAAGCCCTAATGAGCCACTGCAACTGACATGGACAGAGTTCTTGGTGCAGTTCAAGCGCAAGTTCTGTTCGGCCCAAAATCTGTTGGAGTTAGAGAACAAGTTTCTGACATTGACCAAGGGCAGCATGTCAGTTGATGAATACACAAACGCTTTCACCGATAAGATGGAGTTTGCTTTGCGCGTTGTGCCAGATGAGCTGACAACGGTTGACCGATACGCAAAAGGACTTCCATGGGAGTACGCGGTGCCAGTGCGCCAAGCACCTACTCTAGAGGCAGCTATTTGGGCTGCCAAGTCTGTTGAGGACATGATCAAGGGAAGGACCGCCGATAAGGTTGAAGTTGGCGAAAAGAGAAAAATTGAAGGAACATCAAGTTCCAATAAGAAAAGTAAATTTTCGAAGTCAAATTCGAAGAAGTTTGGAGGAAAGGGAGGCGAAGCGAAATGGTGTGATAAGTGTAAGAAAAAGCACTTTGGGAAATGTAGTGAGGATGTAACCTGCTACAAGTGCGGAAAAATTGGGCATTTTGCCAATGATTGTCCGAGCAACAAAAGGATGTGTTTTGGTTATAATGAAGAGGGGCACATTTTGAAAGACTGTTCGAAGAAGAAGGAGGCAGCTAAGCCCAATATTCCACCAAAGCCAAAGGCGTGAGCCTTTCAAATGACACTGGAAGCTGCGAAGGATGAAGCTGATGTCGCTTCAGGTACCTTTCTCGTAAACGAATTACCTGATCAAATTTTATTTGATTCTGGAGCCAACTACTCCTTTATTTCGCAGGAGTTTGGTAGAAAACTAGCCTTGCCTATTGATAGACTAGATAATGCTTTATTAGTCGAAGTAGCTAGTGGCAAGTTTGTACCTGTTAGCCATCGTATGAAAAACATATTAATCGACCTTAATGGGAATAAGTTTCACGAGGAATTATTACCTATCGAACTTAATGGTTTCGACATCGTGTTGGGAATGGATTGGCTTAGCGCCAATGATGCCGAAATATTGTGCAAGAAGAAGATAGTAAAAGTAAACCCGCCAGGGAAAGAGTCATTTATGGTGTATGGGGACAAACGCAGAGTAAATTCTGGAATCATTTCTCTAATGAAATCCAGAAAGTGTTTGACCAAGGGATGTACATCATATTTAGCATTCGTGATTGATGCTACGAAGGAAAAGAAGGTGATGCAGAGTATTCCAATGGTATGTGATTATCCGGAAGTATTTCCCGAAGATCTTCATGGATTACCACCTAATAGACAAGTGGAGTTCAGAATAGACTTGTTACCAGGAACCACGCCAATAGCAAAAGCACCGTATCGATTAGCACCGACGGAGATGAAGGAGCTGATGATGCAACTTCAGGAGTTATTGGACAAAGGTTTCATTAGACCTAGTTTATCGCCCTGGGGAGCTCCGGTGTTATTCGTAAAGAAGAAAGACAGGAGCATGAGAATGTGCATTGATTACAGAGAGATGAATAAGGCAACAATAAAGAATAGATACCCGTTACCAAGGATTGATGACCTGTTTGATCAATTGCAAGGTTCGAGCTATTTCTCGAAGATCGATCTTAGGTCAGGATATCATCAGCTGAAAGTAAGAGAGCAAGATATAGAGAAGACTGCATTCAGAACACGATATGGACACTACGAGTTTTTGGTTATGTCGTTTGGACTAACCAATGCTCCAGCAGCATTCATGGATTTAATGAATTGGGTTTGTAATCCATCCCTTGATAAATCTGTGATAGTGTTCATAGACGACATTCTGATTTATTCGAAAAGCCAAGAGGAGCAATGCAGACACTTGCGAGAAGTATTAGAAGTTGTGAAGAAGAAGGAGCTATATTCAAAGTTCTCCAAATGTGATTTTTGGATTCGAGAAGTCCAATTCTTGGGTCACGTGGTCAACCAGGAATGGATAATGGTCGATCCAACAAAGATTGAGGCTGTAATGAAGTGGGAAAAACCAAAAAGTCCCACGGAGATCCGAAGCTTTTTAGGATTAGCCGGATATTCCCGAAGATTTATCCAAGGCTTTTCTTCGATCGCTAGTCCATTAACAGCTTTGACCCACAAAGGAGCTACTTATGCTTTGAGTGATAAGCATAAAGAAGCATTCGAGAAGCTAAAGAAGAAGCTATGTGAGGCACCGATACTTTCTCTACCTGATGGAGTTGAAGACTTCGGTGTTTATAGCGATGCGTTTAGAGTTGGATTGGGTTGTGTTTTGACCCAAGGAGATAAGGTGATCGCGTATGCATCTCGACAACTGAAAGAGCATGAAAGGAACTACCCTACTCATGACTTGGAGTTGGCAGCGGTAGTTTTTCCTCTGAAAATCTGGAGGCATTACCTCGATGGCACGAAGTGTAAAATTTTCACTGATCATAAGAGTCTCCAATATCTCTTTAATCAGAAAGAGTTAAATATGAGGCAACGACGCTGGCTAGAGTTACTCAAGGACTACGACTGTGAGATACTTTACCACCCCGGTAAAGCTAATTTTGTTGCTGATGCTCTCAGTCAGAAAGTCAACGTTGAGAGAAAACGGCCAAGAGCGTTGAGAATAGAAGTTGTCTCGACAATTGTGGAGAGTATAAAGAAAGCTCAAGAAGAAGCTTCTAAAAAAAATGACCGGAAGGAGGAACGTTTGGGAAAAACGTTGGTGTTTGGTACAAACGGTCATGGACTGAAGGTATTCCAAGATCGTATTTGGGTACCTAAGTCAGGAGGAATAAGAGATCTTCTGATGGAAGAAGCTCACAAAACCATGTACTCAATTCATCCTGGCAGCACTAAAATGTATAGGGACCTAAAACCCTACTACTGGTGGCCGACGATGAAGCTTGATGTTGCAAAGTATGTGGCCGAGTGTGTGACTGTGACACCCCGATATTTCGAGTCAATGTAATGTAAAACCAATCAAATTTAGGTCAAAATGTAACCTTCCTAAAATCTTATTCGGGCTAAATAATGTAGTAGGAATCATATCAAGGTTTGCGTACATAAAAAGAACGTCCAAATCTGACTTCGGATGAGGAAGTTATGAATTTTTGAAGAAATTCCTTAATCACGTCATTTTAATAAATAAATAATAAAAATAATTTCGGAATTTGCCAACGGAATCTAAACGAAAGTTGTAGATCATGGGCTCACCTTCGCGTGGATATAAAGAACGTCAAAAACGGAGTTCGTATGAGGGAGATATGAATTTTTGAAGTTTATTTAAAATAAATATGAATTTAATTATAAATTCCCGGTATTATCCGAAGGGGAGTCATCGGATAGGACCGAAGTACGCCCTGCGTACCTTCGTACGCCCCGCGTACTGAGATCGAGGGTCTCGGATCGTCCACGTCGCACTATCCGAAGAATCTGACCCGTCCGACCCGTCCGAAGCTCCGACCCGTCCGACCCGCTGTCCCGTCCGACCCGCCGTCCCATCCGACCCGCGTACCCAGCAACCCGTCCCATCCGAGGCCGAGGCAGTCGAGGCTTCGGTCATGCATGACGTACGCGTACGCGCTGTGTACGAGCGTACGCCCCGCGTACCGAGGCGGTTCAGCCTTCCTATAAATAGGATGCGAGGCTTTCCGAAAATGTTGCTCACTTCTCTCTTTTCTCTCTCGATCTTGCCTCGTTTTCCGTGCCCGTTATAACCCGAAGCTCTGGTCTTTTTGCTCAAGTCCCGAGGGTCGATTTTACTCCCGAGATTCCCGAGAATCCCGAGAAAAATCCGTTTTCCGAGACAAAACTCTGCCCGGTTTTCCATCTCGCTTTCTTCAATCAATCATGTGAGTTTCATACCCCCTTAATCAACCTTTTAAATATTCTAAATGCTTTTATACGCTTTCAAAGGGGGGGAATACAAGTTAAATACTTATGGTTATTGTTTCAATCACATGTGATTGCATTAATCACATGTGATTAATAACTAGGGAAACCAGTGATTTTATCACTATTCAAACTGTCTATCAAACTGTTTTACTTCAAAATGTTTTCCAAACCCATTTACTTTTCGAATTTACACTACAACTGTGATTTAAACAAATGTTCGCCTTCAAATTGTATTATAGATTGACATCAAGTCAATCTTTCTTTAAAAATAATACTTATGTTTCAAATGTCTTATAAATACTTATTTATGCTTTTATATTATAAATTGCATGCCCATATATGTATAGACGTATAAATAATGTTTAAAGGGCTTAGGAAGGCCATCCACCCTATTTCCTTTTCCTCGATTTGGATGTGGTCTGGTGGGATTTTGGGTGACCATCCGAAGGTCGTTTCCATGTTAATTATATATCAAATATACATATATAGACATAAAAGTAATTCCATAAACATACGTACTAGACGCACCGTTAACAAGTTACCATCGGGGTAACACATAATCATACTATTACAACTGCTAGATCAATGAGTCAGTTCATTCATGAGTCTATACTAGGAAGAGAATATATACAACTATACTATGAGAACATATACAACTATACTAGAACAAGAAACATTTCATCACATATGCAAGAATACGATAACAAATGTGATCCACTGTATCGGAGCATGCCTTAAATGTCATGGCCCGAGTTGTAGCCAGAATTCTCTTGGAGGGAGAGCGTTGAGTTTGCGTATAGATCTATACTGGATTGACTATCCTACACCTTGCTGCTAGCTACAGCCGGACCTGCAGGTCTGCGGGTGCCAAACGTCATTCCGTTATTACGACCGTTCTTTATGTCGTTGTTATCAGTCGATAGTATGGTGCAATTATCACATTATACCTTATTATAAATCCGGTTTAAGGTAGTAGTAATTAGTACAACAGTAGTTCTTATTATACAAAGCTACAGTACTACAATGATTTACCCATTACATATTTGGTGATAATCTCACTTAAGCATTAATGTACAAACTATATTTTATCAAATGATAGTTATACTTGGGTAATTACACACTTTCACAACAGACGAGTTTACAAAACAGTTAAGCCTTGTTAGAAGGTTACTTTTATAGAAAATATAGGATTTTCTGAGAGATTCAAACTTTTGCAAACACTTTTAAACATTTACTTACATTTTTACAAACTTATACATTGAGACAGGTTCAAACGTTTTTGACAACGAACATTGACACTAAAATACTTATGAACTCACCAGCTTAATGCTGGTGACTCTTTCAAAATAACTTGTATTCTCAGGTCATCAGTAGACAGGTACCGATGCCAGCTTTTGAGATGATGGAGCGTACTCAAGATTCATCATTTTATTATTTTGATTTACGTTATATTTTTGGTGTCTAAAACTGTACAGAACACGCATGTATTAAATTTATATATTTAATGCAATGGATGATGTTGTTTGCCTATTTACATTTACTGTGTTGTGATTACCTTACATGACGTCCTCCGTCCCAGAACGTTTCCGCCGTTCTTGGTTTTGGGGTGTGACAGATTGGTATCAGAGCATTGTTTATAGTGAATTGAGTATATCAACCCATAAAAGATATACTAAACTATAAACCCATTAGGGATTAAACTCTGACCAAGAGTCTATACTTTAAATAATAAAATATTTAACTAAGTATACTAGTCTGCATTCATACTAAAATAAGTGTCACAATGACAAGAACAAAAGTATTACGATTGTTAAATATCACAAGTGAGCTCGGGGATGTATGGTCAGTCCTGGGAATGGCATAGCCTGATCAACTATGCTGGTCCTAGGAGTGATTAGCACATGCCCTAGAATGGTTGTGATAGGTTAACGAGTCTAAAAACTTACCAACAATACCACAAGAAGATCAATAGAACTTAAACTTAAAAATACTATAGGAGTATTTTGTGCTACTAGTTACACGTATACTATATTCTTATACCTCTATTCTCGCGTAGATCTTGATGGCTAGATATCCATCATGGCGACCCGTACTTTCCCAATGAAGGCAATGCCGGGCGGATCGATGAAGAGCCCGAAGTTGAGCATCCAATCCCTTTGGATGATCACCTCGCAGAAGGCTTTTCGGATGGATCCGACTCTGAGCCTGAAGTCAACAACCTACCGATTGCAGGTCAAGCCCCGAACAACAACCCTCGACCAGCGTTTCCAGGTCCTACTCCCTTGTGGGCAAACAACCTGAATCGCTGGAGTGATGATCAGGGTCAACCCTTACCATACTTTGGGGACCGAACCTTTTACAACGTCAGCGATGGTGGCTCTACTGACCGAACTCTGCCTGTCATTATCCGCAGAATAGCTCGTATTGTCGAGCAAGGTGGAGCAGCCGTCGACCGGGTCATAGAGATTGATGCCGACTCAGGTGTCAACACAGTCAGCATCCCCCGTCTTGAAGAAGACATGGAACGGACCCGGAGGACAAATAAAACCCTGCAGTAGCAGTTGGCTGCCTCACGAGCTGAAATCTTGGAGCTTCGAGCTCGTCAGAGGACTCAGGATCGACACCTTCAAGAGGTGTTTCGTCAAGTGTCCGACCGCAGTACTCGCCCAGGATTTTCCCATCGCCGTTGGTTGATGTCTAGTACATCTCCGTCTTTTAATTAAAGGATAGCCTTTAACATCTGTGCTCCAAGTAGCACTTGTGTGTAAAATGTTTCTAACTTTCCTTACTTAAAATTTGAAATCTAAGAACTATCAAACTTTTCTATATGGTATGATGTATGACCTACTGTTAGGTCGATTTTCCCTGAACTTATTACATCAGTAATACCAGTATTTTTTGAGATCTATCTATCTGGGAAAAATCTATACACTTGTGCTTTCCTACTAATATTTCTTATTATGGTTTCAAACACTCTTTCTGTTGGATAAGGTGTCTAAGTCCATAACTATTTCGGGCTTGTACTTGACCCGACCCGGCATGGTCCATTTGGGTTGCATGGCACCATGCAATTGGATAGACTAAATGAGAGAAATAACACTTGGAGATTATTAATATATTATAAGTTCTAATATATTAATAATATTATTTAATTAGTTGATCAAAGAATTAATTTGGAATTAATTAAGTGATCAAAGGATAACTAATTAAATATATGGGTTGATTATGTAAATCATCCATATCTTGTATAGTGGGCTAAGAGGCTCCATGGATTATCAAGTTGGGTTCTACCCGTAGGATGCTCCATGGGAGTTACAAACCCATGGGTCATGGAAATGAAGAGTCATGACACATTAGGGTTTACATGGTGTAACCCTAGATGTGCCAACACTATATAAGAGTCCCATTCTCCACAAAATTGGCTACACAAGTTGAACACTAAGAAACTAGAGGGCTTGGCCGATTTTGAGAAGTGTGTGTTATCTCAAGAGTCTTTCCAAGAGCATTTGGTGTTGTGTGAAGCATTTGAGGCATCACACTTGGGGTGCTAGGCTCACAAGGTTTCAAGGAACTCAAGCAACAACAAGGTAAGTTATTCTATCTATGATTCAAGTTAAAATTGTTCCCCATGTATGCTAGATAGGAATATAACCTTGGAATTCAACTTTGCATGATAATTAGACAAACATAGATCCAAGGTTATTAGGGTTGCATGTACACTTAGGAAGTGTTAGAATGCTCAAAACCCATCAGTGGTATCAGAGCCTAGGCTTGTTTGTTTGTTATTTGTGCTTAAAAGTTGAAGAAAGTCGAAAATCTTGCCGTCTGACTGATGGACTCGGCGAGTCCATGGGGAGGACTCGTCGAGTTCATGTGTATCTTCAACCTACTCGGCGAGTAGGTTTATGCACTCGGCGAGTAGGGTCGACAGAGTGCAGAATTTCGACTTGAGTTGCTGGAAATGGATTAGAATCATTACCCTAAAATGTTTTGGTACTTGAAAACTTGTTTTAGAAGGTGTAATGTCTTTTCTAACTCATTTACAACAACTAGTTATCAAAATTACAAAGATTAAATGTGATTTTGATTCTTGAAAGTGTTCATATTCATATTCTTGTTCTTATGATGTTTAGATGATCATAGGAATTATTTGTAACCTATGTGGTAGATTAATTCATGATCATAATGTGTTTTAATGGAGTCCATAACTTGTCCTCAAGTTATGGAAAACCAAAAGTCTCTTGGATTAAAAACCATTAAAAGAACACAAGAGTTAGGAAAAATGAAAAGTCCTCATTTTATTACTCTATTAAAATCATAAGTTACAAGAAATGAAAAATTTTGAAAGTTTACAAAACTTGCCCTCAAGTTTTGGAACAAGTAAAGTTAAGTTAAAACTTTAGTTCCAACCCCTAGAATTTTAAAAGTTAAAATTCAACCCTTATATTTATATTATTATGATTTAATAATTATATATATATATATATATATATATATATATATATATATATATATATATATATATATATATATATATATATATATATATATATATATATATATGTATAAGAACAAAGTCGTCTTACCGCTAGTACGCCTCATTCACGAAGCCGGTCTATAAGGTGGGTATAAGGTTGTTGCCTATAAAATGGTGACTTAATGGGTGTCCACTCTCACCCACTGCTTGCTTGATCGGTGGAGGGTCGTTAGCCGAACGGGTAAGACAAGGACTTATTAATTCTCATTCAAAGTATGATGAATATTATAAAGTAACTAAATGTTTTATTAAATTCCCAATCTTAGTTACTTTAGGAAAAATGTGAATAAGGTGCTATTCCATGAAATTACACTTTACACTTTGATTAAGTCGTTGGTGGAGCGTGTGTGGTTAACCGGCACACTAACTTGGACTTAACAAGGTAGGTAAAGGGTGACTTAGGGTTTATTATAGTATCGATGGAGCGTGTGTGGTTAACCGGCACATCGATTGAGTGATAAACTTTAAGGGTACCAAGTGATTTGCATGGTTACTTCACACCTCGTTTTGTGATCCTCGGTATCCCAGTCACAAAACTTGGAGGGCACACTCGAGATTGAAACATGCCTTTGAAAAGTTCATTGAATCTCAAAGAATCTAGGAATTTCTAAGAACCATTCAAAAACCTAATACTAAAATATTGTGGTTTTCGTGGTGGAAATTGGTGAATCGTCATTCACCTACCTTTCAAATATGATATAGCTTAGATTACGACATACCTCTTCTAAGTTATATTATATTGTGATTGGATCCTAGCCTTAATATTACATTTGGGTGTTTTATTAAGGACTCTCTTATATCTAAACTAATCTTGTCCTCTTTCCTTCAGATGTCTTTCAACAATGCTTCTGGCTCTAATCCTAATGGCTCCTTTACCCTTATGAACTTGTGTGGGAAAGTCACCTTTGATGGATCCAACTTCAATGAGTGGATCAGAAACATCAGGATGATTACCCGCTACGAGGACAAAGAATATGTCCTTGACAAGGAGCTTAAGGAGATTGATAAGTCCACTGCAACTCCTCAGGAGATCGCTGAATTTCGGGCACATGAAAGGGATGCTACGAAAGTGGCTTGCATCATGACGGCCACGATGACAGCGGAACTCCAAAAGTCTTATGAGGATTTCTACCCTTATGACATGCACCAAGATTTGATGGAAAGATACCATCAAAGTGCAAGACAAGAGAGGTATGAAATCATCTGCTCCATGATAACAACCATGATGAAGGACGGGGAATCCGTCACGAGCCACATGCAGAAAATGCAAAGGTATGTGGATCGTTTGCTGAAGCTTAATGTGAACTTCCCGGAGGATCTTGCAATAGATATTATTTTGCATTCCTTACCATCGTGCTATGATCAATTCCGCATGACATATCACATGAACAAGGAAGAAGTCACCCTCAGCAAACTTCAGGGACTTCTCAAGACCGCAGAATCAGGTCTTAAGGGGAAGTCGGTTGCTATCACTCCTACTCAAAACTCTACTCCGGTTTTGGCAATCGGGAAAAGTCGAGGGAGGAAGAGAAAGAGCTCTTCTACGGGTACCAAGGCTCGGACCCTTGATGGCTCTTCTTCAAGTGGAACCAAGAAAGGTTTCATTACTCCTTCTTCTGACCCAAAAGAGGCTGAATGCTTCTATTGCCATGAAAAAGCTCATTGGAAGCGGAACTGCCCAAAATACCAACAAGATGTGAAGGATGGGAAAGTTAAACCCAACCATGCAGGTATTTACACTATCATTTCTAATAACTCACCCCATTCTAATTCTTGGGTCCTTGATACCGGGTGTGGTATTCACATTTGTTGTGACTTGCAGGGACTAAGAAGAAGTGAGGATGTGGAGCAAGGAAGGATAAACTTGATCATGGGGAATAGGAAAGCTATACCTGTTACCAAGATTGGAGTTTATACTTTATCGCTAAGTAGTGGGTTTAGTTTAGATCTGAATAAGTGTTGTTATTCGCCAGGAATGGCAAGAAATATTATTTCCTTCCATGCTTTGTACAAACAAGGGTTTACCTTTTCATTTAATAATGAAATTGGTTCTATTGATGCTTTCTTTAATAATGTTCTTTATTTTAAAGCATTACCTTGTGATGGTGTGTATGAAGCTGTATCTGTTGTTGATAACTTAGGAAATAATGTTTTGTGTATTGATTCTACTAATAATAACTTGGATAAAGCATCATTATGGCATTGTCGTCTTGGACATATAAGCAAGAAGCGCATAGGCCAACTCCAAAAGGATGGAGTCTTGGAGTCGTTTGACCTAAAGTCAGATGATAGTTGCGAATCATGCTTACTTGGAAAAATGACAAAGTCACCCTTCACAGGTTCGTGTGAGAGGGGTGAAGGTTTGTTGGACCTTATACACACGGATGTGTGTGGACCATTCAAACATGCCACAAGGGATGCTAATCGTTATTATTTGACTTTTACTGATGATTATAGTAGATATGGATATGTCTACTTGATCAAGCATAAGTCAGAGACTTTCGAGAGGTTTAAGGAATTTAAACAGGAAGTCGAGAATCAATTGGGCAGGAACATTAAGATGCTTCGATCCGATCGTGGTGGTGAGTATCTTAGTTCAGAGTTCCTCGACTATCTAAGGGAATGTGGGATAGTCTCACAATTGACACCTCCTAGGACACCACAGTTGAATGGTGTGGCTGAGAGGCGTAATTGAACCTTGCTAGATATGGTTCGTTCCATGATGAGTCGAGCTACGCTACCAATCTCATTCTGGGGGTATGCCTTGGAGACTGCCGCCCATATTCTTAATCTAGTCCCTACAAAGAAAGTTGCCAAAACTCCTCACGAGATGTGGACTGGTAAAGTACCTAAACTAGACCACATCAAGATTTGGGGTTGCGAGGCTTTCGTGAGACGCGAGACTCATGATAAGATCGAACCTCGAAGCGAGAGGTGTATTTTCATCGGTTACCCACAGCGATCCTTTGGTTACCTCTTCTACAGACCTAGTGACAATGTGGTCTTTGTAGCAAGAAGAGGTGTCTTTCGAGAAAGAGAGTTTATAAGCCAAGGAGACAGTGGGAGGCAAATTGATCTTGAAGAAATTCAAGAATCAAGCGGTGAAGGAACTTCAAACTCTAGCCCTCAACTTGAGGAGGAAACTCCTGTTGAGCTAATTGAAAAATCTGTACCTCTGAGACGTTCCACGAGAGTTAGGAGTGCACCTGAGCATTACTATGGATTCCATATTACTGCAGAAGGTGAGACACTTATTAGTGATGAGACACTAGTAAGTCAAGATGACCCTAACAGCTACGAGGAAGCCATGGCAGGCCCCGAGTCTGCTAAATGGAAAGAGGCTATGGATAGCGAGATACAATCCATGTATGACAATCAAGTTTGGAACTTGGTTGAAAATGTACCAGGTCGTAAGACAGTAGGGTGCAAATGGGTCTTCAAGAAGAAGACCGACATGGATGGTAAAGTACACACTTATAAGGCTAGACTGGTTGCAAAGGGCTTCTCTCAAATTCCTGGAGTGGATTATGATGAGACCTTTTCTCCGGTGGCCAAGATTAAGTCTATTCGGGTTCTGTTAGCCATAGCTGCATTTCATGACTATGAAATATGGCAAATGGATGTCAAAACCGCTTTCCTTAATGGAAAGTTGGCTGAAGATGTTTACATGAGTCAGCCAGAGGGTTTTGTCAGCAACGAGTACCCTAATAGAGTGTGTAAGCTTGAGAAATCCATTTATGGATTGAAGCAAGCACCTCGCAGATGGAATCTTTGCTTTGATGAAAAGGTCAAGGAATTTGGCTTTTCTAGGAGTGAAGATGAATCTTGTGTGTATGTCAAGGCTAGTGGGAGTATAGTTAGCTTTTTGGTATTGTATGTGGATGACATACTACTCATAGGAAACGACATTCCAACCCTGCAGGAAGTAAAGTCTTGGCTTGGGAAGTGTTTCGCTATGAAGGACCTTGGTGAAGCTGCCTATATTCTAGGGATAAGAATCTTGAGAGATCGGAGTAAAAGACTAATTGGACTTAGTCAGAGTACCTACTTGGATAAGGTGCTGAAGAGATTCAGCATGCAGGATTCCAAGAAAGGAGAGTTACCCATCCAGAGTAACACCAGATTGAGTAAGACACAAAGCCCTAGCACTGAGGCTGAGATAGCAGAAATGAGTCGAACACCTTACGCTTCGGCTGTAGGATCGATCATGTATGCTATGACGTGTACTCGACCCGATGTAGCTTTTGCCTTGAGCATGGTTAGCAGGTATCAGGCGAACCCTGGCAAGGCATACTGGACTGCGGTAAAGAATATCCTCAAGTACCTACGGAGGACTAAGGACTGGGTCCTTACCCTCGGTGGGAGTGATGACTTGAGAGTTGTTGGGTATAGTGATGCTAGCTTCCAGACTGATAGGGATAATTTCCGCTCTCAGTCGGGCTGGGTCTTTACCCTAAACAGAGGAGCAATTTCTTGGAAGAGTTCCAAGCAAGAGACAGTGGCAGATTCTACTTGTGAATCAGAGTATATTGCAGCTAGTGAAGCAGCAAAGGTGGCGATATGGCTGAAGAACTTCATTGGAGACCTTGGAGTTGTACCAGCTATTAAAGAGCCAATGGAAATTTTCTGTGATAGTGAAAGTGTTGTTGCCTTAGCCAAGGAACCAAGGGATCACGGGAGATCCAGACACATCGACAGAAAATACCATTTCATCAGACATCGGATCGAAGAAGGACTCCTCGTGGCAAAGAGGGTATCATCGGATGAGAACCCAGCAGATCCCCTCACGAAGGGACTGAGTAGGGTTAAGCATCTTCAGCATGCTCGGAGCATAGGGCTGAAGGATGATATAAGTTTTAGTAGTTAGATAACCCGGAAATTTGTAAAGTGTAATTGACATTTGATGATGAATAAAAGGTGTTTTATTTAGGAGTAAAGTGTTGCTATCTCTTGTCAATCGTTTACTATATTTCTTTTGCATGTTTTGACTTCCAGAATAATTTTGTTTGGTATAACATATTATTCAAATCTCCACAGTCGGTCATATGTTGGAAGTAGATATGAATCAAGACTGTCATGTTTGGTTGTAGAGGTCTTGGACAAGGCTACAACAATCATGAGTGCTCATAAGTTCTGAGCATTGGACACAACCCACGCTCACTGGAATCACTTCATGGAATTTTATCTCGAGTGATCGTGAGACGGTAATATCATATAAGTCTTCAAACCTAGAGATATGATTTGTTACTTACAAGTTGGTTATGCATTGACTGTACGAAACCGCATTGGTAACTCGATGTTATAAAACGTACTTTTGTGTGTAATTCAATAAGTGGTAGAACAAACGTATGAGTCGAAGTTTATCTGTTCCTTCTTGGATTAGAAGCTGGTATCTGGGCCCCTCGATGATTTTGTTTTGACCCATGTACCGGGCCCGGTCAGAACTAAGTTGATGTGTTCAATTAAGTTCTATGTCAAACAAATCGGAAATCGGGAAACAAATGCTGGACAATAAGCAAGACAATGTTCCATGTATTTGTCCGGCTGATATCTAGAACAGAGGATTATATGATCACTTATCTTAAATGGCGTATCATCATCTTCTCAGTTCCGAGAGACCTTGAAAGAGCTACGATTGCCGGTCGGTTCCTGAAGTACTAGAGATATAGTTATTAGACTTATCCAAGTGGGAGACTGTTGGATAAGGTGTCTAAGTCCATAACTATTTCGGGCTTGTACTTGACCCGACCCGACATGGTCCATTTGGGTTGCATGGCACCATGCAATTGGATAGACTAAATGAGAGAAATAACACTTGGAGATTATTAATATATTATAAGTTCTAATATATTAATAATATTATTTAATTAGTTGATCAAAGAATTAATTTGGAATTAATTAAGTGATCAAAGGATAACTAATTAAATATATGGGTTGATTATGTAAATCATCCATATCTTGTATAGTGGGCTAAGAGGCTCCATGGATTATCAAGTTGGGTTCTACCCATAGGATGCTCCATGGATGCTCCATGGGAGTTACAAACCCATGGGTCATGGAAATGAAGAGTCATGACACATTAGGGTTTACATGGTGTAACCCTAGATGTGCCAACACTATATAAGAGTCCCATTCTCCACAAAATTGGCTACACAAGTTGAACACTAAGAAACTAGAGGGCTTGGCCGATTTTGAGAAGTGTGTGTTATCTCAAGAGTCTTTCCAAGAGCATTTGGTGTTGTGTGAAGCATTTGAGGCATCACACTTGGGGTGCTAGGCTCACAAGGTTTCAAGGAACTCAAGCAACAACAAGGTAAGTTATTCTATCTATGATTCAAGTTAAAATTGTTCCCCATGTATGCTAGATAGGAATATAACCTTGGAATTCAACTTTGCATGATAATTAGACAAACATAGATCCAAGGTTATTAGGGTTGCATGTACACTTAGGAAGTGTTAGAATGCTCAAAACCCATCACTTTCAACTGTTGGACTATGGTTAGTTATTCCATGTGTCACTCTCACGTTGCTTACAAATTGATTCTTACCATCTTTCTTATCTTTATAAACTTTTAGCTGAAGGATGCCTCCTCGCAAGTCTCCCAGGAATAGGAATAATCCTGCACCTCCACCACCTCCTCCGCCTCCGGTCATCGATACTATAGCCCTGAATGCTGCCGTAGCTACAGCAGTGGCAACTGCCATGGCTCAATATCACTCTTCTGATGCTAGCAGAGGTGGAACCCCTGTGGAGTCAACACCAATTGAAACCCCTGTCCGCTCGAGAGAGTGCTCATACAAGGATTTCACGAATTGCAAACCGAAGCCTTTCTACGGCACCGGCGGAGTCATTGCCCTCTCGCAATGGCTCGAGAAGACGGAATCAGTCTTCGAAATCTGTTCATGTCCTGCGGCGAGTAAAGTCAAGTATGCCGCATGCACTTTTGAAGGAAAGGCCCTGACATGGTGGAACAACCATGTTAAGGCACTAACACTCGTCGTAGCCAACGACATGGGCTGGGAAACAATGAAAGACCTCATGACTGAGGAATACTGCCCGAGGGGCGAGATCCAGAAACTGGAGCAGGAACTCTGGAACCTGTCGATGAAGGGCACCAATGTGGTCGCTTATACTGCCCGATTCAGCGAGCTGGTGGCCCTCTGCCCCAATATGGTTCCCACCGAGGGGAAGAAGATCGAGAGGTACATATGGGGGCTAGTGCCTCCGTATCAGGGGAATGTGCTAGCATCAAACCCCGCTACCTTCGACAGTGCCAAACGATTGGCACAACGACTCATTGACCATGGAGTCAAAACCCCTGCAACCACAGCCACCCTAGCCATCTCGGAACCCTCCAAACCCGCCGATACTAAGCGGAAATTCTGGGATGAAAGGAAGAAGCAGCAGGCTGCCAAAAAGCAGCAATTGGTGGCAATTCATGCCGCAGTAACCCCTACTGCTCCGGTGAGTCGGTATGCTGGAAGTTCGCCCAAGTGCAACAAATGCAGCTACCACCACAACGGCCCCTGCCGTGAATTGCAGTGCTCTAACTGCAACAAGAAAGGACACACCGTCCGATTCTGTAAGTTCCCGGCACAACCTATCAACCAAGTCCCTGGCTCTGGCACGAGCCCAACCTGCTATGGATGTGGCGAAGCAGGCCACTTTAAGAGGGACTGCCCCAAAGCGAGGAATGCGGGAGGAGCAGGGAGGGTACTAGCTATAGGCCACGGGGAAGCAGTTGCTGACCCGACAGTGGTGACCGGTACGTTCCTCCTCGATAACTCCTATGCATGCATTCTGTTCGATAGTGGAGCGGAGCGAAGCTTCGTAAACCATAAATTTGCTCGCATGCTTAATCAACCACCGCACGCACTCAAAGAACTATTCATAGTAGAAATGGCTAATGGAAAAACTGAAAATACGAGTAGCATATACTTAGGTTGTACCCTAACTCTAGATAACCATTCATTTCCAATCGACCTCATGCCAGTCTCAATAAAAAGTTTCGACGTCATCATTGGCATGGACTGGTTAAGCCTTCATCGTGCCGGCATCATGTGCTTCGAGAAAGCAGTCCGTCTAAACCTTCCGTCTAACGAAACTCTTATAGTCTATGGCGACAAACCCGGTGCAAGTCTTCGCATCATATCAAGTATTCAAGCACAGAAATACCTGCGTAAGGAATACCACGCATTCCTTGCTCACGTCGTCGACACGAACCTAGAAACGAAAGAACTAAAGAACCTCCCAGTAGTGAGCGACTTCCCCGACATTTTCCCAGAAGAGCTACCCGGATTACCTCCGCAACGACAAGTTGAGTTCAGAATCGACTTAGTCCCAGGGGCTACCCCAGTAGCCAAGTCGCCCTACCGTTTAGCACCAGCTGAGATGCAGGAACTCTCTGGTCAACTTAATGAAATGCTCAGCAAGGGCTTTATAAGACCGAGTTTCTCACCTTGGGGAGCACCGGTCTTGTTCGTTAAGAAGAAGGACGGATCCTTCCGTATGTGTATTGACTACAGAGAACTCAACAAACTGACGGTCAAGAATCGTTATCCTCTACCACGCATAGATGATCTATTTGACCAACTGCAAGGGGCAAACTATTTCTCTAAGATTGATCTGAGATCCGGATATCACCAGTTACGAGTGCTAGAGGAGGATGTGCCGAAGACCGCCTTCCGAACTCGTTACAGACATTACGAGTTCGTGGTGATGCCATTCGGATTGACCAATGTGCCCGCAGTCTTCATGGATCTGATGAATAGAGTATGCCGACCCTACTTGGATCAGTTCGTCATCGTTTTCATTGACGACATCCTGATCTACTCCCGAAGTAAGAAAGAACATGGCGATCATCTGCGACAAGTTCTAGGGACATTACGAAAGGAGAAACTTTATGCGAAGTTCTCGAAATGTGAATTTTGGATCCGAAGAGTCGAATTCTTAGGACACGTGGTAAGCGAAGAGGGAATCCACGTGGACCCATCCAAAATTAAAGCCATTGAGAACTGGTCAGCACCGAAGACGCCTACAGAAATTCATCAATTTCTAGGTCTCGCTGGCTACTACCGCAGATTCATTCAGAACTTCTCTCGAATAGCGAAACCTCTTACAACCCTAACCCAGAAAGGCGTGGCCTTTGACTAGGAAGAGAAACAAGAAAGAGCGTTCCAAACCCTCAAACGAGCCTTGTGCACCGCACCAATACTATCCCTTCCCGAAGGAATAGAAGACTTCGTAGTTTATTGCGATGCATCGAATCAAGGGCTCGGATGTGTTCTGATGCAGCGAGGTAAGGTCATCGCCTACGCCTCGAGACAGTTGAAGACATACGAGGTTAACTACACGACCCACGATCTTGAACTAGGAGCAGTAGTGTTTGCTCTGAAGATCTGGAGACATTACTTGTATGGAACGAAGAGCACTATCTTTACCGACCACAAGAGTTTACAACACATTTTCGATCAGAAGGAGCTCAACATGAGACAACGACGGTGGGTCGAGCTACTTAGTGATTACGAATGCGATATCGTTATCATCCGGGTAAAGCCAACGTAGTAGCAGACGCCCTAAGTCGGAAGGAATATTCTGGTCCCAAGGTCAACTCGTTGTCAATAACCATCCATTCACACCTGACTAAGCAAATTCAGGCGGCTCAACTTGAGGCCATGAAACCTGAAAATGTGTCAAGTGAATCCCTTAGAGGAATGGACAAGAATTTAGAAGCCAAGGGCGACGAAGCTTTATATTTCATGAACCGAATCTGGACACCGAAACATGGTGGTTTCCGAGACTTGGTCATGACCGAGGCGCACAACACTCGGTATTCCGTCCACCCAGGTTCAGATAAGATGTATCTGGATCTTAAGAAGCTATACTGGCGGCCTAATATGAAAGCAGAAATTGCTACCTTCGTAAGTAGATGCCTTACTTGCGCAAAGGTTAAGGTCGAGTACCAGAAGCCCTCTGGCTTACTGCAACAACCAGAGATCCCAGAATGGAAGTGGGAGCGGATCACTATGGATTTCATAACCAAGTTGCCCAAGACGACGGGTGGACTTGACACCATATGGGTCATCGTTGATAGATTAACCAAGTCTGCACACTTCCTGCCTATCAAAGAAACCGACAAGATGGAGAAGCTTACTAGAACATACATTAGGGAAATCGTACGGCTACATGGTGTACCTATGTCCATTATCTCCGATAGAGATAGTAGGTTCACCTCAAGATTTTGGCAATCACTACAACATTCCCTAGGAACAAGGCTGGACATGAGCACAGCCTACCATCCTTAGACCGACGGACAGAGTGAGAGGACCATCCAAACTCTGGAAGATATGTTGCGAGCCTGCGTGATTGACTTTGGGAAGGCATGGGATACTCATTTACCCCTTGTCGAGTTTTCCTATAATAACAGTTATCACACGAGCATCAAGGCTGCTCCATTTGAAGCTCTCTACGGCCGTAAGTGCAGATCCCCTCTGTGCTGGGCTGAGGTGGGTGATACCCAATTAGCCAAGGGGCAAACTTCCGACAGTACTCTCACCGGTCCGGAGATCATTCGGGAAACAACAGAGAAAATCGTTCAGATCCGTGAACGATTGAAAGCCTCTAGAGACCGACAGAAGAGCTACGCTGATAAGCGAAGGAAACCTTTGGAATTTCAGGTGGGAGACCGAGTCCTCCTCAAAGTCTCACCCTGGAAGGGCTTGATACGCTTCGTCAAGCGTGGAAAGCTTAATCCGAGGTACATAGGGCCTTTCGAGATTCTTGCAAGAGTCGGCCCCGTAGCTTACAAACTCGAACTACCAGACGCACTTCGTAACGTACATTCTACATTCCATGTATCTAACTTGAAAAAGTGTCTATCCGACGAGACTCTTGTAATCCCACTCGACGAGATCGAAATCAACGAGAGCCTCAACTTCGTGGAAGAACCTGTAGAGATCATGGATCGTGAGGTCAAGCAAACAAAGCAAAGCCGTATCCCTATCGTGAAGGTTCGCTGGAATGCCAAGAGAGGACCGGAATTCACTTGGGAACGTGAGGATCAGATGAAACTGAAATACCCTCACCTTTTTGCTTAGTTATTTGTAATTTCTAACTTGCTTAAAATTTTAATTTCGGGACGAAATTCCTTCTAACGGGGGGATGATGTGACAACTCGATATTTCGAGTCAATGTAATGTAAAACCAATCAAATTTAGTTCAAAATGTAACCTTCCTAAAATCTTATTCGGGCTAAATAATGTAGTAGGAATCATATCAAGGTTTGCGTACATAAAAAGAACGTCCAAATCTGACTTCGGATGAGGAAGTTATGAATTTTTGAAGAAATTCCTTAATCACGTCATTTTAATAATAAAATAATAAAAATAATTTCGGAATTTGCCAACGGAATCTAAACGGAAGTTGTAGATCATGGGCTCACCTTCGCGTGGATATAAAGAACGTCAAAAACGGAGTTCGTATGAGGGAGATATGATTTTTTGAAGTTTATTTAAAATAAATATGAATTTAATTATAAATTCCCAGTATTATCCGAAGGGGAGTCATCAGATAGGACCGAAGTACGCCCTGCGTACCTTCGTACGCCCCGCGTACTGAGATCGAGGGTCTCGGATCGTCCACGTCGCACTATCCGAAGAATCTGACCCGTCCGACCCGTCCGAAGCTCCGACCCGTCCGACCCGCTGTCCCGTCCGACCCGCCGTCCCATCCGACCCGCGTACCCAGCAACCCGTCCCATCCGAGGCCGAGGCAGTCGAGGCTTCGTTCATGCATGACGTACGCGTACGCGCTGCGTACGAGCGTACGCCCCGCGTACCGAGGCGGTTCAGCCTTCCTATAAATAGGATGCGAGGCTTTCCGAAAATGTTGCTCACTTCTCTCTTTTCTCTCTCGATCTTGCCTCGTTTTCCGTGCCCGTTATAACCCGAAGCTCTGGTCTTTTTGCTCAAGTCCCGAGGGTCGATTTTACTCCCGAGATTCCCAAGAATCCCGAGAAAAATCCGTTTTCCGAGACGAAACTCTGCCCGGTTTTCCATCTCGCTTTCTTCAATCAATCATGTGAGTTTCATACCCCCTTAATCAACCTTTTAAATATTCTAAATGCTTCTATACACTTTCAAAGGGGGGGAATACAAGTTAAATACTTATGGGTATTGTTTCAATCACATGTGATTGCATTAATCACATGTGATTAATAACTAGGGAAACCAGTGATTTTATCACTATTCAAACTGTCTATCAAACTGTTTTACTTCAAAATGTTTTCCAAACCCATTTACTTTTCGAATTTACACTGCAACTGTGATTTAAACAAATGTTCCTTATACTTAAACTGTTTTAATCAAATCTACGCCTTCAAATTGTATTATAGATTGACATCAAGTCAATCTTTCTTTAAAAATAATACTTATGTTTCAAATGTCTTATAAATACTTATTTATGCTTTTATATTATAAATTGCATGCCCATATATGTATAGACGTATAAATAATGTTTAAAGGGCTTAGGAAGGCCATCCACCCTATTTCCTTTTCCTCGATTTGGATGTGGTCTGGTGGGATTTTGGGTGACCATCCGAAGGTCGTTTCCATGTTAATTATATATCAAATATACATATATAGACATAAAAGTAATTCCATAATCATACGTACTAGACGCACCGTTAACAAGTTACCATCGGGGTAACACAGAATCATACTATTACAACTGCTAGATCAATGAGTCAGTTCATTCATGAGTCTATACTAGGAAGAGAATATATACAACTATACTATGAGAACATATACAACTATACTAGAACAAGAAACATTTCATCACATATGCAAGAATACGATAACAAATGTGATCCACTGTATCGGAGCATGCCTTAAATGTCATGGCCCGAGTTGTAGCCAGAATTCTCTTGGAGGGAGAGCGTTGAGTTTGCATATAGATCTATACTGGATTGACTATCCTACACCTTGCTGCTAGCTACAGCCGGACCTGCAGGTCTGCGGGTGCCAAACGTCATTCCGTTATTACGACCGTTCTTTATGTCGTTGTTATCAGTCGATAGTATGGTGCAATTATCACATTATACCTTAATATAAATCCGGTTTAAGGTAGTAGTAATGAGTACAACAATAGTTCTTATTATACAAAGCTACAGTACTACAATGATTTACCCATTACATATTTTGGTGATAATCTCACTTAAGCATTAATGTACAAACTATATTTTATCAAATGATAGTTATACTTGGGTAATTACACACTTTCACAACAGACGAGTTTACAAAACAGTTAAGCCTTGGTAGAAGGTTACTTTTATAGAAAATATAGGATTTTCTGAGAGATTTAAACTTTTACAAACACTTTTAAACATTTACTTACATTTTTACAAACTTATACATTGAGACAGGTTCAAACGTTTTTGACAACAAACATTGACACTAAAATACTTATGAACTCACCAGCTTAATGCTGATAAACTCTTTCAAAATAACTTGTATTCTCAGGTCATCAGTAGACAGGTATCGATGCCAGCTTTTGAGATGATGGAGCGTACTCAAGATTCATCATTTTATTATTTTGATTTACGTTATATTTTTGGTGTCTAAAACTGTACAGAACACGCATGTATTAAATTTATATATTTAATGCAATGGATGATGTTGTTTGCCTATTTACATTTACTGTGTTGTGATTACCTTACATGACGTCCTCCGTCCCAGAACGTTTCTGCCGTTCTTGGTTTTGGGGTGTGACAGTGACTTCTGCTAGAGTCAAGACACAACATCAAAAACCATATGGGAGTTTAGAGCCTTTACCTGTGCCTATGGGTAAATGGTAAGACATTGCTATGGATTTTGTCACTAAACTACCCCGAACAAAGAATGGTCACGACATGATTTGGGTGGTTGTTGATCGATTCACTAAGAGTGCGCATTTCATAGCATCCAAGGAGAAATGGTCTATGGATAAGCTTGCAAATTCTTATGTGAAGGAAATTATGAGGCTTCACGGTGTCCCGTTAACGATTGTGTCAGATCGTGATAGCCGTTTCACCTTAAGGTTTTGGAAAAGTCTACAAGAGGAAATGGTTACCAAGTTGTGTTTAAGTACAACTTACCATCCACAGACTGATGGTCAGAGCAAAAGAACGATACAAACACTTGAAGATATGCTGAGAGCATGTACCCCAGAATTCCTAGGTAACTGGGATAAACATTTACCTTTGGTAGAATTTTCCTAAAATAATAGTTTCCACTCGAGTATAAAGATGGCACCTTATCAAGTTTTGTACGGACAGAAGTGTCTTACACCGTCTTGTTGGCTTGAGGCTAGAGAAAAGCAGTTTATGGGACCCGAGATGGTCCATTAGACTGTTGAGAAGTTGAAAGTGATCAGGGAAAGAATGTTAGCAGCTCAAGATCGTCAAAAGAGCTATGCTAACAAGAAGTGAAGGCCGATGACCTTCGAAGTTGGAGATTCGGTTTTGCTTAAATTCTCGCCGTGGAAGGGACTTGTAAGATTTGGTAAAAGGGGAAAATTAAGTCCAAGGTTTATTGGACCGTTTAAAGTTCTTCAGAGGGTTGGGAACCAAGCTTACAAGCTCGAATTACCCGACGAACTGAATGGAATTCATAACACTTTCCATGTGTGTTATTTGAGGAAGTTCATGGGAGAAGTTCCTAATATAATTCCAATTTCTAAATTGAGAATTAATGAATACAAAAGGTTAATTAAAGAACCTGAGGCAATTGTTGACTGAAAGACTAAGAAGCTTCGACGCAAGATGGTCGAATTAGTGCTTGTCCGTTGGAAACATTCGAATGGGCCAAATCTCACCCGTGGAAACGGAGAGTGACATGTTGAGTCGCTATCCGCATTTGTTTGTTGATGTGTAATTCCGGGGACGAAATCATCCTAAGGGGGAGAGAATTGTAACGCCCGCGTTTCCAGGCTAGGCATTATTGTTGATGTAATAGTCCAGGTTAACCTTTGTAATTCTTTAGAAGTATTAATGATGAAATATTTGAGTATTATGTGTTTTATGCTTAGTTGTGTGGCTTAATTGAATTAAGGATAAAAATAAGCGTCAAAATTAAAGTGTGAGATAAGCCCGATATCTTTACATAAAGTTGTAGTGGTCGAAACAAGGATTTCGGAGATATAAGGAATGCCGAAATCCGAGTTATAATGAAGAAGTTATGGCTTGTCGAAGTTTCGCGACAGAACCGGCACGACGCCGAACGACGTAAAATATGAATTTAAGATAGAGCGATATCTAGCCTTAGTGATCTAAACGAAAGTCGTAGGGTTTGTTAAACCGAGAGCGTGCATAAAAAGAACGCCCAAATCTGACTTCGTATGAGGAAGTTATGATTTTTTGAAGTTTCGACTTAGCGGTATGCAACCCGAATACTTAAATATGAGATCGAGTGATTCTTAACCGAAACAATCTAAACGAGATTCGAAGATATCGTCAATATTAGTCCAACGATAAAAAGACAGACGAAAACGAAGTTCAGATGAAGGAGTTATGAATTTCGAACGGAGTTTTCCTGTCCCGTCATACTGAAAATAATATATAAGTAATATATTTATAATAAATTAAAAATAAATTCAAAATTATCCAACAGAGTCTAAACGAGATATGTAGAGCATAATCTCACCTTCGCGTTGATATAAAGAACGTCGAAAACGGAGTTCGTATGCGAAAGTTATGAATTTCTGAAGTTCGGGGCGCGAACCCCAAAGCTGTGTCAGAGACCACGACGTGGCAAGCAGTGCCACGACGTGGCAGATCTTCTGACACTTCCGGGAGTCCCCCAGACGCAACTTGCGATGACGCATGCAGCGACGATCAAGCCCACGACGTGGAAAAAGGTGCAACGACGTGGCAAGGGCAAATTTTTCCCTATAAACATATTTGAAGGGCCAGCCATTTAGGGTTGCTATTTTCTCTCCTCTCTCTCCCGTTTTACCTCGATTTACATGCAAGAAATATCCCGAAGCCCCGGTATCATCCCGAGACCCGAAGCGAGTCCCGAAGCCTGAAGATCCCGAGAAGAAAAGAGTTTCCGAGCCGAAACTATGCCCACAAGGAGTCCGGTTTTTTGTGAAGATCTTCCAGATCTACCGAAGAATACTACTTCTACAAGCCGTAGTGCTGTGTGATCATCTTCTGATCAAGTGAGTGTGTAGTTACTTTCTTCTAACGCATAATTATGAAGTATTTTATACGAAATACGTGTTATGTGTATATTTTGTTGTTATATGTGTGAATGTATATTCACTTTCTTCTATCTTATGGATATGATTTATTCTCTATGAAATACGTGTTATGTGTATGTGTCTTATCTTTTATCTGGAATGTGTTTTGAATGAACATACTATACAGGTTTTAAACTATGTATAAAAATGTATATTTTATCTATTAAAATGTTGGGTAGAACATGGGTAGATAGTTGTCTTGTGATAAAAAAATGAGAGGCCTCGATGTTTTTGATTTAGTCATCTAGCGGAGTTTAGATGACGACCACCGACTTTTCTAGACATTCCTGTGGAACGCTAGCAGGCTCGCCACCTGTAGGTGTTAATAAACTTGGGTGTTCATTCGCTGTACTCCATCCCCCTCATGGTTGCCTTATTTGACTTATATTGATGAGGAACCCCCGAAGCATGTGTTGTCGCCCCGAAGAAATATTCTTAGACTAGGTCCCTTATGTTAGTTGTCTTAGGGACGTAAAGTGAGAATAACGGGAATGGGTAATTGGGTTATTGTTGGTTGGTGGAATTAAATATAATTATTTATTTTGGGTTGAAAACCCTATATGCTCACCAGGCTCCCAAGCCTGACCCACTCAGTTTCTTTGTATTACAGGTAGTGGCGCCAGGCATAAGTTGGATGACTTGTCAAGTTATTTTTGGATTATAGACCCATTGTTGTAAATAACTATTGTAAGGTCTGTATTGAAATGTTTATGCTTTTAGTCTATTTATCGGAACATGACATCCCGAGTATTGTAATATAATGAAAAATACATTTCTTTAAGAAATGGTTTGGTAAATCTTATTTTCTCATATTTTTGTTTTAGGAACGAATTCCGCAACTCTTTAAATCAACGGATTACTCTGAAATCATTTTAAAAGCATAAATTAAATCGGTCTTTTCTAGCCGTGATTTTGGGGATGTCACAGCTTGGTTCCCAATCTTCCGAAGAACTTTGAACAGTCCAATAAACCTTGGACTCAACTTTCCCCGTTTCCCGAATCTTATAAGTCCCTTCCACAGCGAGACTTTCAGCAAAACCGAATCCCCAACTGCGAAGGTCATCGGTCGTCTTTCTTGTCAGCATAACTCTTCTGACGATCCTGAGCTGCTAACATTCTTTCCCTAATTACCTTCAGCTCCTCAGTATTCTCATGGACGATCTCGGGGCCCATAAATTGCTTCTCTCCAGCCTCAACCAACAAGACGGCATACGACACTTCTGTCCGTACAAAGCTTGATAAGGCACTATCTTGATGCTCGAGTGGAAACTATTGTTGTAGGAAAATTCTACCAGTGGTAAGTGCTCATCCCAGTTCCCTTAGAACTCCAGGGTACATGCTCTCAGCATATCTTCCAGTATTTGAATCGTTCTTTCGCTCTGATAGTCTGAGGATGATAAGCCATACTCAAACATAATTTTGTACCCAACTCCTCTTGTAGACTTCTCCAAAACCTCAACGTGAAACGACTATCATGATCTGATACAATTGTTAGAGGAACACTGTGAAGTCTTACAATTTCCTTCACGTAAGCATTTGCGAGCTTATCCATAGACCACTTCTGGTTGGCTGCTATGAAGTGTGGACTCTTCGTGAAACGATCCACGACCACCCAAATCATGTTGTGACCGTTCTTCGTCCTGGTCAGTTTAGTCACAAAATCCATGGTGATGTCTTCCCATTTACCCATGGGTACAGGTAAAGGTTCTAAACTCCCATACAGTTTCTGATGTTGTGCCTTAACTCTCGCACATGTTACACAATTGGCCACATACTTTGCAACATCGAGTTTCATCGTCGGCCAGCAGTAGTAGGGTTTTAGGTCCCTATACATTTTTGTGCTGCCGGGATGAATTGAGTACAAGGTCTTGTGCGCTTCTTCCATTGAAATATCTCTTATTCCTACTGTCTTAGGTACCCAAATCCGATCTTGGAATACCTTCAATCCTTGACGGTTTGTTCCGAACACCAACGTTTTGCCCAAACGTTCTTCCTTTCGGTTATTCTTCTCTGAAGCTTCCTCTTGAGCTTTGCTGACATTTTCCACAATCGTCGAGACAACTTCTATTCTCAACGCTCTTGGGCTTTTCCTTTCAAGATTGACTTTTTGATTGAGAGCATCAACGACAATGTTTGCTTTACTTGGGTTGTAAAGTATCTCACAGCTGTAGTCGTTGCATAACTCTAGCCAGCGTCATTGCCTCATGTTCAACTCCTTCTGATTAAAGAGATATTGGAGACTCTATTGATCAGTGAAAAGCTTGCATTTCGTGCCATAGAGGTAATGCCTCCATATCTTTAGAGCAAAAACTACCGCTGCCAACTCCAGATCATGAGTGGGGTAGTTCTTTTCGTGCTCCTTCAATTGATGAGAGGCATATGCTATCACCTATTCTCTTTGGGTTAGAACACAACCCAAACCGACTCCCGACGCATCACTATACACTGCGAAGTCTTCAACTCCATCGGGTAGAGAAAGAATCGGTGCTTCGCATAACTTCTTCTTTAGCTTCTCGAATGCATCTTCGTGTTTCTCATTCCATGTATATGTAGCTCCTTTGTGGGTTAACGATGTCAATGGAGCAGCTACCGAAGAAAAGCGTTGGATAAATCGTCAGTAATATCCGGCTAATCCTAGAAAACTTCGAATCTCCGTGGGACTTTTTGGACGTTCCCACTTGATTACAACTTCGATTTTTGCTGGGTCAACCATTATTCCCTCCTAGTTAACCCCATGACCTAAGAATTGGACTCCTCTTTCTTCAGCAGTTCTAATACTTCCCGTAGATGCTTGCCATGCTCCTCCTGACTTTTCGAGTAGTTGAGAATGTCATCGATGAACACTATCAGGAATTTATCGAGGAATGGTTTACAAACCCTATTCATCAAATCCATGAACACTGCTGGAGCATTGGTTAGTTCGAATGACATAACCAAGAACTCATAGTGTCCATATCTCATCCTGAATGTAGTCTTCTCGATATACTGCTCTCTTACCTTTAGCTGATGATATCCTGACCTGAGATTGATCTTTGAGAAATAGCTCGAACCTTTCAACTGATCGAATAGGTCATCAATCCTTGGCAATGGGTAATTATTCTTTACCGTTTCCTTGTTCGGCTCTTTGTAGTCTATGCACATCCTCATGCTTCCGTCTTTCTTTTTCACGAATAACACCGGATCTCCCCTGGGTGATGAACTAGGTCTAATGAAACCGTTGTCCAACAACTCCTGAAGTTGCGTCATAAGCTCCTTTATCTCTGTCGTTGCTAATCGGTATGGTGTGTTTGCTATCAGTGTCGTTCCGGTTAACAAGTCTATACGAAACTCCACTTGTCTATCAGGTGGTAATCCAGGGAGATCTGCGGGAAAGACTTCCGGATAATCACATACGACCGGTATATTCTGCACCTCCTTCTTTTCCTTATTAACATCAATCACAAATGCCAAATATGATGCACATCCTTTGGATAAACATTTTTTTGGCTTTCATCATGGAGATGATTCCAGAATTCACTCTGCGTTTGTCCCCGTACACCATAAATGACTCCTTTCTAGGGGGATTTACCCTTACTATCTCCTTTCGACATAATATCTCGGCATCGTTGGTGTTAAGCCAATCCATACCCAGAACGATGTCGAAACCGTTCAACTCTATGGGTAATAGCTCTTCATGGAATTTGTTTCCATTTAGGTCGATGACTACGTTCTTAATACGATTACTAACAGGTACGAACTTGCCACTGGCAACTTCTACAATCAGGGCATTATCAATTTTTTCTACAAGTAATGCTAGTTTCCTACCAAATTTATGCGACACAAAGGAGTAGTTGGCTCCGGAATCAAATAGTATATTGGCAGGCAAACCATTTACAGGAAAGGTACCTGAAGCGACGTCTGCTACCTCCTTCCTAGCCTCGAGCGTCATCTGGAAGGCTCTCACCTTCGGCTTGGGTGGAACGTTAGGCCTTCCCGCATCTTTCTTCTTTGGACAATCCTTAGCAATATGCCCTTCTTCACGGAACTTGTAGCACACCCTCTTGTTGATGGTGCACTCATTGGCATAGTGCCCCGTTTTCCCACACTTGTAGCAGGTTACTTCCTCGCTACATTTTCCCGAGTGCTTCTTCTTGAACTTCTCGCACCATTTTTCTTTGTTCCCTCCTCCTCCAAACTTCTTGGAACTAAACTTGCTCTTCTTTTTATTGGTTTTAGTAGACCCTTCAAATTTCCTCTTCTCGCCAACCTCAAACTTGCTGGCAGCTCTTCCCTTAATCATATCCTCCACAGACTTGGCAGCCCAGATAGCTACCTCTAGAGTATCTGCCTGATGTACTCGCACTGCATACTCCCATGGGAGTCCCTTAGAGTACTTGTCGATCTCCGTCAGCTCATACGGGACAAGACGTAAGGCAAACTCCATTTTCTCAGTGAATTTTTTCGTGTATTCATCGATTGACACGCTTCCCTTCGTCAGGGTCAGGAAGTGGTTCTCTAGCTCGAGCAAGTTTTGAGCTAAGCAGTACTTTCATTTGAACTGTACTTAAAACTTTGTCCATGTTAGTTACAGGGGCTCATTGGGGCTCAGAGTCTTCCCCAGGGTATTCCACCAACATACAGAGCCTCCTCGGAACTGACGTACAACAAATGTGGTTTGTAGTTTGCCTCTGTAACCACACGTCATGAAAGCTAACTCCATCTCCGAGATCCAATCCATGACTCCGATCGGATCTTCCTTTCCAGTGAAAGTCGATGACTTGCAAGTCAGAAAATACTTGTACTTGCATCCATTCCTCTCGATTCCGTCATCTTGGTTGTTTTGTCGAACTATTGGTGGGTTGACTTGACCAACGGTCCCACCGTAGTTCCCCTCCTCAGACTGCCCTTCCTTCAACTCGGGCTGTTCGATCGGTATGGTAGCTTCCTCTCGATTCTGTTGGAGCAAACATCTTGTTTCCTCCATTTGACGATCCAACATCATCTGGATCATTTCTTGCACTCCGACCATCGTGATTGGCTCGGGAGCGGCTACCTCAACCGGTATTTGCTCAATCATAGGCGTTTGGTTTTTGTTTCCATTTGCATTCCCGACTCCACTGCGTGTTCTCACCATTTTGATCTATACACCGAATAAGTTGAATTTAGATCTTAATTTAGGATGGGCGTTTAAATCATCCTCATCCCTCCGAAACGTTTACATGTTAGTTCTAATATCGTAGTCGTACGTTTAGCATCCTAAACACATAAGGTTTCCAGATCCGGTCCGCAACAGACCATAGATCCGAACATATAACAACATATCAGGCACATAACATTTAGTATATAAAAGCATTTTAGGCATAATTCCTAAAATAAACTAGTGCTCACATCTCACAATCATCGCTTAGCATTCTAAGTTTAAGTCTAGAAATCCTACAAATTCCTAGTTCGCTTAAACTAATGCTCTGATACCAACTGTGACATCCCCATTTTCAATGCCAGAAAAGACCGATTTTGTTTATGCTTGTTTGAAAATCGGAGTAACATTTTAAATAAAAGTGTTGCGGAATTTGTCCCAAAACAAAGTATGATAAAGATTTATCAAAATCATTTCCAAAGAAATGTATTTCATTAAAACACTCGGGATGTCATATTCGATATAGATCAAAAGCATAAACAGTACAACATAAGCCTTACTACATTATCTCGTATTTACAGGCCTATAATCCCTTATCTCTCATCCAAACATCTATGCTCATGCGCCACTACCTGTAATGTAACATTCGGATTCCCAGGTATCTTATTTTTAGTATTTATCTTGAGATTTAGGGAGGGACTCGACGAGTAGGCGCTCAGACTCGCCGAGCAGGATCGCGAATTCTCTCTGGATTAATGACCGGACTCGACGATTTGATGAGTGGACTCGGCGAGTCCGTGCTATTAAGTGAAACCCTAAATATCAGGGCCTGAGCCCTATTTAAAGGCCCTTATGGTCGTCATTTGCGGCCATTACTCCCCTGTGAAAACCCTAGAGAGAAAAGAGAGCTTAGAGAGCATTTTGGAGGCTAATTCTTCATCCTTTAGTGTGATCTTGCAAGAAGGAGTGGGAAAATCCAAGCTAGATCGATTGTGGAGCTTGGATCTATGTTGTTCGCACCGAGATTCACGTTTTGAGGTTCAAGTTCCTTCCCATTTCGTGTATTTGATAGATTCCTTGAATCTAGGGTTTCCTTTGAGCCATTTTGAGTTGGATTGCGAAGCATTTGGGGTCCCTCTGGGTATAGATGATAGATCTAGACCTTGAGAGGTCCTAAAGGTCCCAAGCTTCCAGCTTTATGGCGTTTCATGTGAGCCTTGAGAGTAGAACCCCATTTTAAAGGTTATTTCTCCATTTTTGGTCTTATAAGCATTGCATGAACGTAAAGTTTGAACCTTTATGTGACTTTCGAGTGTTACGAGGTTAGATCTACTGCTTGGTGAAGCAGATCTGACCTCAAAGGATCGCTTGAGAGTTTTCATGGGAGGAACTCGCCGAGCCCATAAGGAACTTGACGAGTCGAGTCGGGTTGCCTCGCGATTCGCGACCTGTGATAACCTGTTGAGTGTAGGGTTGACTCAAAGAGTCGAGTGAGGACCAGGGGTGAAGAGGACATGCATGGACTCGCCGAGTCGCACGAGTGCACTCGAGGAGTCTGGTCAAAGTTTGACCATTGACTTTTGTTGACTTTTAGGGTTTGGTCAACAATTAGGCTTGCAGACCATTTGAAGGGTAAAATGGTCTTTTAGCCTTCTTAGAGGATAGAGTCGTTATTGATTTGAGATAATTATTTATGTGTTTAGGTGGAGGCTAGATCAGTGTATCCGTGTGCGAGATTATCCGAGATAGCCGAAGTGAGTCTTCTCACTATACTATACCTTGAAGGGTACCTATGTGTGACCGGAAGGTCTTATATGTGCTATATGCTGATATGTGTTATGTATGCTATGTATGATAAGGACCGGAAGGTCAAGATGATATGGACCGGAAAGTCAAGAGGACATGGACCGGAAGGTCAGGAGGTTACGGACCGGAAGGTCGATACGGGTAGGACCGGAAGGTCTACCGGGATATGGGACGGAAGTCTCCTGAGACACTTGGACCGGAAGGTCCCACAGAGTTATGGCCTGGAAAGGCGTATGTGTTGTATGTGGTATTTTGGGGAACTCACTAAGCATTTATGCTTACAGTTGTTGTGTTGGGTGTTTCTGGTACTAGCGAGGACCATGGGAAGGCGCCGACATGATCCGTACACACTGAGGAGATTTATGTAGTTGAGATCTTTTGAGATTCTGGGATTTGTTTATTATGATGACATTAGATACAGTTGTTGGATATTGTTTTTGGTGATTGAAAATATTATTTAAAAATGAAAAATTGTTTTAAAAATTTATGCCGTTACAAGTTGGTATCATAGCCTTGGTTTGAGGGATTCGGGTGCATCTTCGGGTGTATCTGAACTCAAGATGAGGATTTGAGAAAGTTTTTCATAAACTACACAATTTTTCCAAGAGAGTAAAATATTTTGAGAAAGGCAGAACGAAGCAGTGTGTATGATCAGCCAATGCCCGAACGGTGATTTCCCAAAATACCCTTACATTTTGTGTTATGACTATGCTATGATATGATGTGCATGCTAAAGTAGGCTAGGTATTCATATTTGGACTAGAATGGCCTGATTTGTGATGCCTTAGCCTAGGAAGAATTCTACTGCTATTAGATGCTTGAGAGTGAGTAGGTAGCAGTGAGGAGCTTATGAGAGGTCTACCAAAGGGTAGCCTATGCTAGCGAGATGTAGAGTACTTGTGATTTGGGATCCAAGGAGGAGGACTTGGGGTGAATATTGATGTGGTGTGGATGGTAGTATAAGGGCCTGTACTATCGAAGACACCGTATCAGTGCACAGTCCAAGTAAGAATCCTTAGGGTACTAAGGAACAAGTAGGGTTGTGTTATAGAGTGCGAGTATGCTCGAGTGGATCTGTGATATTTTATGTTGTATTTCAGAGAGACATCATGGTTGGGACACACCACACACCTGAGAGTAGTGGTGTTATTACTTGAATTGATAGCAACACAGTCCTTTTGGGTTGCCCTCAAATCTAGCAACCAGACAAAGAAATTATGAAAGGAGAGATATTAATTTATTATAAGATTAATAAATTAATATAAATGAATTTATTAATATGTTAAAAGATTAATATATTAATTAGAAATCATTATGTTTAATTAATAGTTAGCCAGAAATTAATCAGGATTAATTTTGGGGTTAAAAGTATTAATTGTAAGGTGCAGGGACTAGTTTGCAATTATCTAATAGTTGAGTGGAAGGCTCTAGTGTTGGAATAGTGTCTAAGGCTGCAACTATATTTGGCAAGTATTTGACCCGATTATGCATGGTCCTTTTGGGTTGCCTTCACCATAGCAACTTGACAGGATGATTTATAATGAGAGAAGAAATATTATTAATATATTATGAGAATAATATAAGGAATAATAATATTGTTATTTAATTAATATAAGTCATAAATTAATTAGGAATTAATTTGGTGACTTAAAGAGATTAACTGAATAAAAAGGGCATAAACTGTCAATTGTATGATAGTTTTACTTTGGGCTATAATCCCTTATGGATAAGGGGTGGACGGTTTTGGGGCTAGAATTCGTCCAAGGCTTATCATTAGGGAGATTGGATTGCTTAGGGCCTAAGTTATCCAATTAGGGTTTAAGGGTGAAACCCTAGGAGCCTCACTAGTATAAATAGACCCATGGGGTCAAGGAAATCGGCACTCTTGCTTTTGAAGAAACCCTGGCCGACTTCCTCCCCTCTCCCCTCTCTCTCTAATCATCCTCTTGCTAAGTTGGTGTTTGTAAGCCATTAGAGGAGTGACAATTGTGATTCTAAGCTCCAAGGACAAGAAAATTCAAGCAAGATACTTAAGGTAATCTTTTAGATATGTTTTTCTTATGTTATTACACTAGATATATTGATCAAAGTCTTGGATACATTGCATGTTCAATTAGAGAAACCTAGATCCAAGCAATAGGGTTTGTATGTGCACATAGGAATGTTCTTATGGCTCAAACCCATCAGTGGTATCAGAGACTTGATTGGTTTCTATTGAATTGATGCATTGGTTGCTTGATTGTTGATTGCAAAATTCAATTTTTGTCCTTCTGCCTGATGAACTCGGCGAGTTCCATAGTGGACTTGGCGAGTAGGCCTTAACTCGGCGAGTCCATTGTGGTACTCGGCGAGTTCGAGCGTCAGAAAGAGCTGGTTTCAGGATTTCTTGCTGTTTATCTTATGGAAACTTGCCTTTATCTTAATGGGTCAATATAAATCCGATTTTAACATATATTTTAGTATATTCTTGACCTAATTAAAGATATTTATCAACTAATTGAATAATAATTTCCTTATGTGATAATTGATTGATTATTTAATTAAATTGGTAAATTGTTTTGCAAGAAACATTTAAATAAATCAAATAAAGATAATTATGAGATTAAATGGTTAATTTGAATTATTTGTTATTTGATCCCTTATGTTTTGAAAAGTTTAAAACTTGTCCTCAAGTTTTGAAATTTATGTTTTGTGATTAAAAGTTTAATTTAGACAATTTAAATTTCAAACCCTAGAATTTTACAAGTTTAAAATTCAACCCTATACTAATATAATATTACAAGATTAATATATATATATATATATATATATATGTATATATATATGTATAATTAAAATGCTAGTCTTACCGTTAGTAGGCCTCATTCATGAAGCCGGTCTATAAGGTGGGTATAAGGTTGCGGCCTATAAAATGGCCCTTAATGGGTGTACACTCACACCCACCGCTTGCTTGATCGGTGGAGGGTCGTTAGCCGAACGGGTAGGATAGGGCAACCTCATCTCCTCATTAAAAGTATAATATTGAAATACAAAGTAACTACATGTTTTTTTTTAAATTCCCAATCCTAGTTACTTTAGGAAAGTGAATTGATGTGATGCCATGAAATTACACTTTGCACCCTTGCTAAGAAGTTAGTGGAGCGTGTGTGGTTTACCGGCACACTAATTGGTTCTAAGCATAGGTGGCAAACGGTGATTCATTGTTATCATAGTTCGGTGGAGCGTGTGTGGTTTACCGGCACATCGAATAGGTTATTGTTACAATGAAGGCATCATGTAGATTTGCATGGTAATTCACACCCACTTTGTGATCCTCGGTATCCCAGTCACAAACGAGAGGGTCATATCGAGATTTAAACATGTCATTGAAAAGTTCAATGAATCTCATCGAAACCTAGGAATTCTCAATACATTTAGAACTTAAGGTTATGTTTTCATGGTGGAGAATTAGTGAATCGTCATTCACTTACCTTCAAATTGTTTGCATGTTGGATTACAGCATCCCTTTTCTAATATGTAAATATTGTTGTTGGATCCTAGCCCTAATTTTTCTTATTGGGTGATAATTAGCGATTCAAATTCTAATCTATCTTTGTCCTTTCTATTTGTAGATGTCGAACGCAAACAATCCTGCTGCTAGTTCATTCACATTGATGAGCCTTTGCCAAAAGGTGACTTTCGATGGAACGAACTTTAGCGAATGGATAAGATACATTCGCACAATTGCTCGCTACGAGGACAAGGAGTATGTCCTTGATGAGAAGCTCGAAAAGATCAATCCAGAAATCGCTACTCCGGCTGAAATGACTGCTTTTGAGACTCATGAACGTGATGCGACGAAGGTTCATTGCATCATGATAGCCACAATGAATGCCGAATTCCAAAAGTCCTACGAGGACATGTATCCGTATGAAATGCACCAAGACTTATTGGAGAGATACCATCAAAACGCGAGACAGGAACATTACGAGATCTTCACTAACATGATATCCGCTAAAATGGGACATGGAAAATCTCTAACCATGCACTTGCAAAAGATGCAAAGGTATGTCGATCGTCTTTGCAAGTTGAATGTCGACTTTGGGGAAGATTTGGCTATCGACATGGTGCTTCACTCCTTGCCTCCGTGTTACAATCAATTTAGGATGACCTACCACATGAACAAGGAGTAGGTCACCCTAAGTAAGCTCCAAGGTCTCGTAAGGGTTGCTGAGAGCAACCTCAAGGACAAGTGTGTTGCACCAACTCCCAATCCACCAGCTGCTCCTGTTTTGCCAATTGGGCAAGGAAGGGGTAAGAAGAGGAAGGCTCCATCTAAGAGCTACTGCAAGGGAAAGTCCCGAGATGGTTCCTCTTCTAGTGGGACCAAAGTTGATACTGCTAAATGTAACCCTAACCCAAAGGAGGCAGAGTGCCACCATTGCCAAAAAATAGGGCATTGGAAGAGAAGCTGCCCAGAATACCTGCAAGCCATTAGGGAAGGAAAGATCAAGCCGTCTTTCGCAGGTATATACACAATTAAATCTAATGATTCATCTCATGCTATTTCTTGGGTCCTAGATACCGGGTGTGGTTACCACATTTGTTCTGAATTGCAGGGACTAAGAAGAAATAGGGATGTGGAGCATGGAAGAATAAATCTAATCATGGGGAATAGAAGATCGTCGCCTGTGACCAAGATTGGAGTATATTCTTTAGTGCTTAGTAATGGTTTATGTTTAGATTTAAATAATTGTTGCTACTCGCCATAAATGGCAAGAAACATCATTTCGTTTCATGGTTTGTTTAGACAAGGATTTAGATTTTCTTTTAATAATGAGAATGGTTCAATTTATGCTTATCTAAATGGTGTCTTATATTTTGAAGCAATGCCATGTAATGGAATTTATGAAACTGTTATGAATGTAGATAACCTAGGAAATGATGTTTTGTGCATGGATTCTGCCAATAGTATGGATAGAGCATCCTTGTGGCATTGTCGTCTTGGACATGTCAACAAGAAGCGCATTGCCCAACTCCAAAAGGATGGAGTGTTAGAGTCATTCGAACTTAGGGAAGATGACACATGCGAATCTTGTTTACTTGGAAAGATGACCAAGTCACCCTTCACTAGCACATGTGAAAGGGGTGAGGGTTTATTGGACCTCATACATACCGATGTATGTGGACCCTTTAGATCAACCACGAAGGATGGGAACCACTTCTATGTGACTTTTACCGATGACTATAGTCGATATGGGTATATCTACTTAATCAAGCAAAAGTCAAAAACGTTTGAAAAGTTCAAAGAGTTCAAGAATGAAGTGGAGAATCAATTGGGCAGGAAAATCAAGATGCTTCGATCCGATCGAGGAGGAGAGTACCTAAGTCTTGAATTCCACGACTATCTCAAAGAGTGTGGAATAGTTTCACAATTAACGCCACCTAGGACACCGCAGTTGAATGGTGTGGCAGAAAGGCGTAATCGAACCCTGTTAGACATGGTCCGCTCTAGGATGAGTTGTGCTTCACTACCTATCTCGTTCTGGGGGTATGCCTTAGAGACTGCCGCCCATATCCTTAACCGAGTCCCTACTAAGAATGTTGCCAAAACACCTCACGAGATGTGGACAGGGAAAGCTCCCTCGTTAGCACATATCAAGGTTTGGGGTTGTGAGGCTTTTGTAAGACGAGATACTCACGACAAGCTCGAACCTCGTAGTGAGCGATGTATTTTCATCGGCTACCCGTAGAAATCCTTTGGATATCTCTTCTATAGACTGAAGGACAATGTTGTCTTCGTTGCAAGGAGAGGAGTTTTCCGAGAGCGAGAACTCATAAGCTAAGGAGACAGTGGGAGGCAAATCGAGCTTGAAGAGATTCAAGAATCGATTGATGAAGGAACCTTTACCGCTGGCACTCAACCCGAGGAGGAAACTCCGGTTGAACCGATCGACGAGTCCTTACCTCTTAGACGTTCCGAAAGAGTTAGAGTTTAACCCTAGTTTTATGGTTTTCATATTACTACCGAAGGGGACACATATATTAGTGATGGTACACTAATAAATCTAGATGAACCTAATAGCTATAAGGAAGCCATGGCAGGCCCGGAGTCTGCAAAATGGAAGGAGGCAATGGACAGTGAGATCCAATCCATGTATGACAACCAAGTTTGGAATTTGGTTGATAATGTGCCCGGACGTAAGACCGTTGGGTGCAAATGGATCTTCAAGAAGAAGACCGACGTGGATGGAAACGTACACACATATAAGGCGCGATTGGTTGCGAAGGGCTATACTCAAACTCCCGGAGTTGACTATGATGAGACCTTCTCTCCAGTTGCGAAGATAAAGTCTATTAGAGTGATGCTAGCAATTGCCGCATTTCATGATTATGAGATTTGGCAAATGGATGTCAAGACCGCTTTCCTTAATGGGAAGTTGGCTGAGGATGTTTACATGGCTCAGCCAGAGGGTTTTGTAGATCCGAAGCATCCAAATAGAGTGTGTAAACTTGAGAAGTCCATTTATGGACTTAAGCAAGCGTCTCGCAGATGGAATCTTTGCTTCGATGAGAAATTCAAAGAGTTTGGATTTGTATGAAGCGAAGATGAATCATGTGTATATGTCAAAGCCAGTGGGAGTATAGTAAGCTTCCTCGTTCTGTATGTCGATGATATACTACTCATAGGAAACGACGTCCCGACACTGCATGAGGTTAAGTCCTGGCTCGGGAAGTGCTTCGGTATGAAGGACCTCGGAGAGGCTTCCTATATTTGGGGAATAAGGATAGTGAGAGAACGAAGTAAGAGACCAATAGGACTTAGTCAGAACACTTACTTAGATAAAGTACTGAAACGTTTTAGTATGGAAAATTCAAAGAAGGGAGAATTACCGATACAAAGTAATGCCAAGTTGAGTAAGACTCAAAGTCCGAGTACCGAAACTGAAATAGCAGAAATGAGCCGAGTCCCATACGCTTCCGCAGTTGGCTCAATCATGTATGCTATGACTTGTACTCGCCCTGATGTAGCCTTTGCTTTGAGCATGGTTAGTAGATATCAAGGGAACCCTGGAAAAGCCCATTGGATTGTGGTCAAGAATATCCTTAAGTACCTTCGGAGGACCAAGGAATGGTTTTTAGTCCTCGGAGGGAGCGATGACTTGAAGGTGCGAGGGTATAGTGATGCCAGCTTTCAAACCGATAGGGAAAACTACTGTTCACAGTCGGGCTGGGTCTTTACCCTGAATGGAGGAGCAGTAACTTGGAAAAGTTCCAAGAAGGAAACCGTAGCTGATTCAACGTGCGAATCAGAGTACATTGCAGCGAGCGAAGCATCGAAGGAGGCAATATGGTTGAAGAACTTCATTGGTGATCTTGGAGTTGTGCCTACCATAAAGGAGCCTATGGAAATTTTCTGTGATAATGAAGGAGTGGTTGCCTTGACCAAGGAACCGATGGATCATGGTAGATCTCGTCATATCGACATAAAATATCACTTTATTAGACATCGAGTAGAAGAAGGACAACTCGTGGTTAAGAGGATATCATCAGAAGATAACCTAGCAGATCCGCTTACGAAGGGACTAAGCAGGGTTAAGCACTTGCGACATGCTAGGAGTATTGGGCTGAATGATGATATTAGTTTGGATTAGATAGTATTAGAAACATGTAATAGATAAATGTAATTAACATTTGATGATTAAATAAAGGAGTATTATTTATGAGTAATGTTACTATCTTATGTTAATTGTTTAGCTATTGTTTCACTTTGCATGTTTTGACTTCCAGAATAATTGAGTTTATTAAGAATAATCGAATTATTCAAATTGTCCACAATCGTTCATATGTTGGAAGTAGGTATGAATGAAGATTGTCATGAATTGGTGTGTAGATTGTCTAAATGGTATTAGACATAGCAAAAGTTTGCTGCAACGTTCATGAGTGCTTATGAAATAGTTTTGAGCATTGGAACAAACCCGCGCTTGCTGGAATCACCTTATGGAATGTGATAAAGAGGGTGATCGCAAGGCGATAATATCATATGGTCTTAAAACCTAGATATATGGTTTGTTATTTGTTAATTGATTATACATTGATAATGCGAAACCGCATCAGTAACTTGATGTTATAAAATGCATTGTTGTGTATAGTTGATTAATTAATATGTAAATGCATATAAGTCGAAGTTTATCTGTTACTTTTATCCTAAGAGGGTAAAAGCGATATCTCGGCCGCTCGATGATTTGATTTGACTTATGTGCCAGGCCCGGTCAGAATTAAATTGATGTGTTCGATTAAGTTCTATGTCGAATAAATCTGAGATCGAGAAACCAACTGTTGGACAATTAATTCCATAAGAATTGTCCGCATGATATCTAAACAGAGGATTGTACGATCCCTTATCTAAAGGACAGGATTGATAAGGTCAGAGTTTGACAGCGTCTTTGAGAGCTATGATTGCTAGTCGGATTATACTTGTGTATATAGTTACTAGACTTATCCAAGTGGGAGACTGTTGGAATAGTGTCTAAGGCTGCAACTATATTAGGTAAGTATTTGACCCGATTATGCATGGTCCTTTTGGGTTGCCTTCACCATAGCAAATTGACAGGATGATTTATAATGAGAGAAGAAATATTATTAATATATTATGAGAATAATATAACGAATAATAATATTGTTATTTGATTAATATAAGTCATAAATTAATTAGGAATTAATTTGGTGACTTAAAGAGATTAATTGAATAAAAAGGGCATAAACTGTCAATTGTATGATAGTTTTACTTTGGGCTATAATCCCTTATGGATAAGGGGTGGACGGTTTTGGGGCTAGAATTCGTCCAAGGCTTATCATTAGGGAGATTGGATTGCTTAGGGCCTAAGTTATCCAATTAGGGTTTAAGGGTGAAACCCTAGGAGCCTCACTAGTATAAATAGACCCATGGGGTCAAGGAAATCGGCACTATTGCTTTTGAAGAAACCCTGGCCGACTTCCTCCCCTCTCCCCTCTCTCTCTAATCATCCTCTTGCTAAATTGGTGTTTGTAAGCCATTAGAGGAGTGACAATTGTGACTCTAAGCTCCAAGGACAAGAAGATTCAAGCAAGATACTTAAGGTAATCTTTTAGATCTGTTTTTTCTTATGTTATTACACTAGATCTATTGATTAAAGTCTTGGATACATTGCATGTTCAATTAGAGAAACCTAGATCCAAGCATTAGGGTTTTCATGTGCACATAGGAATGTTCTTATGGCCCAAACCCATCATCTAGAACCCCCCTTGGAAGGAGGTGGACGAAAACCCTAGGGGAAACCCTAGAGAATTCATCCAAGGGGTCCAAGATAAGGCCCTTGGGTTTGCTTAGGCCCTAAGCAAGGGATAACTAGGGTTTCCCCTAAACCCTAGATCCCTCAGCTATATAAGGAGCCTCATGGTTCATGTTTTGGTCACTCTTTCTTTTGAAGAAACCCTAAGGCCGAGATTTTGCATACTCCCTCTCCCCTCTCTCCTCTACTTTCCTTCTTGCTACTTTGGGTGTGATTCCATTAGAGGCATTACACTTGTGGTGCTAAGCTTCCAAGAAGATCAAGATCAAGATCAAGATCAAGGGAATTGTCAATTGTTTGCTATAACAATTGAAAGGTATGTAACTCCTAACCCTAGTTTGTTAATTTCGAAATTAGCCTCTCTCCTCTAGGGTTCTTGTTTTGCAATTCAAAGTTGTATGTGCAATAGTTAAAACATAGATCCAAAGTAGGTTGCATGTGAACTTAGGAATTGTTTTCTAGTTTATTTGTTTTACCTAAAACCCATCATCTAACGTGTTCATGTACGGAGCATCTGAGGGTACGGTTCGCGTTGAACCAGCTTCGCTTGGGAGCGAAGGACTGGTGAAAGTTTGTGACGACGAGCTTCACTTTTCCAGAGATTTCAAAGGTGACCTGGGAGAGGTACACCACCATGTTCAGAGACGAGTATGTTCCCCCAGTGGAGAGGGAACGGTTGGCTCAGGAGTTGTTGACCCTCATGCATGATACTGATTCTGTTACTGTGGTTACCAGGAAGTTTCATGAGAGGGCGATGTTCTGCCCTGAGCAGGTGTCTACTGAGCAGGCACACATGAGCCAGTATTTGAGCATTCTGAGGAGGGATATTCGGGAGTTCATATCGAACTCGACTTATTGGACATTTTCCGAGCTCTAGGAAAATGACTGGAAGAGGGAGATTGAGTTGGAGACTCAGGCCAGGGAGGAGGCCGAGTCTCGGGGGATGGATCGGCGGCCAGCACAGTCTCAACCGGCAGCCAAGCGAGAAAAGCCCGCCGATTCAAGAGCTGGAGGCCAGAAGGGCCGCACTTGCAGAAAGCGCGGTAAGGGACATGAGGGGGTTTGTCGATCAGATTCTTGCTACAAATGTGGCAAGGAGTGGCATATAGCCAAGGATTGCCCCAAGGGATTCATGGTTTGTTTTCATTGCGACCAAACGTGCCACCGAAAGGCCGAGTGTTCGCATCTGCGGGGGACATCACAGGGGGCACAACAGGGATCTGCCCCTGCCACCGTGCAAGTTACTAAGGTTCGGCCGGTGAAGGCCGAGGAACCGAAGGCTCGCGGGAGAGCCTTACAGTTGACAACAGAGGAGGTTCGTGCAACTCCCGATGTCGTGGCTGGTATGTATTTATGTTGAGTTTGAGGTGTTGTGCTTATATTATGATATGCGTAGGTACTTTTCTTGTGAATCTGTACCTGCTTTGGTGTTATTTGACTCGGGTGAGAGTCAGTCATTTGTTTCTTTAGCGTTTAGTCAGCACACCAGTATCCGGCGAGAGGCGTTGAGTCGACCTCTACGAGTTTCTATAGCTGACGAGCGAGCGGTGTATGCTGCGGATGTGATTCGAGGATGTATACTTGAGATCTTCGGTGTGGAGTTCCCGATAGATCTGGTCCCGATTGCAATGGGCGACGTGTGTGTCATGGTGGGTATGGATTGGTTGAGCCGATTTGGGGCTGTTATAGACTGTGAGCGTTAGTTGGTGACGATACAAGACCCTAGTGGGGGAGTACTTATGGTATACAACGAGGGTACCCGATGTGAGTCATCGTTTTGTTCGGCTGCCAGAGCGACATAAAGTTTACAGCAGGGCTGCAGTGGGTTTGCAGCCTATGTGATGGACACGCGAGTGGTCGCTGGGAGGCCAAGTTCGGTTGATGAGGTTCCGATAGTGCGTGAGTTTCCAGATGTTTTTCCTGAGGAGTTGTCGGGTGTGCCTACCGAGAGGCATGTAGAGTTCCGTATCGATTTGGTTCCAGGGGCAGCGCCTATCGCCAAGGCGCCTTATCGCCTTGTACCGCCAGAGATGCAGGAGTTATCCTCGCAGCTTCAGGAGTTGTTGGGGAAGGGGTTTATTAGACCGAGTAGCTCACCATGGAGAGCGCCGATCTTTTTTGTCAAGAAAAAGGATGGTTCACATCGGATGTGCATTGATTACCGGGAGTTGAACAAGTTGACAGTCAAGAACCGTTATCCTTTACCGAGGATCGACGATTTATTCGATCAGTTGCAGGGAGCGTCTTGGTTCTCCAAGATTGATATGAGGTCGGGATATCATCAGATGAGAGTGCGGGATGAGGATATCTAGAAGACGGCGTTCAGAACTCGTTATGGGCATTACGAGTTCGTGGTGATGCCTTTTGGGCTCACCATTGCATCGGCAACGTTCATGGATCTCATGAACAGGGTGTGCAGGCCGATGCTGGATCGGTCGGTGATTGTGTTCATTGATAATATTTTGGTGTATTCGAGATCTAGAGAGCAGCACGAGGAGCATCTGAGAGAGATTCTTGGGGTATTGAGGTTGGAGAGGCTTTATGCCAAATTCTCCAAGTGTGATTTTTGGTTACGAGAGGTCCAGTTCTTGGGACACCTCATTAACCAGAATGAGATTTTGGTCGATCCGGCCAAGATTGAGGCGGTTATGAGGTGAGAGGTGCCGAGATCACCCACCGAGATCAGGAGTTTTCTAGGATTGGCCGGCTATTATTGGAGATTTATTAGGGATTTCTCCAAGATCGTCGTGCCACTCACCAGGTTGACCCGCAAGGGTGTTACTTTTTCATGGGGTCCGGAGCAGCAGACCTCGTTTGAGACACTTTGCCAAAGATTGTGCAAAGCCCTGGTGCTAGCGCTCCTAGAAGGGATGGAGTATTATGTGGTGTATTGTGACGCATCGATATCGAGGTTGGGTGCAGTGCTTATGCAGACGGGGCATGTGATAGCGTATGCATCGAGGCAGCTGAAGCCTCATGAGACGAGGTATCCCACCCACGATCTGGAGTTGGGGGCAGTGGTGTTCGCCCTCAAGATCTGGCGTCACTATTTGTATGGGGTTCGGTGTACCATCTACATGGACTACAAGAGCTTGAAGTATTTGATGGATCAGCCCAATCTGAATATGCGCCAGAGGAGATGGTTGGATGTGGTAAAGGATCACGATTGTGAGATCCAGTACCACCCGGGCAAGGCTAATGTTGTAGTTGATGCCCTGAGCTGTAGGGCAGAGAGTGCCCCGATTCGAGACATTTGTATGCGGTTGACAGTGATGACTCCGGTTTTGGACACCTTTCGGGAGGCCCAGGAAGAGGCCGTGAGACCGGAGAACCGTAAAAGAGAGCGGGTGATTGGGCAGGTGCCTGAGTTCGTGACCGATAGCCGTGGGCTTATGACCTTTCAGGGTCAGATTTGGGTGTCGTATGCAGGCGGAGCGCGCACCACTTTGATGGAGGAGGCGCATAGATCGGGATTCTTGATCCATCCCGGGGCCATTAAGATGTATTTGGATCTGAAGAAAGATTATTGGTGGCCCTGTATGAAGAGGGATGTAGCATGGTTTGCTGAGATATGCTTGACCTGTCGCAGGGTTAAGGCCGAGCATCAACATCCGCATGGCATGTTGCATCCACTTGAGGTTCCCCAATGGAAGTGGGAACAGATTTCTATGGATTTCATCACCAAGTTGCCGAGGACCGAGAGGGGTGTCGATGCAATTTGGGTGATTGTCGACCGGCTGACGAAGAGTGCTCATTTTCTTGCTATCAGTGAGAGCTCTTCTGAGGAGAGGTTGGCAGAGTTGTATGTGAGGGAGGTGGTATCGTGACATGGAGTGCCGATCTTGATTATATCAGATCGGGATGTACGTTTCACTTCCAGGTTTTGGAAGAAGTTCCACGAGGAGTTGGGCATGAGGCTGCATTTTAGTACCGCTTACCACCCTCAGACGGACGGACAGAGTGAGCGGACGATTCAGACGCTCGAGGACATGCTTCGGGCATGTGTGTTGGACTCCGGAGGAAGTTGGGACACGTATTTGCCATTGGCTGAGTTTTCCTATAACAACAGTCACCATTCGAGCATTGGTATGCCTCCCTTCAAGTTGTTGTATGGGAGGAGGTGTCAGACTCCCATCTGTTGGGGAGAGGTAGGGCAGCGAGTGATGGGCAACACTGAGATAGTGCTTCAGACGACAGAGTAGATACAACAGGTCAGGCAGAGGTTGTTAACAACTCATAGTCGCCAGAAGAGTTACGCGGATAGGCGACGATCCGAGCTCGAGTTTCAAGTCGGAGACTCTGTACTCCTAAAAGTGTCTCCTTGGAAAGGAGTGATTCGATTCAGGAAGAGGGGCAAGCTGGGGCCCCGGTATATTGGGCCGTTCAGGGTGACCGCAAGGGTGGGTAGGGTAGCATATCGGTTGGAGCTACTTGCGGAGTTGATTCAGATACATGATACCTTACACGCGTCTTAGCTGAGGAAGTGTATAGTCGACGAGTCGGCTGTGGTATCATTGGAGGATATTCAGGTGGATGCGATCCTGAATTATGTTGAGAGGCCAGTCGCGGTGGTGGATTGGAAGATCAAGGTTTTGAGAAACAAGGAAGTGCCACTGGTTCTGGTTCAGTGGCAGCATCGAAAAGGATCCAAGCTGACCTGGGAGCCTAAGGCGGAGATGTGGAAGCTCCATCTAGAGCTGTTTGTAGAATGAGACTTCGGGGGCGAAGCCTGTTTCTAGTTGAGGAGAATTGTAACATCCAAATTCAAAGGTATCTTATTTTAAGTATTTATCTTGAGATTTAGAAAAGGACTCGACGAGTAGGTGCTCAGACTCGCCGAGCAGGATCGCGAATTCTGTCTGGATTAATGACCAGACTTTACGAGTCAATGAGTGGAATCGGCGAGTCCGCGCTGTTAAGTGAAACCCTAAATCTCAGGGCCTGAGCCCTATTTAAAGGCCCTTATGGCCGTCATTTGCGGCCATTACTCCCCTGTGAAAACCCTAGAGAGCAAAGAGAGCTTAGAGAGCATTTTGGAGGCTAATTCTACATCCTTTGGTGTGATCTTGCAAGAAGGAGTGGGAAAATCCAAGCTAGATCGATTGTGGAGCTTGGATCCGTGTTTTTCGCACTGAGATTCACATTTTGAGGTTCAAATTCCTTCCCATTTCGTGTATTTGATAAATTCCATGAATCTAGGGTTTCCTTTGTGCCATTTTGAGTTGGATTGTGAAGCATTTGGGGTCCCTTTGGGTATAAATGATAGATCTGTACCTTAAGAGTAGGGGTGCAAACGAGCCAAGCTACTCGTGAGCTACTCGGGATCGGATCGCTAAATGCTCGACTCAAAACCGATTTTAAACGAGCCCGAGCCGAGCTCGAGCTTAATATTAAGCTCGTTTATTAAACGAGCTCGAGCTCGAGCCTATGTCACTAAGCTCGATTAGGCCCGCGAGCCTAAATTAGCCTTTATATAATATAATTTCTTATTTTTTATATATTAATATATTTGTGGATTACGAATTTAGGGTATTAGTAAACGAGCTTAAGCTTATTTAGGCAAGTCAGACAAAAAATGAGCCGAGCCCAAGCCCGAGTCGAGCTTGTATAATTATTTACGATCTCGAGCCGAGCTCAATACAAGAAGCTCGAATCGAGCCGAGCTCGAGCTCGAGCCTCTTAGAACTTAAATGAGCCTGAGTTGAGCCTTGCCAGGCTCGGGCTTGGATCGGCTCATTTGCACCTCTACTTGAGACGTCCAAAAGGTCCCAAGCTTCCAGCTTTATGGGGTTTCAAGTGAGCCTTGAGATAGAACCCCATTTTAAAGGTTATTTCTCCATTTTTGGTCTTATAAGCATTGCATGAACGTAAAGTTTGAACCTTTACGTGACTTTCGAGTGTTAGGAGGTTAGATCTACTGGTTGGTGAAGTAGATTTGAGCTCAAAGGATTGTTTGAGTGTTTTCATGGGAGGAACTCGCTGAGCCCATAAGGGACTCGACGAGTCGAGTCGGGTTGCCCCGCGATTCGCGACCTGTGATAACCCGTTGAGTGTAGGGTTGACTCAGCGAGTTGAGTGAGGACCAGGGGCGAAGAGGACATGCATGGACTCGCCGAGTTGCACGAGTGCACTCGACGAGTCTTGTCAAAGTTTGTCCGTTGACTTTTGTTGACTTTTAGGGTTTGGTCAACAATTGGGCTTGAAGACCATTTGAAGGGTAAAATGGTCTTTTAGCCTTCTTAGAGGACATGGAAGAGACTAGTCTAGCCTGGAGAGCCGTTATTGATTTGAGATAATTGTTTATGTGTTTAGGCGGAGGCTAGATTAGTGTATCCATGTGCGAGATTATCTGAGATAGCCGATGTGAGTCTTCTCACTATACTATACCTGGAAGGGTACCTATGTGTGACCGGAAGGTCTTATATGTGTTATACGCTGATATGTGATATGTATGTGTTATGTATGCTATGTATGATAAGGACCGGAAGGTCAAGATGATATGGACCGGAAGGTCAAGAGGACATGGACCGGAAGGTCAGGATGTTACGGACCGAAAGGTTGATACGGGTAGGACCGGAAGGTCTATCGGGATATGGGACTGAAGTCTCCTGAGACACTTGGACCGGAAGGTCCCACAGAGTTATGGCCTGGAAAGGCGTATGTGTTGTATGTGGTATTTTGGGGAACTCACTACGCATTTATGCTTACAGTTGTTGTGTTGGGTGTTTCAGGTATTAGCGAGGACCGTGGGAAGGCGCCGGCATGATCCGTACACACTGAGGGGATTTATGTAGTTGAGATCTTTTGAGATTCTGGGATTTGTTTGTTATGATGACATTAGATACAGTTGTTGGATATTGTTTTTGGTGATTGAGAATATGATTTAAAAATGAAAAATTGTTTTAAAAATTTACGTCGTTACATGTAATACAAGAAACTGAGTGGGTCATGCTTGGGAGCTTGGTGAGCACATAGGGTTTTCAACCTACAATAAATAAGTAAATAGCACACAAATACACATAATTCACATTGTATTCAAATATTTCATCTTTATTATTTCAAAAAGAGTTACAATAGTTGACCTAGACTATTACATCGTCTAAAAACGCTTAGCCCCAAAACCAGGGCGTTACATAACTCGTACACATAACAACCTTCCTTAATTTACCATTACATACTCTTAACCCTTACAAGGGTTACTCAGGTCAAAGCCAAAGTCAAGGTCAACACCTTGGTCAAAGTCAACTCTGGGTCAAAGTCAACGTCTGGTTGACTCAACTCGCCGAGTTGACCCAACAACTCGCTGAGTCCCTAAATCCTCAAAACACTAAAACCTCTACCCTACTTGCCGAGTCTTGCATGCACTCACCGAGTTCTCCTTCATAGAAAGTTGAGACCTTCTACGACTGACTCGCCGAGTTCATCCTTGAACTCGTCGAGTCCTTATTCATGAAAGAAGACACATTTAGCCCTGGAATTGCCGACTCCCTTATGAACTCGTCGAGTTCGTCTTCATGCAGTTGGGACTTGTCTTGAACTAGCCGAGTTCTGTTCTTGAACTCGCCGAGTTCTGTAATCTTCAGGTCCATATTCACATCCATCTTGTTGAGTCTTCTTCTAGACTCAACCAGTTCGATCAAAAACAGAAAAGGTTGGGGAACCATACCCCGACTCGTCGAGTCCCATGGACGACTCGCCGAGTCCCCAAAATTCCATGTCCATACAGTTGATTTCAGTCGAGTTCAATACCTCCAAAACATAGATCTAACCTCCTAGGGTCCATAATACACGTAAAGTTACAAACTTGACGTTCATGCATGAGGTATATTGTTCAAATGGTCCTAAAATGGAGTCTGCAAGGTGCATGGGGCTCTTATGGCAATAAAGTTGGCATCTTTATGCCATGGGAACCCTCAATGGTTCCAGATCTGAAGTCATACCCCCTTAGAACTACAAAATCCCGAATATGGCGCCACTAAAGCTTAGAAAAGGTAGAAATGAATCCTAACTAGAGATTTAAGAGATAGATGGTCAAGGTTGAAGCTTTTTACCTTGAATGAGCTGAAACTGAAGCAAAACCTCTGGATCTACTTGCTTCTTCTGGAACCCCCAAGCTTCCACTTCATTCTTCAAGCTTCAAACAACCAAAAACGCACAAAAATGGCTCAAGAACACTCCAAATGCTTTAAGGTTTTGAGTTAGGGCTCTTCTGGACTGGGAGAGATGATGGAGGTTGGATTGGGACAAGATAAAGCGTTTAAATAGGGTGCAAACCCTAAATATTAGGGTTTCATCCAGACAGTCCTACTCGTTGAATTGGGCTCCCGACTCGTCGAGTAGGTTACTTAAAACCCGTGTCCAAAATCTAGTTTACTCGACGAGTTGGGTCTCAACTCGCCGAGTCCTAGTGTAAAAACATACAATTATTTAAATTTAAAATACATACTGGGAACCAAGTGTTACAAAATGGTTAAAAGAAAAAAAATGTCTATCATCGGTTAACTCTCGCCTAGTTTCCGAGCCGAGCTTGACATGCCAAGGCCTCAGCCCGGTGTTCGCCGAGTTCATTGAGTACAAGCCAAGTACGACACCCACCAACATAATACTTAAGGATAAGCTGAAGAGTTAATCATTTAAGTATTATTAGTTAAAACTGTCGTATGTAAAATTATAAATAATAAAATTTTATTAAGACTAACCAACACTAATGCTAACAACATATATTCTAATTAACGAATTAAATATCACTATGTAAAAGACATTTTGATTTTTCGTATTCAAAAGGTAAGGTTTTAGTAGTTTAAAACAAATATTGTTGGATAATTGAAATATGTTATAAGATTTATAATAATCATGATATATATAAATTTATTAAATTTTAAAATAATTTTATAGAATAATATGATTAGTAACTTAAATTAAACATAATATTAAATAAGTTCAAATAATAAAAATATTATCAAATACTCATTACAATCCATTGTAATTTCAACATGGATATTAGACTTATATTTCTTGGTTTGAGTAATTCACTGTGTTCCATTTCCATCCGGTTCTTCTTCTCCACCTTCTTCCATTTTTTTTATCATCGTTAAATATAGTGTCTACATCACATTCCATAAATAATTTGATATGAATGTTACATTTTTTTAAGAAATTATATACTACAAAACATGCAATTGCGATATTTTCTATACTAGAAATGGATAAGAAGAAATGGATAAGAATACGTTTTACTGTTGGAAATATTCTTTCAAGACACCGTAAACACATTCAATAACCTTTTATGGTTGAGGATGCACATGATTAAAGTTTTATTCTTTAGTTAGACAACATCGACATTAAAAATAGGCTAATGAAACAGATACAAACTTATGCGGCATCCCAAATATAATATTTATAATTATTCCAAAAGTTTTTACATATTATAGTATTAGTAAATATATAAATCAAAATAAAAATAAAATTCATGTTGTTATGCATAAGAAGTTGGAGTCCCTCGTAATAATTTTTCATAGGTGTTGATGTGGATGATGTGGGTTAAATGGAACAAATGTTTGGTGAGCAAAATGTTGCGTGGCCTGGGTATTGGTAGTACATATAGTTTTAACTTGGATCGTTTATTTGAATGGGTGTGGCATTTTAGGTTTGACCCAAACATATATGTGGGTGACGGTTGTTAAATCTATTTATAGGGAGAATTGTTGTATTTGCAATGCTCATTTAAAAGGTATTGATTTCCTTTTGGCTTGTAAGCATACTCTAGGAGATGGATTCCATTTCATTTTATACTCGGTGTGTAACGAGCCCATTTAAACTTTAAATACCTAAATTATGCGTGCTTGATAATGATAAGAGTGTACTGTATACCGTTGCTGGCAGACTGACTTTGGGGGGATTGTGGTTCGATTTAAAGAAGAGAACTAAGAGGAGGTGATGAGGATATTCAATTTTTTTTTGGCTATGGTGGGCCAAATTAATGAATTAATACCATTGTGTTATCTAGGCATAGTGATCTATGGTCTTGGTCTCTTGATGGTTTGTTGGGTTTACGGTTGTTTCGACTTATATAAATAACAATTCAAAAATTATAGATCTAAGATGTAACAATCTTGTCCCAATCAAAATTAATATTAAGTTGTGGCACCTAGGGTTTGATTAAACTCCCTACTCGACTAGACTCTCAGAGAAGATGGTTTAATATTGTCTCAACTTTATATTCTAATAGCTCTTTACAAGTTAAGACAATCAAACATCTATTTTTACATGTTATTTGGTTGTCGATCTTTGAACTTTATTGGCACATTGATGGGATTTGGATATTCCTGTTTTTCTAATTTTGCCGAATGGATGGCTTCGTGTGATGTTATTAGGCTTTCGGGTATGGTTCGGGTTTGTTTTTTTCTCTCAATTAATACCTCGGAAGGTAGATTTATGGGACTTTATAGTTTCTCAATCATATTTTTGGATTATAGCTAGAAAGTCTAAGTTTTCTCTTAACTTGGTAGGGTGATTGCAAAAGGGAAAACTACAATAAAGTCCCTACATATTGGCCTCATAATCGATTTAGTCTATATATATATATATATATATATATATATATATATATATATATATATATATATATATATATATATATTTTATTCAATTAAGTTCCAAATACCGGTAATCATATTCAATTTAACCCTTTGACCCGGTCAACATGTCATCTAACTTTCAAAAATTACATTTTTGGCCCATATTTCAAAATTTATTACAAATTTGGTCCAAAATTTATATTTTTGGCCTAGATTTTAAATTTTGTTACAAATTTGGTCCAAACTTTACATTTTTTGCCCAACTTTTAGAAATCTATTATGAATTCATCATAACTTTAGTTTTTTTTTTTACAACTTTTTTCTCAAAGAATTGTTTCTAATATGTTTTTTGTTTATAAAATCATATTTATACAAAAAAAAAAACGTATTTTCAAATAAAAATCTTATATTTTCTATATAAAAAGTTTTTTTAAAAAGTTTTTTGTATATGAATATCTAGTTATTAAAATAGATATTTATTAAGTATATAAATATATACAAATCCGTTTTTATAAAAAAAAATGTATACAAAAATATATTTTACCAAAAATATATATACAAACACCTATTTTATCTATAAATTTTTTAAAAATTCGTGTTTGAATACACTTTTTATTATAAAAACGTGTTTGAATAATTTTTTATATAATACGTGTATGTATACATTTTATAAATGTATACAAACACGATTTTATAAAATATATACAAGCACATATTATATAAAAAATTATTCAAACATGTTTTTATAAATGTATACAAACAAGTATTATATAAAAAATAATTCAAAAACGTTTTTATAAAAAAAAATATAGATACACACCTATTTGTGTGCATATATATATATATATATATATATAAAGGTGATAGGTGTTTGTATACATTTTTTTTTATAAATTATGTTTTTGTATAATTTTTTTTGAAAAACGGATTTGTATATATTTATATACTTAATAAATACATATTTTTATAACTAGATATTTCATAAACAAAAAAAAAATTAAAATTTTTTTATAAAGAAAATATAAGATTTTTATGTGAAAATACGTTTTTTTTTATAAATATGATTTTATAAAGAAAAAGCATATTAGAAACAATTCTTTGAGAAAAAAAGTTGTAAAAAAAACTAAAGTTAGGATGAATGATAATAAAATTTAAAAATTTGGGCAAAAAAGGTAAAATTTGGACCAAATTTGTATCAAAATTTAAAATCTGGGCCAAAAGTGTAAATTTTGGACCAAATTTGTAATAAATTTTGAAATCTGGGCCAAAAATGTAATTTTTAAAAGTTGGATGACCTGTTGACCGGGTCAAATGGTTAAATTGAATACGATTACCGATATTTGAGTCTTAATTGAATAAAAAAATATATAAGGACTAAATCGATTATGAGACCAATATATAGGGACTTTATTGCAGTTTTCCCATTGTAAAATAAAATTTTTGTAGTTGTTTCCGTGTAGTTTTCTAGATTTTGCTAGTTTTTATAATACGTCCACATTCAAAATATATATTTCACATATAATTTTTTGATGTTGATTATTTTCATATTTTAGTTTAAAACTAAATGAAAAACGTTAATAGAATATGTGAAAACTAATATATTAACCATGTAAAACTATCACTATTAGTCCAATGATATCCAGAATTCCAAAACTTAGAAAAGAATTCTTGACAAAAGGATAATATTCCCAACTGTAAAACGAAAAAGAGATGGGAAATTTTCGGTGTATCTTATTCATCACATCATCAGGGGATTTATGCAGAGGGTTTAAAACAACTATGAAAACTATAATATGGAAATTATAATTACAATAAAGGAATGGATATAAAGAATCAATCCTCTAAATAGCTCTCGTCATCACCGACAAATCTGCTAAAATTTGAAAACAATAAGCCAAAATAAATAAATAAAAGGAACGATTCCATGAAAAAATGTAAAGCATATAATGGGATACATATTTATTTATCCTCCCTAATAAATGAAAATAGTTTTGCCATATGTCACTCTTTCATTAACTTGGACACATGTCATTTTTTGGTATTTTTGAATAAATGTTTTTTCCATGTGTCATTTTCTCATTGTTTATCTTTTTTTTTAATTAACACATCATATTTACACATCAATTAATAATTGCTTTATTTAAAAATAACCATTAAATTACAATATTACAACTCATATACTATTGAATATGTTTCCTTTTAAATTCAAATTTTAAATTTCAAATTTCAAATTTAAATAAATTTTTGTTTAAACCTTCACCTTTAATTTTTTTTTTGTTTTATCCAACCCGTATAACATACGGGTCACACAACTAGTTTCGTAATATAATTCGTAAGAAAGTACACAAGAAACAATCACCTGGATTATTTATAATTTAGGAAGAGGCTGCGAATGTGTATAATGATCGTTTTATAGCTTGATAGACAAATTACATGGGTTTTGTTTTCTCTTTTTTAATCCTTAAAGCAGCGTAGATGACCTAGGCTGCACATGAATACTCTATATATCTGCTCAAGAGAATAATGGAAAATGTATGATGTTAAAAGATCTAAATAAAAATCCGAAAACAAAGAGAATGGAGTATGATGCAAAAGATGACTACCTCAAAATATATAATGATACACACTAAATATATAATAACATGATCACTGATTTTGAAGAGGAATAAGTGGAATTAAATGTAGAGAGATAACAAGCTCTTAGGGTACAAGGTATTATCAATTTCATTAGGTTTTGTTGATGATTTTAGTGTTATCAACATATTTTAATGTAATCTTTATTAATATTGAGATAGGCCAAACTTCATTTACTAACCGAGCTTGGAGGTGCGGGGTGCACACTCGATATGATAAATCTGAAATCGGGAGTATGGGGGTCTGGGGGTAGTGCCCTTGGGTGCAGGGTTCCAAGGGGATGTAGCCTCTTGGTGCGGTCTAGGGGCAGCGCCCCTAGTGGTGTCCAAGGGGCAGAGCCCCTGGCAGTGGTTCTGTTGATCGGATTTCTATGTCGAGTATGAATCCAGCCATGCATTTTCCCGCCAAAACCTGTAGTGATATCATGTTGATGTCATTAGTTGGTGAGCTCATGAGGATTTTAGGACAATTTGAACAACACAAAATGCAAATGGATGAATCTATTTATGTTTCAAGTGTTATTGACAAATAGCCTCCATCCTGGAATGAATTTGAACACACAAAGAAAAACTAAAAAGATAAGTTGTCTCTAGTACAACTTGGAAGTCACTTGATAATTGAAGAGTGTCTTCGGGTTCAAGAAAGTGGCAAGGGAAAAGAAAAGGAAGTTCCTAGATCTTCAATGAACATGATGGAAGATGACAAACACTAGAAAAATAACAAAGGAAAAAGGAAGTAGAAAGATGACAATCATAAGGGTTCAAAGAAGAAAGCAAATCTTGTATGTTGGAATTTCAACAAACCCAGCCACATGAAGCGCGATTGTCGTTTGAAGAAGAACAAAAATGGTGAAAACACTTCTTAAAGGATTTAATGATCAAGGTCCAAAACCACAAGGTCATAAATTTATTTATGAAATTATTACTACTGTTATATATCATGTAACACTAGTTCTTAAATCATTCTATGTTAAGGATGATGATCATGCATGGTGGTATACTCACGGGCAAAGAGTCATGTGTGTAAAGAGCGCTCTTGGTTCAAGGATTATGAAGTATTTAATGATGAATCAGTGTTGTACATGGGAGACCATAGTAAAGCACCTGTTGTGGGTCATGGTTGTGTTTCTTTATTTTTTATTTCTACAAAAGGTCTTATTATTAAGAATGTTATTCATGTTCCTAAGATTAGAAACTTAATTTCTAGTGATGTAATTAATGTATATAGATATAAACAAGTCTATGAATTTGATAAGTATATATCATCTAAGTGTGGTACATTCGTTGGATTTAGATATTATTGTAATGGAATGCTTAGGTTGAATGTAAACAATAAAGTTACAAATTCTATATACATGGATTGTTCTAGTATTGATGATTCTTCTTTATGACATGCTCGTTTAGGACATGTACATTATAAAAGAATGTTTGAAATGTTTAAAAGTATATTAATACCATCTTTTGATGTTAACATAGAATATTGTAAAACTTGTATGTTAATTTAAATAACAAGACAACATTTTCCTAATGTTAAAATGAATTATGTTATACTTTTCATAGTGACAAATGTGATTTACATTCAACTCAATCCCTAGGAAATAAGAAATACATAGTTACTTTTATAGTTGATTATTCTCGTTTTTGCAATGTATATTGTTACATTACAAGGATGAAGCCCTTGATAAATTCAAAATTTATAAAAATGAAGTTGAATTGCAACAAATAGATTTAATCAAAAGACATCGCATTAATCATGGTGGAGAGTATTATGATCCTAGTTATTTCCAATCTGTTGGTATTATATATGGAATAGTTATTTCATGGTGGAGAGTATTATGATCCTAGTTATTTCCAATCTGTTGGTATTATACATGAAATAACTATTCCATATACTCCTCAACAAAATGAGATTTTTGAGAGGAAAATTAAAGATCTAAGGGAAATGGTAAATTCTATGTTGTCTTACTTAGGTTTGAGCGATGGTTTATAGGGAGAAGCTATGCTAAACGCATGTTATCTTTTAAATAGAATTCCAAACAAAAGGAACAAGATAACTCCCTATGAACTTTGGTACAAAAAAACAGACATACGATATCTTAAATTTTGGGGTTGTCGGGCTGTTATGAGGTTGACTGAACCAAAAATGAAGACTGTGGGTGAAAGTGGTATTTATTGTATCTTTATTGGATATGCTGAGCATTCCAAGGCTTATAGGTTTCATGTTATAGAACCTAATGCTTATGTTTCAGTTAATACTGTTATAGAATCTAGAGATGCAATATTTGATGAATATCATTTTTCATCCATACCTAGCCAAAAGATTTGGTTTCTAGATCCAGTGGAACTACCAAGGAAGTTGTACCTGATTCAAATGAATCACCTAAGCTAAGAAGAAGCAAAATATAAAAGAAAGCTAAATCATTTGGTAACTATTTTCAGCTTTACCTAGTTGAGGGTTCTAGAGATGAAATTGCAAATCAATATTCGTATTGTTTTAGTATTGAAGAGGATCCTAAAACATTTGATGATGCAATGAAATCTCAAGATTTTTCTTTTTGGAAAGAAACAATAAATGATGAGATAGATTCCATCATGGGGAATAATACTTGGGTGTTGTATGATCTTCCTCCTTGATGCAAACCTTTGGGTTGCAAGTGGGTATTCAAAGGGAAGATGAAATTTGATGGATTAATTGACAAATTTAAGGCTCGATTGCTTATTCAAGGTTTTAGATAAAAACCCAAACATTGACTATTTTGACACTTATGCTCCAATTGATCGTATATCTACCATTAGACTACTGATTGCCTTAGCAACAATTCATAATTTGGTGATTCACCAAATGGATGTTAAAACAACATTCTTAAATGGTGATTTAGAGGAAGAGGTGTATATGAAACAACCTGAGGGTTTTATTATTCCTATAAACGAGCATAAGGTGTGCAAGTTGGTTAAATCACTATATGGGCTAAAGCAAGTACTAAAACAGTGACATCAAAAATTTGTTGATGTTGTCTTGTCTCATGGTTTCAAGTTGAATCAATTAGATAAGTGTGTATATAGTAAGTTTGATGAGTCTGGAAAATGAGTGATCATATGCTTTTATGTAGAGGATATGTTAATCTTTGGTACCGATCAAGGAAAAATTGACATGGTCATAGAGTTTTTATCATCTCATTTCTCAATGAAGGATATGAAGGAGGCAGAAGTGATTCTTGGAATAAGAATCAAGTGTTAACATCAAGGAATCTCAATTTCACAGTCTCATTACATTGAGAAAGTGCTTAAGATGTTCAATTGTTCTGATTGTTCTCTTATGAGTACACCTTTTGATCCAAGTATGAAACTTATGCCAAATACTGGTGAAGTAGTTTCACAACTTGAGTATTCAAAGGTCATTGGGTGTTTGATGTATGTTATTACCAACTCATGGCCTGATATTGCATCTGGTATAGGAAAGTTAAGTAGACTTACTAGCAATATTAGAACTCATCACTGTCATGCAATAAAGAGGGTGTTGAAATATCTTATGAAACCCATGTACTTTGGTTTAACTTATGTAGGGTTTCCTTTAGTTATTGAAGGATATTTAGATGCTAGTTGGATTACTAATGTTGAGGACCACTCTTTTACAAGTGGTTGGGTGTTTCGTCTTGGTGGAGGTACCATTCATGGGCTTCTAAAACAAAAGTGGATCATAAATTCAACTACGAAATTTGAATTTGTAGCTCTTGCAGCTAGGTTGCAAACGAGCCAAGCTACTCACGAGATACTCGAGATCGGATCGTTAAAAGCTCGACTCGAAGTTTATTTTAAACGAGCCCGAGCTGAGCTCGAGCTTAATATTAAGCTCATTTATTAAACGAGCTTGAGCTTAAGCCTATGTCATTAAGCTTGATTAGGCTCGCGAGCCTAAACGAACCTTATATAATATAATTTAATATTATTTAAATATATTAAAATAAAAACATATTAGGGGAATTATGGATTTGGGGTATTAGTAAACGAGCTCGAGCCGAGCTTAAGCTTATTTAGACACGTCAGATAAAAAACGAGTCGAGCCCGAGCCCAAGCCGAGCTTGTATAATTATTTACGAGCTTGAGCCGAGCTCGGTACAAGGATGCTTGAATCGAGCCAAGCTCGAGCTCGAGCCTTATATAACTTAAACGAGCCCGAGCCGAGCCTGACCAGGCTCGGGCTCGGCTCGGCTCGTTTACACCCCTACTTGCAGCTGCTGGAAAAGAAGCAGAATGGTTAAAGAATTTGATCTTTGAAAGTCCTTTGTGGCCAAAGCCTATGTCACCAATCTCTATACACTGTGATAGTGCTTCCACCTTGGCAAAATCATATAGTCAATGATATAATGAAAAGTCGCGACATTTGGGTGTTAGGCATAACATGGTACGTGAGCTCATGGTATCATTTCTGTTGAGTTTGTTCGATCTCAACAAAACTTAGATGATCACTTTGCGAAGGGGTTAACTACATACCTGGTAAATAAGTCTATTATAGAGATGGGTTTAAGGCCCACCGAATATCTCTATGGGTGAGATACCAAATTCCCTTCTAATACAAGGTTAGAAGTTGAATTCAATGTGGAAAGCTTTCTTATGGAGATTGAATCACATTTAGTTTACTGCATCCCAAGGTATGTTAAAGTAAGTTGATTAAGTTCTTAATAGTTATTTTGAAAAAGTGCATTAACAGGTGCATGATATAGAAGGACTACCTATGTGAGTGTGAAGTGTGTTGCTTCAGAAATTTTGGGTTAGGATTTTATGCACTCATGAATAGATAGGACACATGGCTGTAATAATGTCAAGTATGAAACATTATATATTATGTTTAAATTATGTAACACCTAAAATTTTAGACCAAAATTTTCATTTTTAAAACTTCCAAAAACATAGTTTCACAACCAGATCAATTACAAGTCATCTCAAAACCACAAATGTCACTGTTATTAGAGTACATAAAAGATCATGTCCCAGTAGTAAATTCCCAATGCATGTGTACAATCAAACCTTTGCCTTCCCGCAGTCCTGCGAAGTACCTGCCACATACAAATCAACAACTGTAAGCATGAAGCTTAGTGAGTTCCCCAAAATACCACATATAACACAACATAAGTAAACAAATTTGGGTTATCTGCAACCCTGGGACTATCAGTAGTCCTGGTGAGCTAACAACAGGCTCGTAAGGTTATCCGCAACCACTGGATGTCTATTAGCAACCCCAGTCACAACAAATACCATATCAGCACATAACATAACATAAAAGCTAGACCCACCTGGTCATGATATTACAGCTAGCCTACCATACAAGTAACAGTATGTGAGGAGACTTACCTGATACTGATGACACAAAAACCTAGCACCCGAGCTTCCAGATCTAGAATTCGCCAAGTTAACAAAATAATTAACCTTAATTAAAATTAAGGTCCATACCAATCACGAGTCCAAAGTCAACGATTAATCCTTCTAAGGGCAAAAGGGACCATTTTTCCCTACCTAGGTCTAAAACCCTAAACTTTGACCAAAAGTCAAAATCAGCAAAAGTCAAAAGAAAGTCAACTCCCATCAAGTACGTTGGGCATACTACCCCTAACGTTGAGTGTACAATCTGGCTAAGCACGCGATGGGAATTCACTAGACTACGCTACATGTAATAGGGAGTATGTACAGTGTACTCCACAAACTTCCATTTCCTTACTTTTGTGGTCTTAATCCGTTAAGACAACCATTCCATCAATAGATCTGACTAATTTAGGACCTATTAATCCATAAAGTCGTGGGCTTTAAGCCTTTGCATGGCTAGGAGAGGCTAAAACATCATTTCATCCATTCTAAAGTACTTTACTCATGCATGAGGTCAAAGGAAAGATCAAGCAAACATTTTATCAACCTAGATGCCTTAAGATACATGAAAGGATAACTTAAACTCTTCGAAGAGTCTTAAACTTAAAAGGTCCAAACTTGAGGACTTAAGCTCATGAATCTTACACTAAAGAGATGTTGAAGAAGACTAGCCAAGGTATAAGCTTTATACCTGAAATTGATGCACAAAGGCGGGAAGTTTCTGGATCTCTAAGCTTGATGGTACCTTCCTTTTCTTCTATAACCTTCTTCTTCAACTAAATGAGCCAAGAATAACTCAAAACTTGCAAAAACACACACATAAGCCACACACACGAGATTATGGTTTTATAGAGGGTTGGAGGTTGATAAGGGTGACTAGAATTGTGACTATAACGTTTTATATATTGGGAGCGATGAATTATTAGGGTTTTGCATCTGATCCTAGTACGCCCAACGTACTAGGTGCCCTCCGTGATTCTACATGGTGCATTAGTACACCCCACATACTTCTCAAGACAACTTTTCTCTTTTAGGGACTAATTCTGACATTTTAATGAAGGATTCAAGATTGATAATTGTACCTCATCTCGGGATGTTACAATTCTCCCCCACTAAAGTTAGACTTCGCCCTCGAAGTCTGAAAGACCAAAACTTTCATAATTAAGACATTGTTACTCCAAAACATGCTACATGCATATTCATAATTAATATTTTACATTGATAATTTGGTTACATACGACTAGATACAAACCGACTAAGTTTTAGTATATTACATAACTACCCAAGAATCTATTATTCATATACATACATAAACCCAAGTACAAAAGTAATACTATAAACTATTCTAAATCTTCCAATAGTATATGACTATACTAGATTCTCATTACCTGCAATTATTAAACACTGAGAGGGGTAAGCGGTGACGCTTAGTGAGTTCAATAATAGATACAATATAACGTTATGCCATATATATACTTCAATATGGCAGAAGCAAAGGGAACAAGGAACAACAAAGGCATATGTGAATCATACGACATGCTTTCCATATCAATCAATGATTTGATTCAAAGATATACAATCATTGAGACATAACAATTTCAATACTTGATATACATCAATAACACTTCAGCCCAAATGGCACAGAAGACATACAATTTTTGATTTAAATATTTTGGTAGATTTCAGGCTTTTAACCCTATCTAACCTTTTGCTAATGCCATAGGGGTAGAATTCATTCTCTTGTGAGACATGCTCAACACGGCCAGAGGCTACATACCAATACCATTGTGAATCTAAGTCCTTTCACTGATCACATGGCCAAAGGTACAACTTTGCTATCAAAATAGCAGAAATAATAACACGAGATGATAACACAGAAAAGCACATAACACATATAACACATAACATACAATTTTTCAACCGTGAAATAACCGAAGGAATAAATGTTAATTTGGGCAGCACTTCGGCTCTAAATATGACTTTCTGTGACGAAACCAGAGATTTTAGTTGAAAATCAGGCCTTACTCGGGCAGAGTTTCGACTTGAAAATATGATTTTCTCAAGAACTTCGGAGCGTCGGGTATCGAGGATGATACGAGGACTTCCCCCGGGGGGGGGGGGGGGGGGTTTAAAAGTGGGCTAAAGAAGGTTTAGAGAGTGAGAGATATAAGAGAATGTAACCAAAATACGGTTGTCTCCGCATCCCTTTTATAGGTTGAAATTTGAGGTTCACGACGTGAATCATGCTTGTTCACGTCGTGGGTTTGATCCCAGTCATCCCCTAGGCTTACCGTGTGTCTTCTAGGCTTGAGAGGTTTCATTCAAGTAGTTCGCGTCGTGAATGTAGTCATGTCTCGAAGTTTGTGCTCCGAACTTCAAAAATCTATGTCTTTCGCATACGAGCTCCGTTTTTAACATTCTTTATATCCACACGTAGATGAAATTATGCTCTACAACTTTCGTTTACACTCCATCGGCTAATTTTTGACTTTATTTTTAATATTATATATTTTGACGGGCCGAGACAGGAAAAGTCCGTTAAAAATTCATAACTTCTTCATCTGACGTCTGTTTTCGTCTGTCTTTTTACTGTTGTACTACTATTAGCGAGACCTTCGATTCTCGCTTAGGCTGTGTCGGCTAAAAATCACTTGATCTTTATTTCGAGTTTTTAGCTGTCTACTGCTATACCGAAACTTAGAAAAATCATAACTTGCTCATACGAAGTCAGATTTTGACGTTCTTTTTATGAAAATTCTCGGTTTAACGAATACTAAAGTTTTCATTTAGATCATAAGGGCTAAAAATTAGTTTTTGAAAAACTCACTTTTTATGTCATACGGTGTCCTGCCGGTTCTGTCTTGAAACTTCAATAAGCCATAACTTCCTCGTTATAACTCGGATTTTGATGAGGTTTTTGCCTAAATGTTTCTAACGAGATTCTTTACAACTTTAAATAATATAATTTTACTTATTTTCAATTTTATATTTTCATTAATTTCAGTAGTTAACTTTTGATTGGAATCTCATAAGACTTCCAATACATTCTAAATGATTCTAAACATAGTTTTACTTAAAATTATTATAATATTTCATTGTATTTTTCACTTTTAAAATTACATAACACGATAACCGAACATGTATGTTACAAAGTCCTCCTCCGGAAACAGCTCATGATACTGTTCACGCATCTCGGACTCCGGTTCCCATGTCCACTCCGAACCTCTACGGTGCTACCATTGAACTTTGACCAAGTTCACGACCTTGTTCCTCAAGGTTTTCACTTTACGATCCAAGATTGCTATAGGCTTCTCCACATAATTTAGGCGATCATCGACCTGAATGTCCTCCAAGGGAACCATAGTTGCCTCATCGGCTATAAACTTCCTCAACTGGGATACATGGAAGGTATCATGGATCTGACTCAACACCTCCGGTAGCTCCAACCGGTAAGCCACCTTGCCTATACGGGCCAACACTGGAAAATTACCAATGAATCTAGGGCCCTGCTTCCTGAAGCGGATAACACCCTTCCAGGGTGACACCTTCAGGAGCGCAAAATCCCCCACTTGAAACTCTAACTCAGAGCGTCTCTGATCCACATAACTCTTTTGACAGCTTAGCGCGGTCAAAAGTTTCTGCCAAACCTGCTATATAAGCTCAGTGTTCTTGAGCACAACTTCCATGCTCCCCATGACCCGCTGCACCACTTCACTCCAACAAATAGGAATTTAACACCTCCGCCCATAGAGGAGCTCGAACGGGGGCATACCGATACTGTCATGATGGCTGTTATTATAAGAGAACTCAACCAAACGAAGATAGGAGTCACAACTACTAACAAAATCAATAACACAGGCACGCAACATATCCACGAGCGTCTGAATCGTCCGCTCACTTTTCCCGTCTGTCTGTGGATGGTATGCAGTGCTAAAATGTAGCCAGGTACCTAACTCCTCATGAAATCTTTTCCAGAATCTAGAAGTAAAGCGCACATCCCGATCAGACATGATAGATGTCAGTACCCCACGCCGAGCCACCACCTCACGTACATAAATCTCGACCAACTTCTCCATAGAAGAGTTCTCACTAATGGCTAAGATGTGAGTACTCTTTGTCAAATGATCCACTATCACCCAAATAGTGTCAACAACCCTCGTAGTCCTTGGTAGCTTAGTAATGAAATCCATAGTAATCTATTACTACTTCCATAAGGGAATCTCCAAATGTTGCAACTTTCCATGAGGGCGTTGATGCTCCGCCTTCACCTTCTGGCAGGTCAAACATCTCTCGACAAACCATGCCACATCTCTTTTCGTACATGGCCATCAATAATTATGCTTCGGGTCAACATGCATCTTTGTGGCTCCCAGGTGGATGTAGAATCTCGATTTGTGGGCCTCCTCCATCAAAATCTGTTGGGCCCCACCTTCATACGACACCCATACCCGCCCATCGAGAGTCAAAATCCCTCTATTGTCCATTTTAAATGCCGAAATCTGACCGATCACCCGCTTACTCTTACGATTTTCTTATTTTATGGCCTCCGATTGTGCTTCCTTGATGATCTATAAAACTGGAGTCATCATTGTCATCCTGATACATACATCTCGAATTGGGGTACTCGCTGCCCTCCGACTCAAGGCATCAACCACCACATTGGCCTTTCCTGGATGATACAAGATCTCTCAATCATTGTCCTTCACTACGTCCAACCATCTCCTCTGCCTCATATTTAAATTAGGCTGATCCATAAGGTATCTCATGCCCTTATGGTCAGTGTAGATGGTACACCGAACACCGTAGAGATTGTGGCGCCAAGTATTGAGGGAAAAAACCACTGCCCCTTACTCCAAATCATGAGTAGGGTACCTCTCCTCATGTGGCTTCATTTGCCTCAAAGCGTAGGCTATCACATGCCCTCTCTGCATCAACAGAAAACCCAACCTCGCAATGGATGCATCAAAATAGATTACGAAATCCTTAACTCCCTCCGGGAGGGCAAGTGTTGGGGCCTCGCACAACCTCTAACAGTCTCGAACGATGCCTGCTGATCAGGCCCATGATTAAAGGCAACATCCTTTCTGGTCAAATTGGTGAGATGAACAACAATCTTGGAGAAATCTCTAATGAACTGCCGATAATATCCTTCCAAACCAAGGAAGCCCCGAGTCTCAAATAGAGATCTTGACACCTCATACTGCATCACTGCCTCAATTTTGGCTGGGTCGACCGAAATACCCCTTGGATTGATGAGGTGTCCCAAAAACTAAATCCCTCTCAACCAGAAATCACACTTGCAGAACTTGGCATAAAGACTCTCCATCCTCAAGACCCTAAGAATCTCTCGCAGATGCTCCTCATGTTGTTCCTAGTAATCGAATGTACTAGAATTTCATCGATGAAAATGATCACTGGTCGATCCAAAATGGGCCTATATACATGGTTCATGAGGTCCATGAACTATGCCGGTGTGTTGGTGAGCCTAAAGGGCATTACCACAAACCTGTAAATCGCATAACGAGTTCGAAAGGCCATCTTCTGAATATCCTCCTCCCGTACCCTCATATGATGATAGCCAGACCTCAAATCAATCTTGGAAAACCAAGACACCCCTTGAAGTTGGTCAAAAGGTCGTCTATCCTCGGCAAAGGGTAACGGTTTTTCACCATTAGCTTGTTTAGTTCTCGATAATCAATTCACATCCGGTGTGAACCGTCCTTCTTCCTGATGAAGAGGATCGGAGCTCACCACAAAGAGCTGGTCGGTCCAATGAACCCTTTCCCCAACAGCTCCTGCAGCTGAGAGGACAATTCCTGCATCTCAGGAGGTGCAAAAAAGTATTGTGCCTTAGCGATCGACACCGCACTGGGAATCACATCGATCCAGAAGTCTGCATGCCTCTTAGGAGGTACACTTGGTAACTCCTTGGGAAAACATCAAGAAAATGACATACCACCAGAACATTAGAAACAAAAGTTAATCCCTTCTTCTCAACCCGATTACCCACCACATATGTCAGAAAACCCATACACCCATGTTGTACAGTCTGCCTTGCCCTGGCGGCAGAATAGAAGGCCGCTCCTGATCTAGTACCCTCACCATAGATAGTCAACACTCCCCTACTAGGATTTTGAATTGTCACTAACTGGTGCTCCGAATCGATCAAAGGCCCAAACCAACTCAACCAATCCATAACCATGATCACATAAACATCCCATATCGAGATAGGGATGAGATCAATCGGATATCCAACATCGAAAATCTCTAGCACACAACCCCGATAGACATCCGTAGCTGAGACAGGATGCTCGTACGGTATCAAGACCCTCAAGGGCCTGCCCAAGGCCTCTCGTAGAATACTAAAACTGCGACTAAAAGATGATGACACAAAAGACCGACTAGCACCCGAGTCGAATAGCACAAACTCAAGCACATAATTCACAAGGAACGTACCTACACAATTGATAATATAAGCAACATAAATATAAGGAATACATACCAGCCATGACATTAGGAGCTGCATGGGTATCCTCTGCTTTCAACTGAAAAACTCTGCAACAAGCCCTCGGTGCCTCGGCCTTCCCCTGCCAACCATTGGTGATATGTAGTGTCATTGGTGCGGAAGTCTGAATCGCATTGGATGCAAGTGTTGGGTTTTGAGCAATCTAACACTTCCTAAGTGTGCATGCAACCCTAATAAACCTTGGATCTATGTTTGTCTAAATACATGCAAAATAATAATTTTCCAAGGTTCATAACCTATCTAACATGGCATGGGGTACTTTTAAACATAAACGAATTAGATGAGATTACATACCTTTTGATGATGAGTTCAATTCCTAAGGAGTTTGAGGGCCAAGCACCAATAGTGTGAATGCCTCAAATGGAATCACAAATCACCACAACTCTTGGAAAACTTTGAGAGAGTACACACACTTGTAATTTTTCGGCCACACACAAAAACCACACAACTAGTGCCACTACTGGCTATTTCATGCAACATAAGCATGCTTATATAGTGTACATGATTAGGGTGAAACCCTAATAACCCATGTCTTTTCCTTTCCAAGGATCCATGGGTTAAAAGCTCCATGGATCATCCATGGACTTCCATACAAGCCTAGCCCATTAACAAATGAGTGTTAGCCCACACTATATAAAACCAATAGCCCACAATCTAATTAGTCTTCCTTTTAATATCTAAATTAATTCATAATTAATTTAAGACTAAGACTAATTAAATAACATAACTTCATATTAATATATTATAACTTATAATATATTAATAAACATATGTGTATAACTCTCATAAAATTATCCATAAATAGTTCGGGTGAAATGCAACCCAAATGGACCATGCCGGGTCGGGTCAAGTATATACCAAATAAGTTATGGACTTAGACACCTTATCCAACAGACTCCCACTTGGATAAGTCTAATAACTATATTTGCGTATGTTACTTCAGGAACCAACCAACAATCGTAGCTCTCGAAAACTCTGTTGAACTATGAAGCGCCATTTTAGATAAGTGATCATATAATCCTCTGTTCTCATGATATCAGCCGGACAAATACATGGAACAACGTCGTACTTATTGTCCAGCAGTTTGTTTCCCGATTTTCGATTTGTTTGACAAAGAACTTAATCGAACACATCAATTTAGTTCTGACCGGCCGGTACATAGGTCACAACAAAATCATCGAGGGGCCCAGATATCGCTTCTATTTCTAGAAGGAACAGATAAACTTTGACTCATATGCTTGTTCTACTACTTGTTGAATTGTACACAAAGGCACGTTTTATAACATCAAGTTACTGATGCGTTTACGTGCAATCAATGCACAACCAACTCATAGGTAACAACTCATATCTCTAGGTTTGAAGATTTATATGATATTACCGTCTCACGATCACTCGAGATAAATTCCATGAAGTGATACAAGTGAGCGTGGGTTTATTCCAATACTCATAACTTATGAGCACTCATGAATGTTGTAGCAACCATTGCTATGACTAAACCCATTTAGCCATCTACAAACTCGATTCATGACAGTCTTGATTCATACCTACTTCCAACATATGAACGACTGTGGAGTGTTTAAATAACTTAGTCATTTGGAAAGAATAACCTAGCTATTTTGGAAGTCAAAACATGCAAAGTGAAACACAATAATAATCGAATCCAATATGGTCTCAGAACCCTTTTGAATATAAATAGAACCACCTTTTATTTATCACCATATTGATTACACATTATTCATTGTATAATGTTTCAAACAATCAACTTAAGACTTGAATAAAAACAACAGTCGTCCCATGCTCCTAGCATGTACACTTTGTTTTTCTAAACGATAGTTATACCATACTCCAAGTATGCACACTATGTTTGTCTACGATCCTTACATTGTGATGTAGATCAATTGAACATGATTCCAATGATACTCATTTCACAATCCCAAATCCTTATTGTAAATGTGAGAATCCCCGATTCCTATCATTTACCAAAAAATCTGTTAGATTTTAAACTTTTATGCAATGTTCCTCTTGTAATGATTATGCACAAAGTCACCAAAACCTTGTCACCAATCATTACAGAGTATTCCAAAGAAGGTCAACTTCTATGGAACGGAAGTCTCATATTCAAAGTACATTGCTTTGAACATCCTTCTTGTATTAAGGTTTTCTAATCTTACATAGATTGAATAACTTCCACCTATGGAGACATTTCCATAGTCCCATTTTGACTATCACTTCCGAACAAGAGTTACTTCTTTTCAGAATATGTCAATATGGTCCTTTCCGACAACTTACATCATACTTCCAACTTTCCCTGAGCAACCAATCTTTGGCGAACCTCAGATTGTCCTCGACAATTGCTTAATCACTTTAGTCATATCCAGTTCTAGACTTTTCCCTTCTCAATGCCTTAAGCATTTGGAAATTTTAGAAAAGATGAATATTATAGCACATGTAATCGATCCTATATTCGAAGCATATGGGACACGATTCATGATGTTTGACATAAAGACATGATACTAGACCAGTCTTTTGCTACAATATTTTTTATTTTTTATTTGCCATGTTTTCAAAATTTAACTATGAAGAGGGATGCCGTAATCATAATCAAATTTTGAAAACGCAATATATATAGAATTTCCTTAAGTCGAACCATTCAGACATAAAATTCATATATATGTCCTTGACTAAAGATGATTAAAATCTCAATCTAAGCTTCTAGAATTGAAATGAAGTATAATTTCCTCTCCTTTAATTATAGTAAAACAACTTTTCAACCCCTGCAACTTCACGAATTGAAACTTTGTTTTCTATAATTAACATTGCTAACTTGCAACACTAAACGTAATAATCATGCTCCCACTAACATGATGATTATTAGAATAACTCTTATGCTCCAACTAGCTCTGACATATTTCCAGAAATCTGCTGGACTTCTGAAAATTAGATTCATACACCCTTTCTTAGATAGCTCACATGTGTGTCTAAACAATTTTTAGAACTATGAAAAGGGATGCCCTAATCATAGTCTCAATTGCTTAGGCATTTGCCATTTCTCACAAGTCCATGTTAGTGTGCCGGTTAACCACACGCACTCCACTAACGACTTTTGAAAATGCAAATAACACAATTGATATCTACGTAAAATCTACTTAGTGAAAGCGTTTCCTCACCATCATTTTCATGAATCGGAGAGAGACCTTATGACACTTAGATTTTATAGTGTATGAGTTCCTATCCATGTGAAGTTGTCAAAACCATAATCACAAGATAGGATTAGTGACAAATTCAGCCTTACATGGATTAAACTTGTTCAATCTTAGTTTCTTGTCACCTTGGTAGCGCAAGGCCCACCAACGCTTCCAAGTTGAACTCTGATAACTCACATGCAAATTCAACTTATTTGAAGTACGTACAGAAACAAGAATTATGTCAACATGATAGGATGCAAACCTTAAGTTGTGTGCTAGTGAAAAATTACAGGTTTTACTCTTGATTAAATCTTGAAACTCTTTCAGGATCTCTAAGGCTCCCACTGTCCCCTGGACATATAAGTTTCCCCAGTCAAGAACCATTCCTTGACAAAACAAATATTCAAGGGATAGTGCGGATTCTTATCAAGACTAACACTTCACACAATTGGTCCTAGTTGGTCTTTGTCTCATCCAAGACATCACAACTTACCAATCTCAAATGTACAAGGGTAGAAACATTCTACACTACATTTGATAAGTGTTTTAAACCTTACTTGATGTCACTCAATGTTACAATCTTGGAGTATGACTCTAAGAATTGTTTTGGAACGAAGTATGACTCATCTTCTCGATCTTAACCAATCCAACAATTCATGACCTCTCTTCTTAGCCATAACAATGCACTAAGACGTCCTTAGAGTCTGAATTTGTGATATGTTTTCATAATCATTAAGATGATCATGAAATACGATACTAAAGTACTCTCCCATCCTTTTAGATTTGAGAAACTTTTATCTTTCTGCCTAATTTGATTCTTCTCATTTGTTCTGTCATACATTGTAACTTTTCCAATGTTACAAAATTATACTTAACCTCATAAGTATAATCATATTTACTAATCTTTAGTAAATCATGACAAATCAATCTTTGTGGTGGACCTTGACCAGCGCACACCCAGTGTACCTAATTCCTTAGTCCTTCAGTTGACTCACATATACATGTGATCAAAGAATTAGTCTTAATTTTCAAAGATGAAAATTCTCATTCATCATACAATACAACTTGTATGATTCCAAGTTTCTGTCCAATTAAAACTTGGGTGATGAAAAACTTTCTTCATTTGGTAAATTCAGACACTACCACAAATGAAAGAATCAAATCCACTTTCCAATATTGCTATTACTGGAAACATATAAGCAACAATTTTCCACAGGTGCCATTGTAAGGATATTTTTTTAAAATAAATAAAATTAAAACCCTTTTTTTCTTTTATTTTAAAACTTTGCAGAAAAACTTATCCTTACAATCCACATGAAAACCTTGTTGTTATCTATTCATAAGCAATATATTATAACTCTTAAGCAACAGCTCAAAATTCTGATTACCGAACCATGTGATCGAAAACCCACCTTTGCAGTCAGAATCAACATATACTTACTTTAAGCTTCCTATCTTTTCTTTGATTCTTAAAAACATCAACATGTGACCCATTCACATTATGTAATAAGAATCTCCAAATAGGAACTTAATAGAGTTAGACAGTGGACTTTACTCGGAGTAGAGTCAAACCTCTTGACTTGATCAACCTTATGACCTTTCAGGTGAATAGGGCAGCTTCACAACCAATGCCCCTTCATTTGGCAACAAAACACATGGACCCTTTGGTAATGGCACATGAGACTATCTCAGACTTAGCCTTTCTCTTTACCATTTAGTCAACCGAGTTGACTATGGCCGATCCCTTTCCATTGGGAAGAGAAATCCTTTTCTAGATATCCAATGTTACCATTGTCAATGTCCATGTAGACTTGGGAAGTTGTTCTTTTAATCAAATTTGCTTTACTGGTGTTCTGAATCATTGCTGATTCCACAACACCAAGCAAAAAGATAACATCATTAAGGGTCATGTCATAGTCCGTCTCATAGTAGTCCCAAAGAGACTCACTATGTTACTAAGAAAGTGATTGAACATCCAACTTTCACGAGACTTTGACACCCAACTCTCCCGGCTTGTCAATATGTGACTTTATCTCCAAAATGTGAGTACACATAGACTATGCTTGCCAATAGGGATTGAGTGACTTTAAACTTTTCAAGAACTTGTGGGTGAGGGAGAATAATTGGAGGAGGTGGAGGAAGTGAAGCATGATGTTGAGGTACACCATCTTCAAGAGATTTGGGAAGATCATAGTTGTCTGAACCAGACATCTATAATGGGAGAAAATCAAGTTAGTTAATTCAAAGTCCTTAATATAACACCCAATATGAAATATTAAGGCTAGGACCCAACACAATATTTTATAATTTGGAAGAGGGATGTCGTAATCCAAGCTATAAAATATTTGAAGGTAGGCGAATGACGATTCACCAATTTCCACCATGAAAAATGAAATAATTTATTAGGTTTTTAATTGGATTTGAAATTCCTAGATCTTTTGAGATTCATTGAACTTTTCAATGGCATGTTTCAATCTCGAGTGTGCCTTCTCAAATTTTGTGACTGGGATGCCGAGGATCACAAAACAAGGTGTGAATAACCATACCAATTCACTTGGTACCCTTAATATTGTCACCCAATCAATGTGCCGGTTAACCACACACGCTCCACCAACGACTTGGTAAGGTACAAAGTGTGAATTCCATGGGCTAGCACCAAATTCACATTTTTCCTAAAGTAACTAAGATTGGGAATTAAATAAAAAAAATTTAGTTACTTTATAATAATCATTATACTTTTAATGAGAATTTAAAGTCATTGTCCTACCCGTTCGGCTAACGACCCTCCACCGATCAACCAAGCGGTGGGTGAGAGTGGACACCCATTAAGTTGCCATTTTATAGGAAACAACCTTATACCCACCTTATAGACCGGCTTCGTGAATGAGGCCTACTAACGGTAAAACGACTTGTTCTTATACATATATATAATAATTAACCATTAATGTTATAAATAGTATAAGGGTTGAATTTTAACTATTAAAACTCTAAGGGTTGGAATTAAAGTTTATTAAAGTGTGTGAAACTTTACAAATTCCAAAACTTGAGGGAAAATTTTGTAACTATCCAAAACTTTTCATTTCATAACTTATGAACTAAAGGTTCATAAAAATGAAGACTCTTCATTTTCATGTAACTTATGTGTTTTTAATGTGTGTTAAAGAAAAGTGACCTTTGGATATCCATAAATTGAGGACAAATTATGGACTCCATTAAAACACATAAATGATCAAGAACTAATCCTAAATAATTCAGCAAATAATTCCTATCATCTTCTAAATTCATAAGAACATGAACATGATCATCAAAATTTCAAGAATTATATGAACACATAAAATCATGGAATCTTGATATATGCTATTGTAAATGGATTAGAACAACCATTACACCAACTAAAACAAGTTTTAAAACACCAAAACAGTTTAGAGTAATATTTTTAGTCCATTTCCAGCAGCAAAAATCGAAATTCTGCATTCTGATCATTCTACTCGCCGAGTGCACGAACCTACTCGCCGAGTAGGATGAATTTTGCCTTGAACTCGGCGAGTCCCCCCATGGACTCGGCAAGTCCATCAGCCAGACAGCAACAATTTCAACTTTTTTCACTATTTTGCATCAAGTATCAAACAAGCAAGCCTAGGCTCTGATACCACTGTTGGGTTTTGAGCAATCTAACACTTCCTAAGTGTGCATGCAACCCTAATAAACCCTGGATCTATGTTTGTCTAAATACATGCAAAATAATAATTTTCTAAGGTTCATAACCTATCTAACATGGCATGGGGTACTTTTAAACATAAAAGAATTAGATGAGATTACATACCTTTTGATGATGAGTTCAATTCCTAAGGAGTTTGAGGGCCAATCATCAATAGTGTGAATGCCTCAAATGGAATCACAAATCACCACAAACTCTTGGAAAACTTTGAGAGAGTACACACACTTGTAATTTTTCGACCACACACAAAAACCACACAACTAGTGCCACTACTGGCTATTTCATGCAACATAAGCATGCTTATATAGTGTACATGATTAGGGTGAAACCCTAATAACCCATGTCTTTTCCTTTCCAAGGATCCATGGGTTAAAAGCTCCATGGATCATCCATGGACTTCCATACAAGCCTAGCCCATTAACAAATGAGTGTCAGCCCACACTATATAAAACCAATAGCCCACAATCTAATTAGTCTTCCTTTTAATCTCTAAATTAATTCATAATTAATTTAAGACTAAGACTAATTAAATAACATAACTTCATATTAATATATTATAACTTATAATATATTAATAAACATATGTGTATAACTCTCATAAAATTATCCATAAATAGTTCGGGTGAAATGCAACCCAAATGGACCATGCCGGGTCGGGTCAAGTATATACCAAATAAGTTATGGACTTAGACACCTTATCTAACAGCAAGTTGTGTATAGTCAGCCTTCATATGGCCTGTTTGCTTGCAACTGAAACAAACTCGAAATCCCTTGGGGTATTCTTTAGCCATATCCCCCTCCTTTCCACACAGGTAGCAAGACAACCCAGACCGACATGGTCCCTTGTGAGCCTTGCCCAATTTCCTGCAAGTGTGGCCCTTCTGGCCTCCAGATCTCTAGTCAGTGGGCTTAGCCCGCTTAGTCATCGGCTGCGACTGTACTGGCCTCTTGTCCCTACCTTGCGTCTCCCTCTCCTCCCTAGCATGAGTCTCCAGCTCCATCTGTCTCCTCCTGGAATTAGTCTGCAACTCAGCCAATGTCCTATACGTTGTGTTCGCCAAAAATCCCTGATATCCCTCCATAGAACACTCAAGTATCGGGCCATAGGATCCTACTCTATCGATACCTTCTCAGGGCAAAATAAATCCCTGTCATGAAACATCCTGGTGATCTTAGTTACTGTTTCTGTCTTCTTCTTGAGAGACTTGAACTCCTGGGCTAACCTTTCCTGCTCAACTGCGAGTAAAAAACTCATCCTTGAACATCGTAGTAAACCTCTCCTAAATCATCGCAACATGCTCTGTATGCGTGTAGTCATCGGTCATAAACTTCCACCAGTCATTCGCTCCCAATCGAAGTAGGTTTATTGCAAACCGATCCCTCAAATTCTACGGATAGGAAAAGGTATAGAAACATCCCTTAACATCAGAGATCCATCTCATAGTGGCAATCGGATCCTGGGTCCCATCAAACAGGGTGGATTCGTGTTTGTGAACTCCCGATTCCACAACGAATCAGTTCCCTACAGTCTCACAACAACGAGAGCTATAGCAACAACAACCTCAGTGACAGCAGTATAACGCTCATCAAAGGTCTCAATCAGTGTGGTCTTAACAGACCCAAACATCTCTATAATAGCCTCTTGGATTGCCAGAACCACCTACACGACTACTATCTTATGAATCTCATCATCACTACCACTCAGCCTCTAAGGGTCGACGGAGCCTGAACCTCGAGTGACCACCATATTGAAATGCATAAGAAAATCATCAGTAGAAGCTAAAAACATATAACGACTCTCACATCTCTACAAGCTCTTAAGCCCCTCAAGATTATTCCCTAAGCTGTGTACGAATCCAATGCTTTCAGTAGTAGGTGCCTATTACTACCTTCCAAACCAATCCGTATTCACCTCGGGTCGTACCCTCGAGACCCCAAGAACTCTACCACCTTATATCAGCTATGGACTTGCCCTATCGGTACCTAAGGAACTCAAACATAGGTCTAGATACTAGTTCTAGACCACACCCATCATTGATCTACCTCACGGGATCTCCGCTGCCCTCGTCATTTGCCTCGTGTATTGCAATTATACATAGTACGAGACTTGATAGACATTCAAATAAATAATCCTACCTCAAATCCACATCTAAATAAGGAACAAGAAGAAAAGCTAAATCAGGCATAAAAAATATAAAAACCTAACTATGTACAACTAGAAAGCATATGCCAAACAAATAAATAAGGCAGACTCAATCCCATACTGTTTCAGCAAGATTCCATAGCCTACTCCTAGCTAGCATGCAATCCTATTTGCTCATAATATAACTTGTCTGCTCAACACTACTAAAATGTAAATTGATGTATTTTGGGAAACTGCCGCTCGAGCATTGGTCGGTTGTACACACTACTTCTCTGGGTTTTCCTTCTGTAAAAAGTCTTCATTTCTTGTTAAGTTATTAAAATGTTCAAATCCTCAATTTGAGTTTGGAATCACCCAAAATTTCATCCAAATCCCTCAAACCAGGGCTCTGATACCAAATTGTCACACCTCAAATTTTTGACCAAAATTTTCATTTTTAAAACTTCTAAAAACATAGTTTCACAACCATATCAATTACAAGTCATCTCGAAACCACAAATGTCATAGTTATCAGAGTACATAAAAGATCATGTCCCAGTAGTAAATTGTTGGATAAGGTGTCTAAGTCCATAACTATGCTTGGTATGTACTTGACCCGATTTAGCATGGTCCATTTCGGTTGCATGGCCATCTGAATAATTTGGATAGACTTTTGTGAGAAGATGATATTTATGGTTTATTAATATATTATAAGTTCTAATATATTAATATGAATTATTTGATTAGTATTGATCAAGAATTAGTTTGGAATTAATTTTGTGACCAAAAGAGACTAATTAAATAAATGGGGATTGATTTGGTAAATCATTCATTCTTATAAAGTGGGGCTTATGATCTATAGTTCTTCATGATGGGCTAAACCCATGTGGTGACCCATGGATACTCCATGGAGGTTAAAACCCATGGATCAAGAAGAATGTGGAAATACATGAGTTACATGGTGTAACCCTAATGAGCACACTATATAAAGAAGCCTCATACCTGTAAAATCGACACTTAAGAGATACAAGTGAGGGCTAGCCGATTTTGGTGCAATATAATCTTCTCTCAAGTTATTCCAATTGTTGGTGGTGTTGTGTGAAGCATTTGAGGCATCACATTTGGGGGTGCTAGGCTCACAAGGTCTTAAGGTATCAAAGCTACAAGAAAGGTATGTCATTCTACTAGATTTTTGTATTACATATACCCCATGATATGCTAGTTAGAATGAAACCTTGGAAAAATCAAAGTTTGCATGTATAATAGAGAAAACATAGATCCAAGGTTTATAGGGTTGGATGCACACCATAGGAGTGATAGAATGCTCAAAATCCATCAGTGGTATCAGAGCCTAGGCTTGTTTTGAATTATACTTGATGCAACTTGCTTAAAAATCGATTTTCTACTCACTGTTCAGTGAACTCGCCGATTCCAATGGGGGGAGTCGACGAGTTCATGTGAAAATTCATCCAACTCGTCGAGTTGGTTCTTGCACTCGACGAGTTGGAGGCCATGAGTGCAGAATTTCGAGTTTCAATGCTGGAATTGGACTAGGATCATTAGGCTAAACTGTTTTTAGATTGTTAAACCTTTTTGTTGATGTGGTAATGATTATGCTTATCCAATTTCGAAGATAATTGTCAAAGTTTCAAGTTTTATATTAAGTTCATATGACTCTTGAAAATTGTTGATATGAATTATGCATGCTTATGAGCTTTGTTAGATCATAGAAATTATTTGACACGCTTGTTTCTTTAATTGTTGATCTAAATGTTTTTAATGGACTCCATATCTTGTCCTCCAGTTATGGAATTCTAAGGTTTTTTTCCACTAAAATCATTAAAACTCATAAGATACAGAAATGAAAGGTTTTGAATAGTTTCAAAACTTGCCCTCAAGTTTTGGAATTTGTAAAGTCACTTTTAAAATACTTTAATTCCAAACCCTAGAATTTTAAAAGTTTCAAATTCAACCCTTATACTATTATATTATTAAAAGTCTAATAATTATATATATATATATATATATATATATATATATATATATATATATATATATATATATATATATATATATATATATATATATATATATATGTATGTATAAGAATAAGTCAGTCTTACTGTTAGTAGGCCTCATTCATAAAGCCGGTGTATAAGGGGGTATAAGGTTGCTGCCTATAAAATGGCAGCTTAATGAGTGTCTACTGTCAATCAACGCTTCCTTGACTGGTGGAGGGTCGTTAGCTGAATAGGTAGGACAAAGATTATAATTCTCATTAAAAGTATAATGATAATAAAATAACTAAATGTTTTTAATTAAATTCCCAATCTTAGTTACTCTAGGAAATTGTGAAATTGATGCTAACCCATGAAATTACACTTTGCACCTTGCTAAGTTGTTAGTGGAGCGTGTGTGGTTAACTGGCACACTAACTTGGACTAACAAGGGTGGCAAATGGTGGCTTAAGGTTTATCACAGATCGGTGTAGCGTGTGTGGTTAATCGGCACATCGATTAGGTGATAAAATTAAGAGTACCAAGTTAATTTGCATGGTTATTCACTCCTTGTTTGTGATCCTCAGTATCCTAGTCACGAAATTGAAAGGCATAATCGAGATTTAAACATGCCATTGAATTGTTCAATGAATCTCAAAAGATCTAGGAGTTTCAATCCAATTAAAACCTAATAATCTATTTTGTTTTCATGGTGGAAATTGGTAAATCGTCATTTGCCTACCTTCAAATATTTTGTAGCTTGGATTACGGCATCCCTCTTCCAAGTTATATAATATTGTGTTGGGTCCTAGCCTTAATATTTCATTTGGGTGTCTTATTAAGGACTATTTATCTAATCTAAACTCGTCTTTTTTCCTTTTCAGATGTCTTCCAACAATGCTTCTGGCTCAAAACCTACTGCTCCTTCTCTCTCATAAACCTTTGTGGGAGAGGCATCTTTGATGGAACTAGTTTCAATGATTGGATTAGGAACATAATGATGGTCACTCGTTATGAGGAAAAGGAATATGTCCTCGACAAGGAGCTTAAGGTCATCGATGAGTCTTCTACTACTCCCGAGGAGATTGTTGAGTACACTACCCATGAGAAGGATGCAATTAAGGTATCTTGTATCATGTTGGCCACCATGACAACAGAACTCCAGAAATCCTATGAAGAGTTCTACCCTTATGAGATGTACCAGGACCTGATGGAAAGATACCACCAGAGTGCTCGTCAGGAAAAGGTATGAAATCATCACCTCCATGATAACAATAAAACTGAAGGATGGAGAGTCTATCACGGGCCACCTGCAGAAAATCCAAAGATTCGTGGACCGTTTGCTAAGGTTAAATGTGAACTTTGATGAGGAGCTAGAAATAGATATCATTCTACACTCGTTACCCTCCTGTTATGATCAGTTCCGCATGACCTATCATATGAACTAGGAGGAGGTCACACTTAGAAAACTTCAAGGACTTTTAAGGATTGCTGAAAGTAGTCTCAAAGGTAAGAATGTTGTTACCACTCCTACTACAACCCTTTTTTTGGAAATCGGGCAAGGTAAAGGGAAAAATAAGAAGACCCCTTCAAAGGGTACCAATGGAAAGTCTCTTGATGGCTCCTATTCGAGTGGAACCAATGGTGGTTCTGCCACTCCCTCTTCCAAGCCGAAGGATGCACAATGCTTCTACTGTCAGGAAAAGGGGCACTGGAAGCGAAGCTGCCCCAAGTACTTGTAGGATGTTAAGGATGGGAAATTTAAACCCACCCATGCAGGTATTTACACTATATTGTCTAATAAATCACCACATACTATTTCTTGGGTCCTTGATACAGGGTGTGGAATTCACATTTGTTCTGATTTGCAGGGCCTAAAAAGAAGTGAGGATGTGGAGCATGGGAAGATACACTTGATCATGGGGAATGGGAAAGCTTCACCTGACACCAAGATTGGAGTTTATTCTTTATTGCTTACTAGTGGATTAATATTAGATTTGAATAAATGTTTTTACTTGTCTGAAATGGCGAGAAATATTATTTCCTTTCATGGTTTGTACAAGCAAGGATTTACTTTTTCATTTGATAATGAATGTGGTGGTATTAATGCTTTTTATAACGGTGTTTTTTATTTTAAAGCATTACCTTGTGATGGTGTATATGAAATTGTGTCGATTGTAGACAACTTAGGAAATAATGTATTGCATATTGATTCTTCCACTAGTTTTGATAAGGCATCCTTGTGGCATTGTCGTCTTGGACATGTCAACAAGAAGTGCATAGGCCAACACCAAAAGGCTGGAGTCTTGGAGTCATTTGACTTAAAGTCACATGATAGTTGCGAATCTTTTTTACTTGGAAAAATGACTAAGCCACCATTCACTGGTACTTGTGCTAGGGGTGAAGATTTGTTAGATTTCGTACACATAGATGTGTGTGGACCCTTCAGAACCGCCACAAGGGCTAACCGCTTCTATGTGACTTTTACTGATGATTATAGTAGATATGGTTATGTCTACTTCATCAAGCATAAGTCAGAAACCTTTGAAAGATTCAAATAGTTTAAACAAGAAGTGGAGAATCAGTTGGGTAGAAAGATAAAGATGCTCCGATCCGATCGGGTGGTGAGTATCTTAGTATCGAGTGCCTTGACTATCTTAAGGAATGTGGAATTGTTTCACAATTGACACCTCCTAGGACACAAAACTGAATGGTGTTGCTGAGAGGCACAATCGAACCTTGTTAAACATGGTTCGTTCCAAGATAAGTCGAGCTTCGTTACCAATATCATGTTGGGGGTATGCCTTAGAAACTGCCGCCCATATCCTTAATCTAGTCCCTACCAAAAAAAGTTGCCAAAACACTTCACGAGATGTGGACTGGGAAAGTTCCCACTTTAGACCACATCATGATTTGGGGTTGTGAGGCTTTTGTGAGGCGTGAGACTCACGACAAGCTCGAACCTCGAAGTGAGTGGTGTATTTTCATAGGCTACCCACAAAAATCCTTTGGTTATCTCTTCTACAGACCGAGTGACAATGTTGTCTTCGTGGCAAGGAGAGGAGCCTTTTGTGAGAGAGAGTTTATAAGCCAAGGAAACAGTGGGAGGCAAATTGACCTTGAAGAACTTCAAGAGTCAAGCGGTGAAGAAACCTCAAACACTAGCAATCAACTTGAGGAGGAAACTCCTGTTGAGCCGATTGATTAATCCGTACCTCTGAGGCGTTCCACAAGAGTTAGGAGCACACCTGATTTTTATTAAGGTTTCCATATTACTACAAAATTTGATGCATTTATCAGTGATAGTACACTGATAAATTTGGATGAACCTAGCAACTTCAAGGAAGCCATGGCAGACCCTGAGTCTGCCAAATGGAAAGAGGCTATGGACAACGAGATTCAATCCATGTATGAAAATGAAGTTTGGAACTTGGTTGACAATGTATCGGGTCGTAAGACAGTCAGATGCAAATGGATCTTCACGAAGAAGACCGACATGGATGGGAAGGTACACACGTATAAGACGCGACGGGTTGCGAAGGGCTTTACTCAAACTCCGGGAGTTGACTATGATGAGACCTTCTCACCAGTAGCGAAGATTAAGTCTATTAGGGTTATGCTAGCCATAGCTGCATTTCATGATTATGAAATATGGCAAATGGACGTGAAAACTACTTTCCTTATTGGAAAGTTGGATGAGGATGTTTACATAAGTCAGCTAAAGGATTTTGTTGATGCAAAGTACCCTAATAGAGTGTGTAAGTCTGAGAAATCCATCTATGGATTAAAACAAAGCATCTCACAGATGGAATATTTGTGTCGATGAGAAAGTCAAAGAGTTTGGATTTTCGAGGAGTGAGGATGAGTCCTGTATATATGTTAAGGCTAGTGGGAGTATAGTTAGCTTTTTGGTATTGTATGTGGATGACATACTACTCATTGGAAATGACATCCCAACCTTACAGGAGGTTAAGTCGTGGCATGGGAAGTGTTTCGCTATGAAGGACCTTGGGGAAGCTGCCTATATCCTAGGGATATGGATATTGAGAGACATGAGTAAGAGACTAACTGGACTTAGTCAAAGTACCTACTTGGATAAGGTGTTGAAAAGATTCAGCATGCAGGATTCCAAGAAAGGTGATTTACCAATCTAGAGTAATGATAAACCGAGTAAGACTCAGAGTTCGAGTACAAAGGCTGAGATAGCTGAGATGAGTCGAGTACCATATGCTTCCACTGTAGGCTCAATCATGTATGCTATGACTTGTACTCGCCCCGATATGGCCTTTGCTTTGAGCATGGTCAGCAGATACCAAGGGAATCCTGGCAAGGCTCACTAGACTACAGTAAAGAATAATCTCAAGTACCCGCGGAGGACTAAGGAATGGGTCCTTATCCTTGGTGGGAGTGATGACTTGAGAGTAGTAGGGTATAGTGATGCCAACTTTCAGACTGACAGGGATAATTTCCGCTCTTAGTCGAGCTAGGTCTTTACCCTAAATGGAGGAGAAATTACTTGGAAAAGTTCCAAGCAGGAGACAGTAGCTATTTCAACTTGTGAATCAGAGTATATAGCAACAAGCGAGGCGGAAAAGGAGGCAATATGGCTGAAGAAATTCATTGGAGACCATGGAGTTGTACCAGATATAAAGGAGCCTATGGAGATTTTCTGTGATAAAGAGCGTGCAGTTACCTTAGCCAAGGAACCAAGGGATCACGACAGATCCAGGCACATCGACAGAAAATACAACTTCATTAGACATCAAATAGAAGAAGGACTCCTCGTGGCAAAGATGGTATCATCAGATGAGAAGCCAGCAGATCCCCTCACGAAGGGACTGTGTAGGGTCAAGCATTTATAACATGTGAGGCGAATTGGGCTGAAGGATGATATTAGTTTTAGTAATTAGATATCTTAGCTTTCGAAACTTGTAATAATTGAAAATGTAATTGCCATTTGATGTTTAAATAAAAGGTGTTTTTATTTACTACTATGGTACTGTCTTGTGTCAATCATTTACTATTGTTTCATTTTGCATGTTTTGACTTCCAGAATAATTATATTATTCGAACTATCCACAGTCGATCATACTTTGGAAGTAGGTATTGAAATAAGACTATCATGAATTGGGTTTGTGGATTTGTATGAATTGTATTAGACATAGCAATTATTGCTGCAACATTCATGAGTGCTCATAAGTTCTGAGTATTGGATTCAGCCCGTGCTCACTTGTATCACTTCATGGAATTTATCTCGAGTAATTGTGAGATGGTAATATCATATAAGTCTTCAAACCAAGAGATATGAGTTGTTGACTATGAGTTGGTTGTACATTGATAGTACGAAAACACATCAGTAACTTGATGTTATAAAACGTGTTGTTGTGTACAATATAATGATTAGTTAGTACAAGCATACGAGTCAAGGTTTTTCTGTTCCTTTTAGTCTTTGGAGGATTAAAAGCGATATCTTGGGCCCCTCGATGATTTTGTTTTGACTTATGTGTTGGGCCTGGTCAGAATTGAATTGATGTGTTCGATTAAGTTCTATTTCAAACAAATCGAAAATCGGGAAACAAACTGCTGGACAATAAGTACGATGTTGTTCCATGTATTTGTCTGGTTGATATCTTAAATAGTGGATTAGATGATCACTTATGTAAAATGGCACAACTTAGTTCCACGAGACTTTTAAGAGCTACGATTGCTGGTCGGATCCTGAAGTTGTACTTGCAACTATAGTTATTAGACTTATCCAAGTGGGAGAGTGTTGGATAAGGTGTCTAAGTCCATAACTATACTTGGTATGTACTTGACCCGATTTAGCATGGTCCATTTGGGTTGCATGGCATCAGAACAATTTGGATAGAGTTTTGTGAGAAGAGGATATTTATGGTTCATTAATATATTATAAGTTCTAATATATTAATACAAATTGTTTAATTAGTATTGATCAAGAATTAGTTTGGAATTAATTTTGTGATCAAAAGAGACTAATTAAATAAATGGGGATTGATTTGGTAAATCATTCATTCTTATAAAGTGGGCTAATGATCCATAGTTTTTCATGATGGGCTAAACCCATGTGGTGACCCATGGATACTTCATGGAGGTTAAAACCCATGGATCATGAGAATTGTGGAAAGACATGAGTTACATGGTGTAACCCTAATGAGCACACTATATAAAGAAGCCTCATACCCGTAAAATCGGCAATTAGGAGATATAAGTGAGGGCTAGCCGACTTTGGTGCAATATAATCTTCTCTCAAGTTATTACAATTGTTGGTGGTGTTGTGTGAAGCATTTGAGGCATCACATTTGGGGTGCTAGGCTCACAAGGTCTTATGATATCAAAGCTACAAGAAAGGTATGTCATTCTATTAGATTTTTGTATTACATATACCCCATGTTTTGCTAGTTAGAATGAAACCTTGGAAAAATCAAAGTTTGCATGTATAATAGCGAAAACATAGATCCAAGGTTTCTAGGGTTGCATGCACACCATAGGAGTGTTAGAATGCTCAAAACCCATCATAAATTCCCAGTGCGTGTGTACAATCAGACCTTCTCCTTCCCAGGGTCCTGCTAAATACCTGCCACATACAAATCAACAACTATAAGCACGAAGCTTAGGGAGACCCCCAAAATACCACTTATAACACAACATAAGTAAACAACTTCGGGTTATCTGCATCCCTGGGACTATCAGCAATCCCGATGAACTAACAACACACTTGTATGGTTATCCACAACCACTAGACGGCTATCAGCAGCCCTAGTCACAACAAATACCATTTCAACACATAACATAACATAATAGCTACACCCAGCAGGTCATGATATTACAGCTAGCCTACCATACAGGTAAGAGTATGTGAGGAGACTCACCTAATACTGATGACACGAAAATCTAGCACCCGAGCTGCCGGATCTAGACTCCGCCTAGTTAACAAAATAATTAACCTGAATTAAAATTAAGGTCTAAATCACTCATGAGTCCAAAGTCCATGGTTAATCTTTCTAAGGGAAAAAAGACTATTTTGCCCCTCCATAGGTCCAAAACCCTAAACTTTGACCAAAAGTCAAAATCAACAAAAGTCAGCAGAAAGTCAACACCCAGCGAGTACGTTGGGTGTACTACCTCTAACGTTGGGCATACAATCTGGCTAAGGACGCGATGGGGATTCACCGGACTACGCTGCACATAATTGGTAGTACGCACGATGTACTCTACAAAACCTCCATTTCCTTACTTTTGTGGTCTTAATCCATTAAGACAACCATTCCATCCATAGATCTGACTAATTTAAGAGATCTTAATCCATAAAGTCGTGGGCTTTAAGCCTTTTCATGACTAGGAGAGGCTAAAACATCATTTCATCCATTCCAAAGTACTTTACTCATGCATGAAGTAAAAGGAAAGATCAAACAAACATTTTTGTCAACCTAGATGCCTTAAGATACATGAAAGGACGACTTAAACTCTTTGGAGAGTCTCAAACTCAAAAAAGGTCCAAACTTGAGGACTTAAGCTCACGAATCTTACACTAAAGAGGTTTTAAAGAAGACTACCCAAGGTATAAGCTTTATACCTGAAAATGACACAATGGTGGGAAGTTTTTGGATCTCTATGCTTGATGGCACCTTCCTCTTCTTCTATAACCTTCTTCTTTAACTATAATAGCCAATAATCACTCGAAACTTGCAAACACACATACAACCCACACACACGAGATTATGGTTTTAGAGAGGGTTGGAGGATGATAAGAGTGGCTAGAAATGAGACCATGATTTTCTTTATATAGGGACCAATTAGGGTTTTGCATGTGAGTGTAACAGCCCGGAATTTCAAATATCGATATAATTATGATTTGGGGGTGTTTTAAGAAGGGACTCGACGAGTTGGAGCCTAGACTCGCCGAGTAGGATCGCAGACCGGGTCGCGGGTTCGCGACTGGACTCGACGAGTCCAGATAGGGACTCGGCGAGTCTGCGCTGTTTGGCGAAAACCCTAACCGTTCAGGTTTGGGACGTATAAGAGGCACCCATTGGCCGTCATTGTTCAGTTTAGCCTTCTGAGAAGAACCCTAAATCGAGTGGGTGCATCTGGAGCAAAGTTTAAGAGCCATTGTTGATCTTGGAAGAGTTGTTGTGCAAGGAAGAGAAGGGCTTGGCTAAAGGAACAGCAAGGGAGTCACGTTCTGAAGATTTGGGGACACAGAGGGCACATTATTCAGGTAAGAATTCGAGTTATGCTCTGCTATATTGATGTGTTTATGGAATTAGGGTTTGTGGAACCCTTTTTGATTAGACTGAATGCTACCCTAGTCCCCCAAACGATTGTGACCCTGTATTAGGACCTTAGAGGTCCAGAAGGTCCCATGCTTGTGTATTTCGGGACAATACTTATCTCAGGAAGCAGTTTGATCGACTGCATGGCATGGACTCGACGAGTCTGATGAACAGACTCGGCGAGTAGCTTGAAGAATAACTGGGACTCGTCGAGTTGTTCTTCAGACTCGGCGAGTTGAGTCGGGGTGGCCCCGCGATTCTTCCAGGAGGAACTCGTCGAGTAAAAGGGGATACTCGACGTGTAGAAAGGGAATCTTAAGGAATCGGTGAGTCAAGGGCGAGTGGACTCAGAGTCGTTGAACTCGGCGAGTCTTGGGGTGACTCGGCGAGTTAGGTCGCGGGTTAAGTGAAGTTCTGAGTATGGGGACTCGGCGAGTCATAGGGTTGACTCGGCGAGTAGGGTCAGTCAGGGGATGACTTTGACCTTGTCTTTGACCAAGGATTGACCAGTGGTTCCAGGGGTATTTTGGTAATTGTTGTTATTGTTTGAGTTCAGTGCATTGGTGACTGTCCAGAGGTGGAGATCGTATCAGTGATCGGAGCAGCTTGAGCTATCTGTTCAGTCGGCAGTTTCGAGGTGAGTTATCCTCACTATATCGCTAGGGTGTATGGCACCAATGCCAACCCTTTTATCGGATGGAAATCCGGGTAGTTGTCGGTTGTTATATGTTATGGGCCGGAAGGCAATACATGTTATGGGTCGGAAGGCATTACTATGTGGACCGGAAGGTCATGGCCTGGAAAGGCGTATGTATGCATTTAGTATGTTGACTGATTCATAGGGTAATGTTATGATAGTGACCGGCTAGATCGGTATCTTGTTTAGAGTAATGCTATGATATGTGATCTGTTGATCGATTGTTGTCTATGAATTGCTATATGATTATTTGTTATGTTATATATATGCATTTTATACTTATGGGCCGGAAGGCGATATGTTATGGGCCGGAAGGCAATATGTTGTGTGATGGACCGGAAGGTCAGGGCCTGGAAAGGCGTATATGTGGTTGGTATTCTGGGGGTATCTCACTAAGCTTTCGGGCTTACAGTTGTGGTTTTATGTTTCAGGTTCTCAAGAGTCTGTGACAAGGCAAAGGCGTGATCGTACCGTTCCTCGCGTTGGTGTCTTATGATATAAACCTGGGAAATTACTCTGTTAAATAATGTATTGAAAACCTTTTGTAACAACGTTAATAAAATGGGTGATTTTGAAAAGTTTTAATTGTTTTGAAATTTCGGATGTTACAGTGAGCCTAGTACACCCAACGTACTATGTGTCCTCTGTGATTCTACATGGTGCATGAGTACACAGCGTATACTCATGTGTATGCCCCCACGTACTTCTCAAGCCAAATTTTCTCTTTTAGGGATTAATTCTGATGTTTTAAGGAAAGATTCAAGAATGATAATTCTACCTCATTTTGGGATGTTACAACTTATGTGTATAGTATCTTCAGTTTACTCAAATGAGTTGAAGGGTTCAATCCTTAGGACACCCTGATTCTCGAGTATTTGACATGTATATTATACCAATGTGAAAATTCAATCTTTAAGATATTTTCATTTATGCATAAGTTTGACTTTGTGTTTGCTTTTAGTTAATTAAGGATTGCACTAAAATGGGGAAGGAATGTTGGTGATTTAGTGTTATCAACATATATTGGTGTAATTATTATTAATATTGAGATAAACCGAGCTTCATTTACTAACCAAGCTTGGAGATGCGGGGATACACACTCGGTGTGATAAATATAAACTTGAGAGTATGGGGATCTGGGGGCATCGCAACTAGGTGCAGGGTCCCACGGGGCTGTAGTCCCTTAGCTGGGTCTAGGGGTAGCGTCCCTAGCAGGGTCCGGGGGGCGGGGGGGGGGGGGGGGGGGGAGAGCCCCTGGCGGTGGTTATGTCTTAATAACCAACAAATTTTGGTTCCAAAAGAAGGCAATTTCTGGTTAACTACTTTTCCCTCTAGTATAAGAACCTTTTTTGGTTTCAGAAAAAAGTTTGGAACTTACATACACAAAAATCATATATTGATTTGTTCTATCTCTCAAGAACACAAAAACATCAAGGTATATTCTGTGTTTCTGATTAGAAGTGGCGTGACTTCTAAATTGAAGTTCTTTGATTTATCCTAAATCTGATTTGTGATAGGCTATAGGGTCGAAATCACAGATTTTGAAAAGTGATTGCAATCATAATTCAAGAAATATCTAAGTATATTGATATTCTTAGGACCTAGAATTCTAACAGCTTTAAGAAAGAGATCCTTATTTTTGGAGAAACATGATTTGACTTAGGGGAAGATCTTGGAAATTTTAGAAAAAATGAAATGTGGGATCACCAAATAAATAGCACCCCTTTCCAAATTTAACTTATTATGACATCTTTTTGCATTAAAAAAAAAAAGAAAATATATAGTCATACCTATTAAATATTGTATTCATTTAGTCTATTAATTAAAAAAATAAAACAACACCTAAGTGTAAAATGATTTGCCAATTTGGTTTGACCTGTAGATGTTAATATTATTTTACTACTTTGTGTTAGATTGATAATTGGTTGATTGAATAACAATATAAAAAATACAAATATAAATATGAAATTAGGAGAGAACCTTAAATTAACTATATATAAGAGGACACAACTATATATAATACTAAAATTAGAGTTCTATGATCTATATAAAAAAAAGGATATGACACGGTTTTTCGAATGTGTCACATGTCGCATATAAAACATGGGACCATCATATGATTCGGTTTACAACCACATCCTATATTATCGTATGACACTAATTCGGTTTACAACAACATCCGATATTACTGTATAACAATGTTCTATGAACAACTGTGTGTTCACAGTAATTAACGACATCACATAAGAAATATATAATAATTGATATATAATATATTTCGATAACAAGTTACATCTTAGGGTTCCTTCTCGTCTAAAGAACACAGTTGAAGATCATGTAGTGTATAATAAATAAATTAAACCACCAGAATAGTCCTTACGGTTTTTTTTTTCTTCAAGTTCCATCCCTCAATGAATGTGATTGAAAAAATGGGGGGGGGGGGGGGGTGCTTCTAGTTCCCCCAAAAAACAGTTAAGTTATTATTCTAATTCATAAACGATTTATGGGTTTATGTACTCGTATTTGATAACTTTGTTTTAACAGTCACATACTCCAAATGAAGTATCAATGAGATATTGATCATTAAAGTATTGTGTTTGAAATAGATATTCCAAAAATTAAAGATGTACCACATAGGAATATTGTGGAAGTTTAAACCACTTTACATATGGTAACATTAGATTAAGGTTTGAATGAAATAAACATATTAACATTTTCTAATAGTGTAGTTAAATGTCACACATAGTTTATGTGAATTTTTTAGTTTTCTTTTTCCACCTACTATAACATATAGACTTTATTATAAGGATTTTGTCCATAATGACTATTTTGTAAGGTATATCGTTGTATATATATTATACGATCATATATAACCTATAATTATTGTGTGAATGTATAATTAAATATGGTCCAATCATTTGAACAAGGGTATTATAGTAAATTGAATATTTAAATTAATTATTATATAAATTAAATCCCTATAATCTTGAAAACGTAATTAATATATTTAATTTAAAACACCAATTTAGGGATTAATTCTCCAAGCTGTCTCCATTCAAAACGGGTCGTACTTTTCTTCATCGCCATCGTCCCTATCACAACTATAATAAACATCGGATGTTCTTCATCAAATGATGATCTCCTAGATTCAAACCTTGGCATTGATTGTTAAGATCAGATGATGTATATTCTTCTTCCTGATCCCGTTTAGTCATCAACACTTTCTCCTTAAGGAAGACACGTTTGGGGTAGACATGATCGGATCTCTACTTCCTTTTTCTCAATTTCCTGTACACCGATGTTGGTTCTCTACCTCCCTAGAAAATGATTCAACAGGTTTTGAGTCGAACTGGTGGTATGCTCAATTTGTAATATATTTATCTCTTGTATCAGGTAAATCATTAATACCTATCAAATTTCTTTCTCTTTTGTTGAATATAATTGGGGTTACCCTCAAATTCTCAAATCATAGGCTCGTTAATTTACAAATCATAGAGTTTATTTGCTTATGTAATTTGTATAGGTATAATCATATCTATTACATTAATGTTGATCTTTCTATCTTAATTACTTTTGCTATGATCTATTGTAATTTTCATATGCCCTGTAAGTGTATGATGAAATGTCATAGAGAAATACGGTTACATACTTACATACTCAGCTATTACCAGTTTTCATATAGTAATTTAGTAGTAGTGGGTACTTCTAACAACCCTTTTCTTTATATATAGTAATTTAGTAGTAGTGGGTACTTCTAACAACCCTTTTCTTTATATGGGATTTATTTTATTATTATACAAAAACAAAATTAACAATTTGTGTGGTGAAGCCTATGAGTATCCAAACATCAATTAGTCCATACACATACATATTGAAGTTTTACATTGAAAGTTTAGTGTTTCATTATATTTGTCATTTTTTTTTCAATCTCTATCATCTGAATGATACTTTATCTAGTTGTTAGTGACCTTTTGTTTACTGATTTTCCATGCCTTGGTTTTATGGATGTTTGTATATATTCAGATGCCAGAATGTCAAAGTACGGTGGAATGATGTGAAATTATAACAAGTGAAAACACAAAAATCAATGAAGTCACAGAATTCAGGGAAGAAGAAGATATAGAATGAAATGACGTAATGATGAATAATAACTAATTCCAGGGAATCTTCCTCTATCACTAGTACATACTAGGAGCCAATTAGAAACCAAAGAAAAATAATGTAACAAGTACAATAACGAGATCTTACTTCCCTTTTATTTTTCTCTCACATCAAGTCACCTTTTAGCCATTTTCTTTAATTTCCTTTTTTATCCGCTATGAGTAAACATGCAAAACTCTTGGCTTACCCACATTTGGTCTCAATATTTCTAGACATGTATCAGATAAACTAAATCAATGGAGAAAGATACCTCCCCTACTTGAATCCTATGATTAACTGATACCTCTAGTCTAAGAAGGTCGTGGAGAGAAACATCATTGGCTAAATAAGCAACAAAAAATCCATCATATAATTCTCATACATCTGAATGAATTAAGAGCTTGGTATCATCGAGACTTCTCTAATCAAGAAGAAACCACATAACATTGAGGAACAAATAGGGTCAAATCCTCTAAAGATGTCTGATACTAGTAAGAAGTGTCTTCAATGGGATTGAATTCTTCAAGAGTTGTATTTTTCAACTATTCTTCAAGAATTCTTCGGTGTGTATAAAAATTTATGGTGTTACGGACCTAGAAACCATTTTTTATTCTTCAATTATTCATTGATACTTGACTTTTTCAAGAGCATTCTTTAAGAATGCTTGAATTCTTCAAGAATTGTAAATTGTCTTCAGTTAAAATTTCTAATACAGGTTATATATTTTATTCTCAAAGAATGTAATTTTGTAATTAATATAATTTTTTGAGTACTGTGTAAAAAAGAGTAGTATATTCTTTAAAAATATGTCATAATATATTCATATATTCTTAAAGAGTTATATACCCAAAAAATTCTCTGTGTAAAAGTAATCAATTAAACTGAAATTAAAATTAAATGTTGCATATTCTATAAAACCATTACATTTTCTTTAAAACACTACGTTTCTATAAGAATGCTTTGTGCAATTGAAATTCGTTAAAATCATATTAGAATTGAAATTGAAATAGATTAAAACGTGATAAGAAAAATCAATCAAACATATATCCTTAAAACCCTCCATTCCTAATTTGTTTATCATCAAAATGTCAAGTTTACCCTTCTGATGGTTTCAATATAGAAAATAATTATTTTTTTTCCATTTAATTTCAATAATGCCATTGTTGATCCTAACCCTCCATTTTTTTTAATCTGATTGATATAATTTGGTCATACATTAACAATATAAGGACAATTCACATTTATATATATATATATATATATATATATATATATATATATATATATATATATATATATATATATATATATATATATATATATAGGGTTATGTTCATGTGAGACTATCATATTTTGTGAGACATCGAGACGCAATCCTAGCTATCCATTTTGGAGATAAAAAATATACATTTTTAATATGCAAAATAAATGAAAATTTTTGAAATTTAAAAAAAAAACTATTATTTTCATCATTTTTTACCCAAAAGAAAAAAAAAATAAAAATAAAGAAATAGCGTTTATTTAAAAAAAAAATACATGAAATATTCTAATAGAATATTATCCAAGATAAGTGGCTAGCATCACGTCTCACAAAATTAGCATTGGCTAGGATCAAGTCCTCCATCACTCTCTGTCCCACCTCTCCCCAACAAATGGGTGTCCGACACCTCCTCCCATACAGAAGCTTTAATGGAGGCATACCAATACTCGAATGGTGGGTGTTGTTGTAAGAAAACTCGGCCAGTGGTATGTAGGTGTCCCAACTTCCTGTGAAATCCATGACACATGCACACAACATGTCCTCAGGTGACTGAATCGTCTGCCCGTCGGTCTGCGGGTGGTAGGCAGTGCTAAAATGCAAGCGCGTGCCCAACTCCTCATGAAATTTCTTCCAGAACATGGAAGTGAAACACACATCTCGATCCGACACTATCGAGATCGGCACTCCATGCCGTGCTACCACCTCTCTCACATAGATCTCGGCCAATATCTCTGCAGAAGAGTGTTACTTTTACTTGGGGTCCCGAGCAGCAAACCTCATTTGAGACTCTTCGCCAGAGGTTGTGCGGAGCCCCGGTGTTAGGTCTTCCCGAGGGAATAGAGAAATTTGTGGTTTATTATGATGTATCTATATCCGGGTTGGGTGCGGTGCTAATGCAGAGAGGCACGTGATAGCATACGCATCGAGGCAGTTGAAGCCTCATGAGACGAGATACCCCACCCACGATCTAGAGCTTGGGGTGGTGGTGTTTGCCCTTAAGATCTGGCGCCACTATTTGTATGGGGTACGGTGTACCATATACACGGACCACAAGAGCCTGAAGTATCTCATGGATCAGCCCAACCTGAATATGCGATAGAGGAGACGGTTAGATGTGGTGAAAGACTATGACTGTGAGATCCTATATCATCCGGGTAAAGCTAACGTGGTAGCCGTCGCCCTGAGCCGTAGAGTAGAGAGTGCACGATTCGAGATGTGTGTATGAGGATGACAGTGATGAATCCAGTCTTGGATACCATTCGAGAGGCCTAGGCAGAGATCGTGAAACCAGAGAACCACAAGAGGGAGCGGGTGATTGGGCAGGTGTCCGAGTTTTTGACGGATAGCCGAGGACTTATGTCTTTCCGAGGGCGGATTTGGGTGCCCCATATGGGCGTAGCTCGGCATATACTTATGGAGGAGGCGCATAGATTGAGGTTCTCGATCCATCCCGTTGCCACTAAGATGTATTTAGACCTGAAAAGAGACTATTGATGGCCTTGTATGAAGAGGGATGTTGCTTGGGTAGTGGAAAGGTGCTTGACCTGCCGTCGGGTCAAGGCAGAGCACCAACGACCACATGGTCCGTTGCAGCCTTTAAAGATTCCCCAGTGGAAGTGGGAGCAGATCTCGATGGACTTTATGACCAACTTACCGAGAATGATGCGTGGTGTTGACGCGATTTGGATGATTGTAGATCAAATGACGAAGAGTGCTCATTTCCTTGCTATTAGAGAGAGCTTTTCTACAAAGAGATTGGCCGAGATCTATGTGAGAGAGGTGGTAGCACGGCACGGAGTGTCGATCTCGATAGTGTCGGATCGAGATGTGCGTTTCACTTCCAGGTTCTGGAAGAAATTTCATGAGGAGTTGGGCACACGCTTGCATTTCAGCACTACCTACCACCCGTAGATGGACAGACAGAGCAAGCGGACAATTCAGACACTTGAGGACATGCTGTGTGCTTGTGTCATGGATTTCAGAGGAAGTTGGGACACCTACATCCTACTGGTTGAGTTTTCTTACAAAAAAGCCACCATTTGAGTATTGGTATGCCTCCATCTGAGCTTCTGTATGGGAGGAGGTTTCAGACTCCCATTTGCTGGGGAGAGGTGGGATAGAGAGTGATGGGTGGCCTCGAGATAGTGCTAAAAACGACCGAGCAGATTCAGCATGTCAGACAGAGGTTACCGACGACATAGAGTCGCCAGAAGAGTTATGCAGACAGGCATAACTCTTCAGAGTGACCGACAGGGAGGGTAGAGTAGCATACCAGTTAGAGCTACCTGCGGAGTTGAGTCAGATCCAAAACACCTTCCACATGTCCCAGTTGAGGAAGTGTGTGGCCGATGAGACGGAAGTGGCACCACTGGAGGATATTCAGGTAGATGCGAACCTGAATTATATTGAGAGGTAGATCGCGATCTTGGATCAAAAGGTGAAAGTTCTGAGAAACAAGCAAGTGCCCCTGGTTCAGGTCCAGTGGCAACATCGGAGGGGGTCTGATTTGACTTGGGAGCCAGAGTCAGAGATGTAGGAGCAACATCCTAAATTATTTGACGAGAATGACTTCGAGGGCGAAGCCTAATTCTTGTGGGGGAGAATTGTAACATCCAGATTACCAGGTATATTAATTTACTTCTTTATTTTTGGAGTTTGTCGAGGAACTCGACGAGTTGGTGCCTCGACTCGTCGAGTAGAGTCGCGATTGGTGACGTGGATTAATGAGCTGAATCGACGAGTCTGAGAGCCAACTCGCCGAGTCAGCACTGCTGAAGGAAACCCTAAATTCTCTAGCCTATGGCCTATTTATGGGCACTTATAGCCTCCATTTCATCCCACCAGAACCCTTACACCCTTGAGAGAAACCCTAATGTCCATAGTGAGCTAGAGTAGTGAAGATAGCTAATCTTGTGTTCATTTTGGCTCATTATCGTGAGGAGGAAGGAGGTTCATCAAAGATCAAGAAGGGAGGGCCAGTAGATCTGTTTCTTCTTCATCTCAAGCTTCAGATCAAGGTAAAAAGCTTTTACCTTTCTTGTACGATGATTAGATCTCATGTTCTTGATAATTAGGGCTTGTAACACCTTCTTGATGGGGCTATGGATGCATCAAGCCCATTATTGAGTCTAGACTTCAAATCTGCACCTTGTGAGGTCCAGAGAGTCCAAAAGTTTAGAGCCTTAGTGAATTAACCAAGGAGTTTTGTGTTTTGGAAGCATTAATGGAGTAGTGATGGCATATTGAGCAATATATGTCATGCATGGTCATCAAGATCAAACCTTTACGTGACTTTTGGGTATTAGGAAGGTAGATTTAGAGGTTGGAGTTGCAGATTTGACCTCAGGTGCCCAAATGAGAAATTTGAATGAGTCAACTCGCCGAGTCTATGAGATGACTTGCTGAGTTGGATCGGGTTGCCCCAGCGTTCTGGAACCAGTGATAGCTCATCGAGTTCGGGGTCAACTCGACGAGCTGCGTGAAACCATACGAAGAGCTCTGAGGATACGAGTGGACTTGGCGAGTCACAAGAGTGCACTCGGCGAGTCAGGTCAACTTTGACTGTTGACTCATATTGACTTCTGTTGACTTTATCGTTGGGTCAAGTATGAGCATTTGAGACAATGGAGGGGTAAAATGGTCTTTTACCCATTCCAAGGGTTAGAAAGAGAGTAAGAGAACTTTTGGTGTATTTAAGTAAGAGTGGGGTATTGATTAGAGATGCTTAGCTAATATGTTAGGCGGAGGCTACTTCGAGATTTCTGAGTACGTGTCTATTACTTGCTAGCTACGAGGTGAGTCTTCTCACTATACTCTACCTAGAGTGGTAATTATATGTGACCAGAGGGTCGTATGTGCTTGCTTAAGTTATGCATCTTTCATGTAATATGTGCTATCTGTTATATTATGTGATACTTAGACCGGACCAGAGGGTCCAACGAGCTATGAGACCGGAGGGTCCTCAATTAAACCGGACCGGAGGGTCCAACGAGCTACGGGACTGGAGAGTCCCCACTGAGACACATTAACCGGAGGGTCTTACAGAGCTATAGACTCGAGTGGCTAATTATTTGTGCATGGTATTTTGGGGAACTCAGTAATCTTTGTGCTTACCATGTTATGTGTTATGTGTTTCAGCTACTTCCGCGGATCGCGGGAAGGCACCAGTTTGATTGTACACACACATCACGAAATGGACTTTATGTTTTTGGAGGATCCTGGATTTTATCAAACAATTTATGAATGTGTGTTTTTGACAATTTGACAATTGTGGTTTTGGAATTTAACATTGAGAATTATGTGGTTTTGCAAATGAAAAATTTGTTTGAAAATTTACGTCGTTACAAATTGTTTGATGTATCATGCCCTATTTCCTATAGAGTTTTCTTGCTCGTTGTTATATGAATCTTTCGGGTGTGAATTAACTATTAATTGGATACGCTAAGTCACATGCTTCCTGGGTTAAATAATCTTAAAGTGAAGGGTTTGGTCCTATTGTGCAGCTCTTGTTTGAGTCTAATCGTTGTAAGGTTGAATCTTTAATCTTAGATTATTTAAGTTATGTTGCATGCGATTATATTCACGCAGTAGTTAACTGGCACCAATGGGGGTCGTTTGGCAGTTTATGGTAGGTTGAGGTGTGGATCCTAGGGTATCCCGGGAGTATGTAGTGCTCCTAATGCGCTTTTAGCCCGTGTAGGAAATTTCATGGATGAGCTAAGTGGGGTCAGCTGGCATGTCGAGGAATGTCTAGTCTTTCTCTAGGAAGTGAGAATAGGGTGTATGCATATTCTAGATTGTGCTATTAGGGTCATATTGATGATCATCTGAGACAAATATGGGTATGTGTGGAAAATAGTATGGGCCCGTACTACATAAAGCACATGCGTTAATAAAATATTTTGGACATCATATTGTAATTGACTTTTGAAACATGTAATACTTACAATCATGTAAACTTTTTAATTATGTATATGATGGTTGTGTGTACTTTCCTTACTATTCAATTGTTATGATACTGTACATGACGTCCTCCACCCCCGAATGTTTCCGCCATTCAGGTTTGGGGTGTGAGAATATGAGTGGTCTTGATAAAATATTCTAAACCCAAGACATTTTTGCATGACAAGATCCAACAGTTCAAATTCTTTTTGGAATATGATTTCCATCTAAATATCTGTTTGAAATTTCGTTACTTATAAAATTTTACCAAATCCTACTTGTCACTGACTACACTGGTCAAACAACTAATTTTTTTTTTTTATAATTTCTCACACTTATGTTGAGTTGTGATACGTAACAAAATTTATCCTACCCACAAAGCCTTTCAAAAGAAGCCCTTCGATACTCCTCTATGAGTATTTGATTGAAATTCACGGGAAACCACACAAGCTGTTCGACATCTCTCTTGATGTAGAACGAAATGATCTTTGCCTGGGATCTTACTAACTTTATGTCGACTTTTAATTGACATCAAAGAACTACATTTTTTTTATTCTTGATCTCATCTCAATCTTTGACACACTTGTGCACACACTGAAATCCTTGAGGTTTTGAGTAATACCAACTCAGGCTGATGATTTCGAAAGGTCTGGCATATGACTTTGCTTCTCAACCCTAAAGCAAAAGAGCCCTGCCTCCATGTTGAAGGTTCTCTGACGGTTCTTATCCCCTCGGGGCACATGAAATGACTATTTGATGTGACAGTTTGGTTGCTTCATGATTTTCAAGGAAAAAGTGCTCATCACTTTTCAGACGTGGCTACTTTTACAACTATAGGCCCGATTTTCAAGGCAATATGTGGAATGATTTTAATGCTTAACCGCTTCAAATTCAAACTTGGGGTTTACGTATAAAAAGATTTTGGGGTCAAATTATTCAAACTTTATGCGATCAAGCTTAAGTTTTCCCCAATTCACTTTCCTTATACGTTATGTTCTCTAAAAAACCTTCAAATCCTAACAATGGCAGGTTTTCACATGAATGTTGATCCTTCTCAAACAACTGACGAGGCCACATCCTAACCTCTTTTGAAGATTCAAAGTACGAATTACAGGGTTCAACAAAATGTTGACATTTATCCTGATGAACTGAAGATGTAGATTGTTGCATTGAATCACTCAGTGTTATCTATTGTGATGTCATCGTCTTTTTTTGTTCCGATGACATGGTTGTCTCTTGCTGGTTCAACTGCATTCTTCAACAAGACAACCATGGTGGTTACTTTTCAACTGACCAACAAGAAAAAGTATAAGTTGTCAAAGGAGCAGTTTTCTCAAATCTTGAACATCCGTAACGTTGAACCTTTCTATGAGGTCACGAATGAACATGTTGTTCATATGTTCAATGAGATGGGTCATCAGCCACCTCTTACCAGAATGAGTGATTTCAAGAAATCATCCCTCCCACGTATCTGGAATTCCCTCTTTGGAATTTTTCTTAGATTCTTGACTGGTCGAAGTTTTGGGTTGGATAAGGCGAAACTATAGGTGTATGCTATGGTTGTTGGGTTGTACTATGATCTGCAAGTGGATTATGCAACTCTGTTGTGGTGGGAGTTTGGGAATAGTATTGTTAACACCAATGTTGTGAATGGTGTATCATGTGCATGTTATTGGGGTTTGGTCCTGAAGTATGTATATGAAAAAGAAGGTATCAAGGTTCTAGAAGATGAACCCACAACTGATTTTGTCTTGTATCAACATCCCAAGACATTGGAGGATGATCTTGTGTTTTTTCCAAGTGTTGCAAGAATACTAGATGCAATTCTTCGCAAAGTGGATCCTAACCATCCAGTTCTTGTAGCTTATCTCTAAACAATCAACCCCAATGTTGAAACTATAGTATTTTTACCTAAAGGCATTGCAGGCCAATCCAAGAAAAGCAAGAGTTCCAAGAAAGTCACCAAGGCTAGTCCTTCAAAGCCTAGTCTTGTGCCCACATAGAAAACGATAAAGAAGCCTGTAGAAAAGCAGTTTGTTATAGAACCTGCGAAGGAAGTCGTGCCTTTGAAGTATGGGGTTCTAAAGAGATAGAAGAAAATGGCACACAGGCCTCGTCATTCACCTGGAATTCGTATTGTCGATGCAGGTCTTGAACATCTTATTTCTTCACCTAAAGGTGTCTCTAGTTCAAAGAGGATTCACAAGCCTCAAGTTAGCCGCAAGGGTGTTCTGATTCGTGAAATTCCCGCTCCTATTTCTCCAACATCTAAGTAATGAAGAGCTAAAGCCATGGTAAAGAAGCTTACGAAGAAGTAAAAGCATGTTCAAGATCCGATGGATGAGGTAGTTCTTGAAACTGATTTCGACGATAGTGGTAGATGTCAATCTCCACTTCGTTTTGAATATATAGGCATTCCATCACCACAGAGGGACTCTCCAATCAAGTCGAATTTCGAGGCGACTGGAATTCTTGGTGCCAATGTGGAAACATTTAATGTGGACACAACCACTTATTTGGGTGATCATTCAAAACAATCCACCCCTAAGCAGATTTTGGTCATACCACCCAAAGTTTCGATTGCCAAGTCTAGTATGGAGGAGGTACGCACTTTAGGCATCCTTGTGAACATATCTGATATGGACGTAAATGTCAATAAGGGTGATGGGGTCTTGACATCTCAAGCCCAAGGTAATTTGGATTCTATTATAGTCTCATCAACCTTCAAAGCCTCTTGTATTGATACTAGTACTTCGTTACCACCATTTCATTCACCCATTTCTACATATTTACCTCAATCTACAACTTTACCTACTTATCAAAACATTCTTAATCAACCCATCATATCTTTATTTCCTTCTCAATCTGTTGAAGGACCTACATCCATTCTGGATGATACCACAAACGAAGATGATGTAATGGTTTCTTTTACTGATATTCAATTTGATCCAGAGGAGGAGAACATACTAGATCATATGCTAATGTCTGGTACACAATTCAATATTCTCAATTGAAAACTCAATTCCTTATTACAACTTCAAGCAGATGTTGGGAATGGTAATAATGTTTCTGGAATTGAAGTTGATGTGATGCTCTAGGCTCAGGAGCTTCGATTGAAAGCTATGATGGATCAAGTAGATAAGAATAATGAACTACGTGTGAAATTTCAATCTGAATCCTTTAATCATGAAGTAAAGGAATTTTGAGCGGTTGCCAAAGAATGTTATGTTCTATGTGTTCAAGATGTTAATAAAGTTCGTGAATACGTGAATTTGAAACTTGAAGAAATTTGTTCTGATATAGCAAAGGGGGTTGCACAGCTTGATCATAACTATTCATCTCTCAATACGAAGGTGGATATTATTGCTACTACTGTGACTGAGGTGGTTGAATTTTATACTTCGTTAATTTCTAAAGTTGATATGAAGTTTGATTGTGATAGTCAGAGTGTTACAGACTTGAAAGAACTCTTGGGAAATTTGAAAAAACTTAGTTTCGAAGTTGGGACTTCTTCATCATCTTTGCTCACTCCTGAATCTTTATCTCAGAAGTTTATGTCTTTGGAATCCACAATCAAAGTAAAATTACCCCCACTCATGAAGTTCATTAATCTGATGCCAACCAATGCCCCGCTTGTTCACACAGGGGTGCAAGGGGAAGAAAGGAGAGTTGGCATAAAGACGAGTGTTGGTATGGGTTTGTCAAAAGTGACTGATAGTGGTTCATTTAAAGATGGGGATGATGGGAAGGTTATGTTGACACAAATTCCCATTTCTTTGCCCAAAGCCACAATTTCAATAATCTCTACTTCTATCAAAACAAGGCTAGTGACAAAAGGGGTTGTGATTGGTTCATCTATTCGTGGATCAAGTTCAAAGTCGAATCCATCAATTGAAAAAGTTAAAGGAAAAGGGAAAGGCATTAATGTTGAGCCAAATGCTGATGAAAAGAAGATTCCTTTAGAAAATGAGACGGAAAAACAAAGGAAAATTCAAAGTATCCTGAGCCAAAGGCAAAGTGATCCACCTGGTCTCGAAAAGGGTGACCCTACAAAGCATTACTGTTACGACACCATTAAAGCTTCGATTTTTAGTAGAGTGATACATGAATTTGATAAGGTTCCCAAGAAGAGTTATGCTACTGAAAACATTGATTTCAATCAATTAGATTTTCCTATGAATGAGATGATGTTTATGGCTGCTCAATATCAAATCATTGATAAGTTTGAAGACAAGGAGGTGTATAAACGATTAATGATTAGATTTCATGCATTTCTTGGGAAAAAAGAAGAAGTTTGGTCAATATTAAAGATTGTGAGAGTTCTCAACATTTCGAAGGATGTTTTATTCGAAGGAGTGATACAGAATTATCATTTTCATGTTGTTTGTGCAAATAATGTTGCATTCGACTTCTCAATAGCATATTTTTCCCTGATGAATCTTCATGATCTTATTTGTGTTGCAAAGATATTGAAAGGGGTAGATGTTTCAAAGCTTTAGATGACAAACAAAGCAGACTTCTTTATTGGATTTGTACACAAAGAACTATTCATCGACAATTACTATGATTTTCTTGTGATGACAGATGTAGATCTTGCTCTTGCGATTTGTCATCAAGTCACAGTGCCTCAATCTATGTTAAAAGGTCAAAGAAGTCTAAAGAGCTTTGAAGAAGGAGAGATTTGTGTAAAACCTATGGGTATTGTTTTTAAGGGGAAGAACAAGAAAGGGAAAAATATAAAGTTTCTTTTCCAAGTATGTGATGTGAAAAATATACCAACTCTCAATATACGAATCTTCATGTTCGTATGAATAGCTGCAAGAAGAATAATGATGGTGACAAACCAGAGATTCGAAGAATGATCAATTGGTATGCTGAAATTATAAGAGTTATACATCAAGCGGCCCAGATGCTAATGACTTAGGATTCGACATAGATCACAAAGGGGGAGAATGTTGGGGTCAAAATAGTTGTGAGGTGTCGAAGCGTCCTTTGTCTTGTATTAGTGTCGAAGTCAGTCTTGTATGTTTTGTATAGGGGTGTCTGTATGTCGAAGCTTTAATGCTTAATCCCTTATGTATTTTTTGTTTGCTTCTATGATCCCTATAAATAGGTGATAGGTACTTGAGTTAGAGTAAGTTTTGAGCCTTTGCTACTTTACTCTAAACTTTCTCTGTAACCTTCAGAAGCTATAATCGAGCTATCTAGATCTTATTTACCTTTCTGTGTTCATAATTCAATCTAGTCTCTTATTACGTTTAATATACTCGATCTATAACAACTACGGACTTGGAAAATGTGAGACAGATTTTGGGACAATTATGAGTAGGTGTGACAGATAATAGACGCCTATACTACCCGAAGCACATGACTCACACCTGGATCAGAAAGAATCACAAAGTTGCTAAGGCACTGGTAGTTTGGTAAATAGAGTGGCTAATACTATAAATTCATTTCACGTTATTTCCATATTTACTTGTTGTATGGTGATGTCTAGGAGAGTAGCTTTAAGTATGGGCCCAATTAGCTATGAGAGAATCGAAACTGAATAAACTAGATTTACGTAAGTGAGTTGGGTTCTTAGAAACTTGTCTGACGTAGTTTCGAATTTAGTCGTAAGATTTAGGAAGGAAGTGATCAAGATGATCGACAGAATAATTGCAACCTTCATTAGGGCGAAGAAAATAGAGACCAGAGTTGATACCTATTGTGGTGTGGTTGTATGTCGACCCCGATAACAAAAGGAGGAAGGAATCGAGTTGTTAGCATAGGAAAAATAAGAGATATGGAAGATGTATTCCATGCTAGGGTCTGTCTCGTAGAGACAAGTGTTCATCTCATTATGGATCTTTTACAAAAGGTCGTTAGGATGTGATCATTTAGTTTGATTCTGTAGATGTGATAAATACCACATCATGGACTGAGTTAGTAAGGAAAGCATGCGTCCATCATAAGTTGAGTGTAGGAATTAAGAGTTAGGATTAAGGGTCTATTGGAGGGTGAAAGAACATGTGTACGTTTAAAGCACCACCATCAGTGAATAGGTTCAAATCTCTTGATTCTCGCTTAAGATACTGAAGAAGCCATGTTGATTATAGAAATACACATATGAGTGTCTATTGTGCGTTTTCATGCACACATTTTAAATGTGTTAGAACACGACAAGGTTTTTGTTGCTAGTTGCTTGACTACATTAGTAATACCACTTATACCATTTAGTTATATGTGTACGTTAGTGCTTTTCTAGACAATGTTGTGCTTGTTATAACCTTATCATGTTTTGATCATGCTATGCAAGGAGACCATTTATCGTAGGTCCAACCAGTAATGATAAGATGAGAATGTTGAAAGTCATTAGATATGACAATCATGAGTTTCTTCAAAGTAAAAAGGGGGTATGAATCACATAAAAAAATACAACTTGGACTTCGATCAGTTACATGCAACAATAGATGATTGGACAAATGAAAGTGGGGGAGAACCGACCCTTAAGGAAAAAGTGTGAAGAGAAGTTTGAATTTCGATTTCAACGTCAAGGTCCATGAGAGGTTCGACACAAGTAATTGGAGATTTTTAGTTTTAGTTTTGTTATAAGAGATGCAAGAAGAAGAATGTCTTCTAGTAGAATACCCATAGGCTATGAGTTTCTTGCTTCTCAAGGAGAGGTTGGACTTTCCTCGCAATGCATCTGGCAGGATTTGGGAGTTGGCCAAATTTCCAGGTGCGGATCAGATAGCCAAGAGAACCCTATAGGTTTGTACCTTCACGGATGAGGGATGTTTCCTCGCAACAGAGGATCATGAATTCAATAAGTTGCGTAATGTGCCATGGAGACCGTCGAGTACTAATGAAATGTACATCAAGCATAGAAAATAGGATAGGCGTATAGTAATAACTTAATTATCCTTCGCCAAGGAATTACCACAATAGGATCAATGTAAATGGAGAAATTGTTTCTGTCATACGACCATTTCAATCCATCATCTGGTGTGCATATAAGTAAGATAAGAGACACATAGAATGAGGTCATTGGTGATGGACTAAGTTCATTAAGGGTGGCAGTGATTCCTTCCAAAGGTTACACGTGTATCGGCAGTATACATGATATGATTACTGGATGAAATTGTTGATCCAAGTTCAACTAGATGGTATCAATGTTATTAGTATCAGTAGAGATTAACTAAGAGTCCCAATCATAAATTGGAAATAGTTCAGTTTTAGGAGTGACCCGCTATTAAAAGTTGCGTAAGCAATAGCGGTTTCTGGAGATTTAGGTGTAAAGATGTACCGTTAGATTTCAATAAAAGTTAGACCTACAAGGAAAAGATCTAAGGATTTCCTATGAGATTTAGAATTGCAGTAAGATGGTAGAATATTTTCAAGGAGTCATTTAAACTTTTAGGATGCAAGGTTTTGGTTGGCGATAGAGAACACAAAAGGATCATACCTGATTGGTGTAAAATTTCTAAATACATTCATCCATTTAAGAGTCGCATCAGATCTTCGAGTGAAAATGCATATACGTTATTGTTATCATAGATCTTTAAGTTAAGATATGTATTTAGTTTAATTATTCCTTAGTCGATAAGTATAAGAATTAATAGGATCAAATTTTAACATTCATAGGTGGACATAAGACAATAATTAAACTTTAACATTCATACCATGTAGATTAAGTACCTCTAAATGGTTGTGGCCTCAAAAGTTTAAATAGCAACGATTTGTTATGATAAGTAGAAATTAAGGAAGGATGATGATTAAGTCCCTTTGGGACATTCCTATATGGTTGCGAGTCTTTAAGACCATTGAAGTCTTGATCGTAAGTCTTCAGTCCCGATGGAGATGATCACAAAAGCGATCTGGCATTCTAATCTAGTAGTTGGATAGTATCATGACGTGTCGTGAATATGCATAAGGACGAATTGCTCGAACATTAGTTGTACCTTGACATAAGTAAAGTAGTTAGAGCCTAGCGAGAATGCTACTGGTGAATTAGTGGTCACTATAAACATGTAGGTTGGAATATAAGCCTTAAATGTGACATGATCATTTAGATCACGCTCATGGAGCATTTGGAGCACTTAGATCACAATGGAGCATTGGGGTTCATGGACCATGTGACAAAGGAACAAATCTTCTGAGAAAGGAATGGATCATCAGAAAAAGGAACAAATCAAGTGACAAAGGAACGGATCTTCCAAAAGGTGGTTTGGATAAATTTGGAGTGGTTTGGAGCAACTTGGAGCAACCTACAACAACTTGGAGCACTTGGATAAACGTGGAGCAACATGTTGCGACATGAAGACGAAAGTTGCGCCATACTTATGGATGTTGCGCCAAGCATAGAGGATATTGTGCCGTGGGGTTATATCCTGCACCATTCATGAAGATGTTGGGACGAGAGGAAAGGAGTTACGCCAAAGGAATAGATGTTGCGACATCAAGGAGTGGAGTTGCGCCAAGTGGTTGATGTTGTGCCATCAAGGAGTGGAGTTACGCCAAAGAGGAGAAGTCGTGCCATTCTCATGAGATGTTGCGCCATCTCGATTCCTTTGTTGTGTCATGACGATCCATGTTTTCCTAGAAGATGATCATACTCAAGAAATAACCCATGGTGTCCCACCATGATGGATGTTGGGACATTAGTGTTCATGATGCATCATGATGCTCCACTATGTTCAAGGTGGTCTATCGTGTGCATTGTTGATACTCATGGTCTGTAAGACATGGAAGAATGTTTCAGAAGCTGTTTCATGGTGGATTATGATTGGTTGACACCTTTCATAGGACTATGGGCCAATAGGTTAGGCCCATTAGGGTTTTAGGTATGATCCCTCAAGTATAAATAGGGATGCATGTTAGGTCATTCTGTATTTTGAATTCTAGAGTGTTAGGAGAATCTTGGTGAAAATTGTACTTGTAACCTCTGTTTGAGAGATTTGAAATAAAGAATACTCCCCTCCTACCTGTGGACTAGGTCACCTTAACGGAAGTGTTAGATTAATGTCTAAGTCCATAACTATAATTGGTATATACTAGACCCGACCCGGCATGGGCCATTTGGGTTGCATGGCATCATGCATTTGGATAGACTAAAATAAGAGAAATAACACTTAAGGTTTATTAATATATTATAAGTTCTAATATATTAATAAGATTATTTAATTAGTATTGATCAAGAATTAATCTAAAATTAATTACGTGATCAAAAGAAGACTAATTAAATATATGAGTTGATTGTGTAAATCATCCATACTTATATAGTGGGTTAATGCTCCATGGATTATCAAGTTGGGCTAAAACCCATAGGGTACTCCATGGTGTATTTGAACCCATGGATCCAAGGAAATGGAAAGCCATGACAATTAGGGTTTACCCTAATTGTGACTAACTATATAATGATCTTATTATTGAAGAAATCGGACACTAGTGAAACAAGTGAGGGCAAACTGATTTTTGAAGTGTTCTATTTTCTCTCTAAGTTATTCCAAATGCATTTGAAGTTGTGTGAACCATTTGAGGTGTCACACTTGGGGCACTAGGCTCTGAAGCTGCATAGAATCAAGCACCAACAAAGAGGTATGTCATTCTACTAGATTTTATATTATTTGTACGTCATAATATGCTAGTTAGGATAAATACCTTGGAAATTGATATTTGCATGTATAATAGAGAAAACATAGATCCAAGGTATTTAGGGTTGCATGTACACCATAGGAGTGTTAGAATGCTCAAAACCCAACAGGAAGCACATAAATATTGTGTGTTGTTTTCTTATAGTTTTGCTAGTTATCCGCTTTACTTCCTAACAAGTGGTATCAGAGCTACGAATGTGTTTCTATGATTAAAGACGTCTACTCACAAGTTCGATTTTGAGAAATTCACTGGTTCAAATGAATTCACATTATGGAAGGTGTTTAGGGTTGCATGTAGACCATAGGAGTGTTAGAATGCTCAAAACCCAACAGTGGTATCAGAGACTAGGCTTGTTTTCTTGTTATACTTGCTTATACTGCTTGAAAAACGAAGTTTTGTGCTGTCTGGACAGGGGACTCGACGAGTCCATGAAGGGACTCGACGAGTCCAAGGAAAAATGCATCCAACTCGCCGAGTTGGACCCCCAAACAACATATCTTCGAATTTTAGTGCTGGAATTGGTCTAGAATCATTACCTTTAACTGTTTTGGACTTATATAACCTATTTTTTTAATGTGGTAATGATTATGTTAAACCAATTTCAATGCTATAATCAAAGTTACAAGTTTAATATATGTTTATGTGATTCTTGAAAAATGTTGATTATGAATGTTCATGCTTATGAGTTTTGGTAGATCATAGGAATTATGTGCAAATTGTTTGTTAGTATAATTCTTGATCTCAATGAGATTGTATGGAGTCCATAACTTGTCCTCAAATTACGGATTACCAAGAGTTATATGTTTCCTTGATTTATGAGTTAGTTTAGATTAATGAAAAAATATTGTGTTTTAGTTGTTTTCAATCCAAATTAATCTAGAGTTAGTTCATAAAATATGTTTTTGTAACTTGTCTTCAAGTTATTTGAAAAGTCATATTTATGAATGTTAAAACTTATAAAAGTGTAATAAGTTACATAAAAATGAAGAGTCTTTTTCATTAAATAGTATTATGACTCCATCACTTGTCCTCAAGTTATGGATGTTAAGGAGTCACTTCTTTAAAAGATGTCATTAAAGAATAAGGAGTTACATAAAATGAAGAGTCATCATTTTAATGTACATTAAAGTCATAAGTTATGAATATGAAAGGTTTTGAATAGTTTCAAAACTTGTCCTTAAGTTTTGGAATTTGTAAAGTCACCCCATGTACACTTTAATTCCAAACCCTAGAATTTTAAAAGGTTAAAATGTCAAACTTTATGGACTTCATTAAATTAATTAAAGTGTTTAATTAAAAGATTTAATAATTCCATAAAGACACGGTTTACGTTTAATTAAATTAATAGTATGGTTTATTTAATAGATTAAACCACCAAGTGTTTTAAGTGTTTAAAATACACCCTTATACTATTATTATAATTATAATTATATAGATATGTATAAGATAAAGTCAATCTTACAATTAGTAGGCCTCATTCACGAAGCCGGTCTATAAGGGGGTATAAGGTTACTGCCTATAAAATGGCAGTTTAATAGGTGTCCACTCTCACCCACCGCTTCCTTGACTAGTGGAGGGTCGTTAGCCGAACGGGTAGGAAAGGACTATAATTCTCCCTTCATTAAAAGTATAATGATCAATACTAAGTAACTAAACACTTATAATTCCCAATCTTAGTTACTTAGGAAAATGTGAAATAGGTGCTAACCCATGAAAATACGCTTTGTGCCTTACTAAGTCGTTAATAGAGCGTGTGTGGTTAACCGGCATGCTAACAAGGATTAGTAAGAGTGGAAAAGGGTAACTTGACTTTATTATAGATCGGTTGAGCGTGTGTGGTTAACCGGCACATCGATTAGGTGATAAAGTTAAGGGTACCAAGTCAACTTGCATGGTTATTCACACCTTGTTTGTGATCCTCGACATCCCAGTCACAAACTTGAGAGGGCACAATCGAGATTCAAACATGCCATTGGAAGTTCAATCCATCTCAAAAAGATCTAGGAGTTTCAAATCCAATTAAAACTTAATTATATTTCATTTTTCATGGTGGAAATTAGTAAATCGTCATTTACCTACCTTCAACTATTTTATAATTTGGATTATGGCATCCCTCTTCCATTTATAAATAGGTTTTTGGGTCCTAGCCTTAATATTTCATATTGGGTGTGATATTAAGGATGTTAAATCAACTAACTTGAATTTCTCCCTTATAGATGTCTAGTTTAGACAACTATGGTCTTCCCAAATCTTTAGGAACAAGCTTCTTAATGAAGATGATATCCCAAAAGGCAATCAAGGTGAAAGACTAACCCCTTTATTGAGCACTAATGGGACTGGAAATAATACTTCATTTCCTCCGCCTCCTTCAATAATTCTCTTTATCCCACAAGTTTCAAGACTTGAATAGTTCTAAGTCACTCAATATCTGTTGGCAAGCAAAGTATATATGTGCTTACATCTCAGAGGTTAAGTAACATATTGACAAGCCGGGAGAGCCGGGTGTCAAAGTCTCGAGGTAGTTGGCCGTTGACTTGGTTCTTCAGTCACTCCCTGATGATAGATCACGACATGACCCTTAATGATCTTACCTATTTTATTGATGATGCTGAATCAGCAATGATTTGGAGCATTGGTAAAGCAAATTAGATCGGAAGATCTACTTGCCAACTTTCATGGACATTAACAATGATAACACTAGAAGTCCAGATAAACTTTCTCTTCCTAATAGAAAGCGATCGGCCATGGTCAAGTCGTTTGACCGAATGGTAAAGAGAAAGGCTAAGTCTGTGATAGTCTCGTGTAGCATTTCCAAAGAGTCCATATATTTCTTTTGCCAATAAATGGGTTATTGGTTGCGAAGCTGCCAAATTTACCTGAAACCTCATAAGGATGGTAAAGTCAAAAGTTTGACTCTACTTCAAGTAAAGTCCGTTGTCTAACTCTATTAAGTCTCTTTTGGAGATTCTTAATATATGATGTAATGCAATTACATTTTGATGTTTTTGAAGAATCAAAGGAAGCTTAAAGAAAAGGTGTGCTGATTCTGATCGCATGGTTCAATGATCAAAATTTTGAGCTGCTGCATAAGATTTATGATATATATATATTGCTTAGGAATAGACAACAAAATGTTTTTCATATGTATTTACATTGTAAGGATAAGTTTTTTCCGCAAGTTTTATAATAAAAGAAATTTTTTTTGTTTTATTTATTTTAAGTATATTTACAATGGCATTTGTGAAAAATTGTTGTTTATATGTTTCCATTGATAAGCAATATTAGGAAATGGATTTGATTCTTCATTTATGGTAGTGTCATAATTTACCAAATAAGGAAAGATTCTCATCAACCAAGTTTCAGTTGGATAGAAACTTGGAATAATGCAAGTTGTATTGTGTGATGAATGAGATTTTTCATCTTTGGGAAATTAAGACTAAGTCCTTGTTCACATGTATGTGAGAGTTAAGTGAAGGACTAAAGGATTAGGTACACTTGGTTGTGCGCTGGTCAGGTCCACCACAAAGGCTAATAAGATTATTCGTTATGATTTACTAAAGTTTAGTAAATATGATTATGCTTACAAGTTTAAGTGTAATTCTGAAACATTAGAAATGTTTCAATGTAGGGCAGAATGAATAAGAAAAATCAAATAAGGCAGACAGATAAAAGTTTCTCAAATCTAAAGAGATGGGAGAGTACTTCAGTATCTTGTTTTATGATTATCTTAGTGATTATGAAACCATATCACAATTGATCCTCTAAGGACACCTTAGTTCATTTGTTTAGCTAAGGAGAGGAATCATGAAATGTTGAAATGGTAAATCAAAAGATAAATTATACTTCGTTCCAAAATCAAATCTTAGAGTCATACTCCATGATTGAGCCTTGAGTGACTTAATCTTTAGAAAGTTTATACCACTTGTCAAATGTAGAGTAAGATGTTTCTTATTCTTGTATATTTGAGATTGGTAAGTTGTGATGTTTTGGATAAAACAAAGACCAACTAAGACCAATTGTGAGAAGTGTTTAACTTGATAAGAATCCGCACTAACTCTTGAATATTTTTTTTTGGTCAAGGAATGGTTCTTGACAGAAAGAATCTTATATGTCAAGAGGACAGTGGGAGTATTGAGATAGTTTCAAGAACTAATCAAGAGTTTTGCTAATCGCTAGCCTACAACATGAGGTCTGGAACCTAACGTGTTGACATATTCTTATTTTTGTGTCTATTCCAGTTAAAAGTTGACTATGCTTATGAGTTCTGTGAGTTCTCAATTGTTTGCAAAACAACCTGAAAGCAATGGCAGGTCCTTGTGCTGTCGGGTGGCAAGAAATTAAGATTGAACAAGTTCAGTCCATATGTGTTTGGATTTCACACTAACCTTGTCTTGTGATTATGGTTATGAAAAATTCACATGGATAGGAACACTTACACCATGACAAAAGGTCTAAACATTATGATTACGGCATCCCTCTTCATAATTGTTTAGACACACAAGTGAGCTATCTAAAGAAAGGTGTATGATTTTGATAAAGTCTTATCAAAGCAATTGTGTATCAGAAATCTAAACTTTGGTAAGAAAGTCAATAAAGTATTGGATTGTAAAAGTCCAGTTGATCTCTGGATACATGTCAAAGCTAGTGGGAGCATAAGTGTTATGCTAGTCAGATAATAATCATTATGCTAGTGGGAGCATGATTATTATGTTAAGTGTTGCAAGTTAGCAATATTAATTATAGAAAATAAAAGTTTCAATTCGCCTTGAAAAAGTTGTTTTGCTATAATTAAGGGAGATGATTTTATACTTCATCCCAATTCTACAAGCTTAGATTGAGATTTTAATCTACTTTAGTCAAGGATTTATAAGAATGTTATGTTGGAATGGTGTAACATAAGGAAATTCTATATATGTTGCGTTCTCAAAATTCGATTATGATTACGACATACTGTTGGATTAATGTCTAAGTCCATAACTATATTTGGTATGTACTTGACCCGACTTGGCATGGTCCATTTGGGTTGTACTTCACCGACACAATTTATATGGTTAGTCTTTTGAGAAAAATATATTTATGATTTATATATATATATATATATATATATATATATATATATATATATATATATATATTATAAGTTCTAATATATTAATATGGAATCATATTATTTAATTAGTATTAATCAAGAATTATTTTATATATAATTAAGTGATCAAAAGGAACTAATTAAATATGAACTCTTAGATATATATATATATATATATATATATATATATATATATATATATATATATATATATATATGTATTGGGCCAAGTTCATTTAGGTTGGGCTAAGCTATCATGGATAGTCCATGGAGCTTTAATCCATGGATCCTAGGAAATGAAAGGTCATGGGTATTAGGGTTTAACCCTAATCCTCCACACTATATAAAGGGTCCTATGGTTCATGAAATTGGGCTAGTGGCTAGTGTGGATACACTAAATAGGGCAATAACTAATTTCATTAGTGTGAGCCAAGTATCCATATTCTCTAAAGGTTTTCCAAGGTGTTTTGGTGATTTGTGATTCCACTTGAGGCTTCCACACTATTGGGGCTAAGCTCTTAAAGTTCAAGACTTCAAGCTTCATTAAAAGGTATGTATTCTAACTTGTTATATTACCCAAGTATCAAGGATTGTATGCTAGATAGGTTAATACCTTGAAATATTCATATTTGTATGTATAATAGAGAAAACATATATCCAAGGTATTTACGGTTGCATGTATACTTAGGAGTGTTAGAATGCTCAAAACCCAACAATGGTATCAGAGCCAGGTTGTTTTCTGTTATATTGATGCAAATGTCTTATTTTCAAAGTTGAAAAAAAAAGGAAAAAAAACAAGACGTTTGTCAAATTTTAAGATAATTACTTGTTTTTGTGAAAAACTAATTATTTGTAAAATTTGAATAATTTGCTATCTGAGTTGAATTAGGTCAAATTTAGTAAAAGATAAAATGGTATGATTATTTTATTAGTTTTAAAAGTTTGATCTAAAGAGTGTTTTTTTAAACCTCCATAAGTTATGGATATGAAAAGGTTTTAAAAAAATTGATTCAAAGTTTTTTATAGAGTTACAAAATTTGATGTTAATGTTTTAAAGAATTCCATAAGTTATTCTTAAGTTATGGAACATGAAAAGTTTCATCATAAAACAAGCATTTAACTCCATAAGTTATGGATTACCAAAAGTTTTATGTTTCCTTGAATTATGAGTTAGTTTAGATTAATGAAAAAAATTGTGTTTTAGTTGTTTTCAATCCTAATCAATCTAGAGGTAGTTCATAAAATGTGTTTTTGTAACTTGTCCTCAAGTTACATAAAAGGTCACATTTATGAATCTTAAAACTCATAAAAGTGCCATAGGTTGCATAAAAATGAAGAGTTCTTTTTTCATTAAATAGTATTATGATTCCATAACTTGTCCTCAAGTTATGGATGTTTAAGAGTCACTTCTTTAAAAGTGTTATAAAAGAATAAGAGGTTACATAAAAAATGAAGAGTCTTCATTTTAATGAACCATTAAACTCATAAGTTATGAAATGAAAAGTTTTGAGTATTTTCAAAACTTGCCCTCAAGTTTTGGAATTTGTAAAGTTTTCCCATGAATACTTTAATTCCAAGTTAAGCCCTTAGAATTTTAAAAGTTAAAATTCAACCCTTATACTTTATAATATTATAAGTTAATAATATATATATATATATATATATATATATATATATATATATATATATATATATATGTATGTATAAGAGCAAGTTGTCTTACCATTAGTAGGTCCCATTCACGAAGCCGGTCTATAAGGGGGTATAAGCTTACTACCTATAAAATGGCAGTTTAATGGATGTCCGCTCTCCCCACCGCTTCCTTGACTGGTGGAGGGTCGTTAGCTGAACGGGTAGGACAAGAACTATAATTCTCCCTTCATTATCAATATAATGATAAATACTAAGTAACTAAACACTTATAGATTCCTAATCTTAGTTACTTAGGAAAATGTGAATAAGGTGCTAATCCATGAAATTACACTTTGCACTTTGTTTAAGCCGTTAGTGGAGCATGTGTGGTTAACCGGCACACTAACCTGGACTTAACAAGGTAGGAAAAGAGTAACTTAATGTTTATCATAGTATCTGTGGAGCGTGTGCGGTTGACCGACACATCGATTGAGGGGTAAATATTAAGGGTACCAAGTATATTTGCATGGTTACTTCACACCTTGTCTTGTGATCCTCGGCATCCTAGTCACAAAACCTGAAGGGCACAATCGAGATTGAAACATGCCATTGAAAAGTTCAATGAATCTCAAAAGAATCTAGGAGTTTCAAAACCAATTAAAACCTAATAATACATTTCTTTTATCTTGGTGGAAATTGGTGAATCGTCATTCACCTACCTTCAAATATTTTATAGCTTGGATTACGGCATCCCTCTTCCAAGTTATAAAATAGTTTGCTAGGTCCTAGCCTTAATATTTCATATTGGGCGTTATATTAAGGACTTAAATCAACTTTACTTGAATTTCTCCCATTGTTGATGTCTGGTTTAGACAACAATGTTCTTTCCAAATCTCTTGGAACTTCACTTCCTCCATCTCCTCCAATTATTCTCCCTAACCCACAAGTTCAAGGTCACTTAAGCCCTATTGGCAAGCAAAGTCTATGTGTGCTCACATCTTGGAGACAAAGTCAAATATTGACAAGCCGAGAGAGTTGAGTGTCAAAGTCTTGAGAAAGTTGGATGTTCAATCACTTTCTATGTCACATAGTGAGTTCCTTTGGGACTACTATGGAACAAAATGTGACATGACACTTATTGATCTTATCTATTTGCTTGGTGCTTCTAAATCAACAATGATTAAGAGGACTAGTAAAGAAAATTTGATTAGAAGATCAACCTCCCAAACTTCCATGGACATTGACAATGGTACATGGTAAGGGGCATTGGTTACGAAGCTGCCAAAATTACCTGAAAGATCTTCAGGTAAACTCCACTATCAAACTCTATTAAGTTTCTATTCTGAGATTCTTATTATGTTTTTGGGTCACATATTGATGTTTTAAGAATCAAAGAAAAAGTGAAGAAGGAAGTATATGCTGATTCTGATCGCGAAGATGGATTTCGATTGCATGGTTTGGTGATCAGAATTTTGAGCTGTTACTTAGGAGTTATGTAATATTGCTTAGGAATGGATAACAACAAGTTTTTCATATGATTTTGCATTGTAAGGATAAGTTTTCCACAAAGTTTTAAAATAAAATTTTTTGGTTTTATTTATTCTAAGTATCCTTACAATGGCATTTGTGAAAAATTGTTGTTTATATGATTCCATTGATAGCAATATTGGAAAGTGGATTTGATTCTTTCATTTGTGGTAGTGTCTAAATTTACCAAACAAAGAAAGATTCTCATCACCCAAGTTTCAGTTGGACAGAAACTTGGAATCATACAAGTTGTATAGTATGATGAATGAGAACTTTCAGCTTTGGAAAATTAAGACTAGTTCCTTGTTCACATTTATATGTGAGTCAAGTGAAGGACTAAGGGATCGAGTACACATTCTTGTGCATTGATCAAGTCCACCACAAAAGATCTATAAGACTATTCGTCATGATTTACTAAAGTTTAGTAAATATGGTTACACTTACAAGTTTAAGTGTAATTTTGATACATTGGAATAATTTCGATGTATAGCAGAACGAATGAGAAGAATCAAATTAGGCAGAAGGATAAAAGTTTCTCAAATCTGAAAAGATGGGAGAGTACTTTAGTATCAAGTTTTGTGATCATCTTAATGATTTAGAAATCATATCACAATTAGTCCTCTAAGGAAATCTTAGTGCATTCTTATGACTAAGAAGAGGAATCATGAATTGTTGAAATGGTTAAATCAAGACGATGAGTCATACTTCATTCCAAAACAATTCTTAGAGTCATACTCCAAGATTGTAACTTGAGTGACATATCTTAAAGATAGGTTTATAACACTTGTCAAATGTAAGAGTAAAAGTATCCTACTCTTGTACATTTTAAATCGGTAAGTTGTGATGTTTTGGATAAAACAAAGACCAACTAAGACCAATTGTGTGAAGTGTTTGTATTGATAAAGAATCCAAACTATCTCTTAAATATTTTTCAAGTGAGTCTTATGTGTCAAGAGGATAGTGGGAGTCTTAAAGACCTTGTAAGAAATTTCAAGATCTAATCAAGAATAAAAACCTGTAGTTTAACATTAGAACACGACGTGAGGTTTATAACCTATCGTGTTGACATATTTCTATTTCTATGCCCATTCCAGTTAAATTTGGCTTTGCATATAAGTTCTTAGAGTTCTCAATTGGTTGCATAACAACTTGGAAGCAACGGCAGGCCCTTGAGCTACCAGGTGGCAAGAAAATAAGATTGAGTTCAGTTCATATGAGTTTGGATTTGTCATTATCCATGTCTTGTGACTATGGTTTTGACAACTCACATGGATAAGAACACATACACCATAAAATCTAAGGGTCATAAGGCTTCTCTCCGATTCATGAAAATGATGGTGAGGAAACACTTCCACCAAGTAGATTTGAAGCAGATGGAAAAAGGTCTGAACAAATGAGACTATGATTACGGCATCCCTTTTCATAGTTCTGAAATTATTTAGACACACCTGTGAGCTATCTAAGATAAGGTGTATGATTTTGATAAAGTCTTATCAAGGCAATCTCGTCTCAGAAATCTATACTTTGGTAAGAAAGTCACTAAAGTATTGATTTCTAGAAGTCTAGCTGATTTCTAAGTACATGTCAAAGCTAGTGGGAGCATAAGTATTATTGCTAATAATCATCATGTTAGTAGGAGCATGATAATTGTGATAAAGGTTGCAAGTTAGCAATTTTAATTATAGAAAACAAAAGTTTGAATTCGTGGAGTTCCAGGGGTTGAAAAGTTGTTTTGCTATAATTAAGGGAGAGGAAATTATACTTTGTCTCAAATCTATAAGCTTAGATTGAGGTTTTAATCATCTTTAGTCAAGGATATATATGAATTTTATGTTGGAATGGCTCAACATAAGGACATTCTATATTGTGACGACCTATAATTTATTTCGTCACTAAAACTGTTCCCGTTAAGTAAAACCGTTAAATTCAATCTGATCCGTTAACTTTTGAGTTAAATTAAGTCAATTGCAACTTTTAATTCGGTTCCATAAGTTTTGGGATGTGTTATAAACATTAAAATATTGTCCATATTTATTTTGAAAATTATTAGTTTCATCCAAGTTGAGTTACGGCAAAATTTATCGGGTACGACCAAAAGTCGCGTCTAACGTCAGTATCGGGTAGAATTCCTCCGGGCCACAAACTCAACCCCTATATAAGGGATTGAGTGACATCATTTTGAGGCTTTTCTCTCTCTCTCTCTAAAAACTTTCTCTCACTACACTCTCTCTCTAGAACTCGAAATTGGCCTAAAAACCTCATTTCAAGCATCATTTGGTAAGGAATCCATCCTAAACTTGTTGTTTAACTTGTATAGTATGAAAATTCATGTTGGAATCACCCAAAACACATATGAACATGTGTTTACGGTTTGGGGACCCTCCCAAAACCGTGAACACCTCTTAAGAGGGTTTTGATGCCCCAAAAACCCCTCTAAACCACTTCTAGTCCCGAACACTTCCTAAACCATGGAATCAACCCTAGAACCTCCCCGTTTGCATTGTATGACCATTTGGCATCCAAGAACCTACCAACCATGAGTTTACGGCTGTAAAATCATGGGAATATGGTCAATGGATCGTAAACTCCTCAAGGAGTTTACTCTTGAAGAGTAAACTCCATATTTAAGCCCTACACACCCTTAGAAGCTACCCGGGTCACTCCAAACACTTGGATTGAACTGTTTTCACGTCTAGAAGTGTTTACTCTTATCTAATTAGTGGTTTGAAGTCTAATTATATACATTTGTGTATCATTCCATATTACATAGGAACCTCACGCGTTATCATGCCCCGAACTAACGCTTAGCATTCAAACTGTCACGTTTTCTCGCCTGGTGAGTTCATACCCCTACCCTTTTTCAATGTTTTTCACTGTTTTCAGGGGGAATACAAGCAAAGTACAAAGAATACATGTACTCAAAAACTTGTTTTACATGTGTATTGTTTCATATTTCATATGCTTTTAACTTTGACAATCATAACAGATACCGAATGAACTTGCAGAACACATTACCGTATTATTTGTGAAAAACGTTATAAAATGTTGTATTTTATATTTTCACAAATGGTTTTCCGCATTTTATCAGTTAAATGCATAACATTTGATCTTTGAACATGAAACTTAGTACGCTGTTTTGTCCTCGGTAACACTCCACAGAGATACGTGAGTGGAGGATCATTGTTTGTAGCAGTATCTTTCTGTATTATTACTAGTAAATTTTTTATTCCTATAAATTGGAGACACATCCTCGGAGAACACTCCACAGAGATACGCGAGTGGAGGACCGCACCCGTAACCAGAATCTCTTAGATAGGGAGCGTGACTTGAGTGTATAGATGTATACGGGGCTGACTACCCCACACATGGTTGCTAGCTACAGCCGAACCGAAAGGTTCAAGGGTGACGAAAGTCATAAGGTGATGTGGACTACTTATTGCCATATCTAGTCTATCGTATGGTTATGGAACTTGCAATTTGGATAACAGAGATTTACTTGATAGTAATAATGAATAAAGTATCTAGTTTACTTGTACATATTAGTTTTATATACGTGTTAAAACTAATACATTTCACAAGGACCACTAGGTTTTCAGTATACATCTTTCACATTTCAGATTGGTAACCAACTTTCAGGAAAATATTGGATTTTCCTGGGGTAACATTTGTACATAACCAAATTTGTGTAACAAACCAGATAACTAAACCTTACAATTCACAAGAGTAACCATGTTTTCAGTGTACATTTTTTACATTACATTTCGGATTAGTAACCAACTTTTAAGAAAATATGGGATTTTCTTGGTGCGTAACTTTTCAAAAACAGAAAGGAAACAAATACATTTTCAGATAACAAAACCGCTTATGAACTCACCAGCTTTATGCTGATTTTCAAACTGCTTGTATTCTCAGATCCGCATTAGACAGGTTCCTTTTTGGCGAAGACGGATTGCGTAGAAGACACGTCTTACTTTTGTCTATATATACATATGTATTACACTTGTAATACTTTTTACTTTAAAACAAATGTAAAATCTTTATATGTAATGTAATGGTTGTTTACTTCGCTTACTATGTACATTGGATTTGATACTCAACATGGAGTCCGCCCCGGAAACGTTTCCGCCTTGGGTTTCGGGGTGTGACAGAATTGTATCAGAGCCCATGTTTATAATGAACTAAGTATACCAAACCTTACATGGTATAAAACTATAAACACTAAGGGGGCCTAAGTGCTTTGAACTAAAAGTATACTTTAAAATATAAGTATTTTCAAAAAGTATATAAGTATACCTAACCGTCGAGATCCGTAACTACAAGTAGAACAAAACATAAGTAAATGGGTGTTGTATGCTGTGGTTAAACCTGGGCAGTTATGTAGTCGTGCCTAGGATGAATATAGCCTGGCCAACTATATTCATTCGAGACACGGCCAACATGTGCTTGGGAGTGACTGTAGTATGCGGCATGCCTAAAACTGACCCAATACCCAAACAATGGGCCGTCGTCATAGCGAATCATGAAATACTATGGGAGTATTTCTAGAGCCAGCTTCGTTATAGAAATCCTCATTCCACCGTTGTTCCTCGATCATTCTTTTAGCGATAATTTATCTGCTTTGATAATTCATTCCTGCTTTATCTCTTATTCGGAATATATATCTGTCATATCTCTTGATTCAATTCAGAGGACTTACCATCCTCTCTTTCCTGATCTTTATAGATCAAGATGCCTCCAAGAAAGAGACCCAACTCAAAGAACAACAATCCTCCTTAGCCACCACCTCCTCCTCAATTTGACCCTGTGATGTTCCAGGCAGCTGTTACTACCGCAGTAGCAGCCTCCATGTCTCAAGTGAACCCCGGTGGTTCAGGAGGTGGTCCCCAGCCCCAGAACCAAGAAGATAGCTAGGGACACCAAAAAGAGGGTTCCTATAAAGATTTCATGAACGCGAAAACCCACATCATTTGATGGCATTGGAGGTGTCATTTCCCTCTCCCGGTGGTTTGAGAAAATCGAATCTATCTTTGAGATCTGTGCCTATTCGGAATCTGACAAAGTGAAGTTCGCAGCCTGTACCTTTATCGATAAAGCTTTGACTTGGTGGAACGGCCGAGTCAAATCCTTAACTCTACCTGTAGCCAATGCTATGGGATGGGAAGCCATGAAAGAACTTCTTCTAGCTGAGTACTGCCCTCGAAGAGAAATACAGAAGTTAGAGCACGAGCTTTGGAACCTGAAGATGAAGGGTTCCGATATTGTTGCATACACTACGATATTTGATGACCTGGTGCTACTTTGTCCGGGATTGGTTACCCCTGAGAGTAATAAGATAGAGGGTTTATTTGGGGGCTGACTCAACCGACAAAAGGAAATGTCTTAGCTGCAAGGCTGGATACATATGACAGTGCCAAAAGCCTAGCCCAAACCCTGATTGACCATAGTGATGATGTTGAGGAAACAACCACCACTCCTGAACCGAACAAGAGGAGTGGTGAGAAAAGAAAGTTTTGGAAGAAAAAGAAAATTCATCCTTCTCAAGGATCCTTAAAGAAGCAGCAGACTGTAGTAGTCCATGCTGCTACTACCCCTGTTGTTGCTACTATCCCTACTGCCGCTGCTTTTGTCGTGGGATCCACAGCTCAAACGCCTACTAGCAGGTATGCTGGTAACCTTCCTCAGTGTGAAAAGTGTAAATACCACCATAACCCCAGCCCCTGTCGTGAGCTGTCATGCACCAACTGCGGTAAAAAGGGGCATACGGTCCGATTCTGCAAAGCACCAGCCCAATCAGCCAATCAATCTTCCGAAGCAGGTGTTGGTCGGGCCTGCTACAATTGTGGAGAAGTTGGTCATTTCAAGAGAAACTGCCCCAAGAAGAAAAAAACTAATAATACCGGGAGAGTCCTAGTCATGGGACGAGAGGAGGCAGTCGCTGATCCCACCGTGGTTTTGGGTACGTTCCTTCTCGACAACTCTTATGCTAGTATCCTTTTCGATTCTGGTGCTGAACGTAGTTTTGTTATCCATTCATTCAAACGCCTTCTTAAACATAACCCCAACCATTAACCGAAACATTTTCCGTCGAGATGGCTAACGGTCAGAAAGAAAACGCTAGCGATATCTTCATAGGTTGTACTCTTACCTTGAAAGACCATTCTTTTTCCATTGACCATATGCCAGTCTCCATAAAGAGCTTTGATGTCATCATTGGCATGGATTGGCTGAGTCCCAATCATGCTGATATCCTTTGTTACGAAAAAGCCATCCGTCTCAACCTCCCCTCTGGTCAGACTCTCATGATCTATGGAGATAAGCTTAGCTCCAATCTTCGCATCATTTCCTGCATCAAAGCTCAAAAGCTTCTCCGGAAGGAGTTCCAAGCATTCCTAGCCCATGTAATCAATGAGAAACATGAAGTTGAAGACCTCGCGAGCATCCCCGAAGTATGCAACTTTCCTGATGTCTTTCCTGAAGAGCTCCCGGGAATTCCTCCTGAACGTCAAGTTGAGTTTCGCATCGATCTAATCCCTGGAGCTACCCCCGTAGCCAAGTCTCCATATCGCTTAGCTCCAGAAGAAATGCAGGAGTTATCCAGCCAACTCAACGAGCTACTCAGCAAAGGGTTCATCAGACCGAGTTCCTCACCCTAGGGAGCTCCGGTATTATTTGTAAAGAAGAAAGATGGATCCTTCCGGATGTGTATCGACTACCGCGAACTTAATAAGTTGACCGTCAAGAACCGATATCCCCTTCCACGAATAGATGACCTCTTCGATCAACTCCAAGGAGCCAGCTACTTCTCAAAGATAGACCTTCGGTCAGGGTATCATCAGCTACGATTTCATGAGAGTGATATTTCCAAAACAGCTTTCAGGACTCGGTATGGACACTACGAGTTCGTAGTGATGCCCTTCGGTATAACCAACACACTGGCAATGTTCATGGACCTGATGAACCGGGTGTGTCTCCCTTTTCTAAACAAGTTCGTCATCATGTTCATTGACGTCATACTTGTCTACTCCAGAAGCGAAGAAGACCACAAACAACACTTGAGGTTAGTGTTGGAGACCCTTAGATCCGAAAAGTTGTATGCGAAGTTTTCCAAGTGTGAATTCTGGATTCGGAAGGTAACTTTCCTCGGTCACGTGGTAAGTGAGGAGGGTATTCACGTGGATCCTTCCAAGATCAAAGCGATAGAGAATTGGTTGGCACCGAAGACACCCACAAAAATCCGTCAATTCTTGGGTCTCGCCGGCTATTATCGGAGATTCATCCAATATTTTTCCAGAATCGCCAAACCTCTAACCACTCTGACATAGAAAGGTGTACCCTTTTGTTGGAATGAAAAGCAAGAAACAATGTTCCAGACATTAAAGCAAGCCTTGTGCAGGGCGCCTGTTCTGTCCCTACCCGAAGGGACAGAGGACTTCATTGTCTATTGTGATGCGTCTAATCAGGGATTAGGCTGTGTACTTATGCAAAGAGGAAAATTAATTGCTTATGCCTTGAGACAACTGAAGGCAAATGAGGTCAACTATACCACGCACGACCTGGAGTTAGGTGCCATAGTCTTTGCACTGAAGATTTGGAGACATTATCTCTACGTAACTAAGTGTACTATCTGATGGGTTTTGAGCATTCTAACACTTCCTAAGTGTACATGCAACCCAAATAACCTTGAATCTATGTTTTCGCTATATACATGCAAATTTATTTTTCAAGGTTATATCCTAACTAGCATGGCATGGGGATTACATAAAATATAAAACTAGTAGAAATACATACCTTGTTGTTGCTTGGATTCCTTCAAGACTTTGTGACCCTAGCACCCCAAATGTTGTGCCTCAAATCACCAAATTAATACTAGATTAATACTTGATCAATACTAATTAAATAACACTATTATTAATATATTAGAACTTATAATATATTAATAATCATAAGTGCCATATTCTCTCATTTAGTCTATCCAAGTATTGCAATGCCATGCAACCCAAATGGACCATGCCGGGTCGGGTCAAGTACCTACCAAATAAAGTTATGGACTTAGACACTATATCCAACAGTCTCCCACTTGGATAAGTCAAATAACTATATTTGTAAATATGACTTCAAAATCCGACTAGCAATCGTAGCTCTTTCAAAGTCTCTCGGAACTGAGATGATGATGATACGCCATTTAAGATAAGTGATCATATAATCCTCTGCTCTCATGATATCAGCCGGACAAACACATGGAACATGGTCTTACTTATTGTCCAGCATTTGTTTCTCGATCTCTGATTTGTTTCGACATAGAACTAAATTGAACACATCAATTAGGTTCTGACCGGGCCCGGTACATAGGTCAAAACCAAATCATCGAGGGGCCCAGATATCGCTTCTATTTATAGAAGGAACAGATAAACTTTGACTGATATGCTTGTACTAACTACTTGTTGAATTACTCCCAAAGGCACGTTTTATAACATCGAGTTACCAATGCGTTTTCGTACAATCAATGAATAACCAACCCATAGTCAAAAACTCATATATTTAGGTTTGAAGATTTATATGATATTACCATCTCACGATCACTCGAGATAAATTCCATGAAGTGAGCGTGGGTTGAATCCAATACTCAGCCCTTATGAGTACCCATGAATGTTGTAGCAACCATTGCATTGTCTAAAGCACTTTAGACAAATCATACAAGCCAAATTCATGACAGTCTTAAATCAATACTTACTTCCAAAGTTTGACTAACTGTGGATGGTTTGAATAATATGATATATACCATAACATAATTATTCTGGAAGTAAAAACATGCAAAATTGAAACATAGTAAACAATCAACACAAGATAGTAACACCTTAATCATAAATAAATAACAACTTTTATTTATCATTAAATGTCAATTACATTTTACAAGTTTCATGAATCTAATTATTGAAACTAATATCATCCTTCAGCCCAATGCGCCTTGCATGCTGTAGATGCTTAACCCTGCTCAGTCCCTTCGTGAGGGGATCTGCCGGGTTCTCATCTGATGATACCCTCTTTGCCACGAGGAGTCCTTCTTCTATTCTATGTCTGATGAAATGGTATTTTCTGTCAATGTGCCTAGATCTCCCGTGATCTCTTGGTTCTTTCGCCAAAGCAACCGCACTTTCACTGTCACAGAAAATTTCCATTGGTTCCTTTATAGCTAGTACAACTCCAAGGTCTCAGATGAAGTTCTTCAGCCATATCGCCTCTTTTGCTGCCCCGCTTGCTGCTATGCACTCTGATTGACAAGTCGAATCAGCTACTGTCTCCTGCTTGAAGTGATGGCTCCTCCATTTAGGATAAACACCCAGCCTGACTGAGAGCGAAAATTATCCCTATCAGTTTGAAAGCTAGCATCACTATATCCTTCCACTCTCAAGTCATCACTACCTCTGAGGGTAAGGACCCAGTCCTTAGTCCTCCGCAAATACTTGAGAATGTTCTTTACCGCTGTCAAAGGCCACATCAGGGCGAGTACAGGTCATAGCATACATGATCGAGCCACAGCGGAAGCATATGGTATCTGACTCATCTCAGCTATCTCAGCCTCTGTACACGGACTCTGAGTCTTACTTAGCTTGGCATTACTCTGGATTGGTAACTCTCCTTTCTTGGAATCTTGCATACTGAACCTCTTTAGTATCTTATCCACATAAGTACTTTGACTAATTCCAATTAGTCTCTTACTCTTATCTCTCAATATCCTTATCCCTAGGATATAGGCAGCTTCCCCAAGGTCCTTCATAGCAAAACACTTCCCAAGCCAGGCCTTAACCTCCTGCAAAGTTGGGATGTCGTTTCCTATGAGAAGTATGTCATCCACATACAACACCAAGAAGCTAACTATGCTCCCACTAGCCCTGACATACACACAAGACTCATCCTCACTCATAGAAAAGCCAAACTCTTTGACTTTCTCATCAAAGCAAAGATTCCACCTGCGAGATGCTTGTTTCAATCCATAAATGGATTTTTCAAGCTTACACACTCTATTAGGGTATTTTGGGTCAACAAAACCCTCTGGCTGAGCCATGTAAACATCCTCAGCCAACTTCCCATTAAGGAAAGCGGTTTTGACATCCATTTGCCATATTTCATAGTCATGAAATGCAGCTATGGCCAACAACACTCTAATAGACTTAATCTTAGCTACTGGTGAGAAGGTCTCATCATAGTCATCTCCTGGAGTTTGAGTAAAGCCCTTCGCAACCAATCGCGCTTTGTAAGTGTGTACTTTCGCATCCATGTCGGTCTTTTTCTTGAAGATCCATTTGCACCCAATTGTCTTACGACCTGGTAGATTGTCAACGAAGTTCCAAACTTGATTTTCATACATGGACTGAATCTCGCTGTCCATAGCCTCCTTCCATTTTGCAGACTCAGGGCCTGCCATGACTTCCTTATAATTATTAGGTTCATCCAAATCTATCAGTGTACTATCACTGATAAATGTATCACCTTCAGTGGTGATGTGATAACCATAATAAAATTCAGGTGTGTTCCTCACCCTAGTGGAACGTCTTGGAGGTACAGACTCATCTATCGGCTCAGCAGGAGTTTCCTCCTCAGGTTGGCTGACAACATTTGAGGTTCCTTCACCACTTGACTCTTGAAGCTATTCAAGGTCAATTTGCCTCCCACTATCCCCTCGGCTTATGAATTCTCTCTCACGAAAGACTCCTCTTCTTGCTACAAAGACCACATTGTCACTGGGTCTGTAGAAGAGGTAACCAAAGGATCTCTGTGGATAGCCTATGAAAATACACCTCTCGCTTCGGGGCTCAAGCTTGTCATGAGTCTCACGCCTCACAAAAGCTTCACAACCCCAAATCTTGATGTGGTCCAAATTGGGAACTTTCCCAGTCCACATCTCGTGAGGTGTTTTGGCAACCATTTTAGGAGGGACTAGATTAAGGATATGAGCGGCAGTCTCTAAGGCATACCCCCAGAAAGAGATTGGTAACGAAGCTCGACTCATCATGGAACGAACCATATCCAACAAGGTTCGATTGCGCCTTTCAGCCACACCATTTAACTGTGGTTTCCTGGGAGGTGTCAATTGTGAGACAATCCCACATTTGTTAAGATAGTCAAGGAATTCAATGCTAAGATACTCTCCTCCCCGATCGGATCGGAGCATCTTAATGTTCCTGCCCAATTGATTCTCAACTTCCTTCTTAAACTCTTTGAACTTTTCAAAGGTTTCTGACTTATGCATGATTAAGTAAATATATCCATATCTACTATAATCATCAGTAAAAGTCACATAATAACGATTAGCATCCCTTATAGCAACTCTGAAGGGCCCACACACATCCGTGTGTACAAGGTCCAACAAAACTTCACCCCTGTCACAAGTACCTGTGAAGGGTGACTTTATCATTTTTCCAAGTAAACAAGACTTGCAACTATTATCTGACTTGAGGTCAAATGATTCCAAGACTCCAGCCTTTTGGAGTTGGCCTATGCGCTTCTTGCTAACATGTCCAAGATGACAATGCCACAAGGATGCTTTATCCAAGCTATCAGAAGAATCAATATACAACACATTATTTCCTCGATTGTCTACAACATTCACGGCTTCATATACACCATCACAAGGTATTGCTTTAAAGTAAAATAAATCATTGTAATAAACATTAATAGCACCATTTTTATTATCAAATGAAAATGTAAAACCTTGTTTGTACAAGCCATGAAAAGAAATAATATTTCTCGCCATTTCGGGAGAGTAACAACACTTATTCAAATCTAACATTAACCCATTATTAAGCAATAAAGAATAAACTCCTATCTTGGTAACAGGTGATGCCTTCCTGTTGCCCATGACTAAGTTTATCTTCCCGTGCTCCACTTGCTCACTTCTTCTTAGTGCCTGCAAATCAGTACAAATGTGAATACCACATCCTGTATCAAGCACCCAAGAATTAGCATTAGATGAGTTGTTAGACAATATTGTGTAAATACCTGCATGGGTGGGTTTGACCTTCCCATCCTTTACATCTTGCAGATATTTGGCGCAGCTTCGCTTGAAGTGTCCCTTATCTTGGCAATAGAAGCACTGTGCTTCCTTTGGGTTCGAAGAAGGAGTAATGGGACCTTTCTTTGTCCCACTTGAAGAGGAACCATCAAGAGTCTTACCCTTGGTACCCTTTGAAGGGCTTTTCCTCTTCTTACCCTTCCCTTGACCAATTGCAAGAACAGGGGCTGTTAAAGGAGTAGAAGTAGCAACTGCTTTACCCTTAAGGCCATTTTCAGTTGTCCTTAAGAGTCCTTGAAGTTTGCTAAGTGTGACTTCCTCCTTGTTCATATGATAAGTCATATGAAACTGATCATAACTTGGAGGTAAGGAATGGAGAATGATGTCAATCGCCAATTTCTCAGGGAAGTCAACATTGAGCTTTAGCAACCGGTCAACGAACCTCTGCATCTTCTGCAAGTGACTGGTGATGGGTTCACCATCCTTCATCCTTGCGGTTATCATGGAGAAAATGATTTCATACCTCTCTTGACGCGCGCTCTGATGTTACCTTTCCATCAGATCTAGGTGCATCTCATAGGGGTAGAAATCTTCATAAGATTTTTTGGAGTTCCGGAGTCACTGTGGCCATCATGATGCAGGACACCTTGGTGGAATCCTTCCCATGCGCAATGAACTACGCAAGCTCTTCTGGAGTAGTAGTGGCTTCATTAACAACCTTAAGCTCTCTATCAAGGACATATTCTTTGTCCTCATAGCGGGTAATCATCCTGATGTTTCTGATCCACTCATTAAAGTTGGATCCATCAAAGATGACCTTACCACACAAGTTCATTAGGGAAAAGGAGCCTGTAGGGTTTGAGCCAGCAGCGTTATTGGAAGACATCTGGAATAGAAGGAAGATAAGTTTCATTAGATTAAGAGTCCTTAATAAGTCACCCAAATGAAATATTAAGGCTAGGATCCAACAAACTATTTATAGGTGGAAGAGGGATGCCGTAATCCACACTATAAAATATTTGAAGGTAGGTAAATGACGATTTACCAATTTCCACCATAAGACGAAATATTTTATTATTAGGTTTTATTGGTTTTGAAACTCCTAGATCTTTTGAGATACATGGAACTTTTCAATGGCATGTTTGAATCTCGAATGTGCCCTCTCATGTTTGTGACTAGGATGCCGAGGATCACAAACAAGGTGTGAATAACCATACAAATTTACTTGGTACCCTTAACAATATTACCTAATCCATGTGCCGGTTAACCACACACGCTCCACCGATCTATAATAAAGTCAAGTTACCCTTTGCCATTCTTACTAGTCCATGTTAGTGTGTCGGTTAACCACACACGCTCCACTAACGACTAGGTAAGGTACAAAGTGTAATTTTATGGGCTAGCACCAATTTCACATTTTCCTAAAGTAACTAAGATTGGGAATTTATAATGTATAGTTACTTTATAATTGATTATACTTTTAATGAGAATTTAAAGTTATATCCTACCCGTTCGGCTAACGACCCTCCACCAATCAAGGAAGCGGTGGGTGAGAGTGGACACCCATTAAGTCACCATTTTATAGGCAACAACCTTATACCCCCCTTATAGACCGGCTTCGTGAATGAGGCCTACTAACGGTAAGAATGACATATTCTTATACATATCTATATAATAAAATTATAATAATAGCATAAGTGTTGATTTTTAAACTTTTTAAAAATCTAAGGTTTAATTTGGAATTAAAGTATTAGAGTGTAAGACTTTTCAAATTCCAAAACTTGAGGGCAAGAATTGAAACTATTCCAAGTCTCTTCAATTTGTAACTTATGAGTTTTAATGGTTCATAAAAATGAAGACTCTTCATTTTATGAAACCACTTTAGTTCTTTAATCACAATTAAAAGAAGTGAATTTTGGTTATCCATAACTTGAGGACAAGTTATGGACACCATCAATACAATTAAGATCAAGAATTAAACACACATAGTGGTTACACATAATCCCTATGATCTTCTAAAAACTCATAAGAACACAAATTCATGTCAAGCAATTTCAAGAAATCATATCAACATATATAATACTTTGAAATTGTTAAAAGTCATATAAAATGGATTAACACAATCATTATCATTTTGAAAAACAGATTTTACAAGTCCAAAACATATTGGGATAATGATTCTAATCCATTTCCAGCAACAAAAACTTGAAAAATCTGCCCAGCTCGATCCTACTCGGCGAGTGCATTATCCTACTCGGCGAGTAGGATGAATTTTTTCATGGACTCGGCGACTCCTCCCCATGGACTCGGCGAGTACAGTCGTCAGAATGCAGAATTTTCGATTTTCAAGCAGTTTTGCATCAAGTATACAGAAAACAATCCTAGGCTCTGATACCACTGATGGGTTTTGAGCATTCTAACACTTCCTAAGTGTACATGCAACCCTAATAACCTTGAATCTATGTTTTCTCTATATACATGCAAATTTATTTTTCAAGGTTATATCCTAACTAGCATGGCATGGGGATTACATAAAATTTAAAACTAGTAGAAATACATACATTGTTGTTGCTTGGATTCCTTCAAGACTTTGTGACCCTAGCACCCCAAATGTTGTGCCTCAAATGCTTCACACAACACCAAAAAACTTGGAATAACTTGAGAGAATACTTCTAGCACTCAAAATCGGTTATGCCCTCTCTAGTAACCTTACTAGCTACGATTTCACTAGCCAAAGGGTCCCTTTTATAGTGGTGTCACAATTAGGGTTTTCACATGAATACTCTTAATTGTCATGACTCTTCATTTCTCATGACCCATGGGTTTGTAACTCCCATGGACTATCCATGGAGCTCCAAATGGTTACATCCATAACCCATAAACCATGGATCATTAATCCACCATAAAAGAATTGATGATTGTCATAATCAACCCTTATATATTTAATTAGTCTCACTTTGATCACCAAATTAATACTAGATTAATACTTGATAAATACTAATTAAATAACACTATTATTAATATATTAGAACTTATAATATATTAATAATCATAAGTGCCATATTCTCTCATTTAGTTTATCCAAGTATTGGAATGCCATGCAACCCAAATGGACCATGCCGGGTCGGGTCAAGTACATACCAAATAAAGTTATGGACATAGACACTATATCCAACACGATCTTCACTGACCATAAGAGCCCGCAACACATCTTCAATAAGAAGGACTTAAATATGAGGCAACGGCGATGGGTAGAGCTGCTCAGCGATTATGAGTGTGAGATTTGCTAGCATCCCGGCAAGGCCAATGTAGTAGCAAATTCCCTTAGCCGAAAGGATGGTTCAAGCCGAAAAGTGAAGACCCTGACGATGACTATCCATTCCCATCTATCCATGAAAATCTGAGAAGCCCAATTAGAAGCCCTTCAACTTGAGAACATGTTAAGCGAAGCCTTGAAGGGAATGGATAAGAAACTTGAGATTAGAGGTGGCGGAGTCTACTATTTCATGGACCGAATCTGGATTCCAAAGTTCGGAGGATTCAAGAAGATTGTCATGGAGGAAGCACACAAGACCATATACTCTGTTCACCCAGGTTCAGATAAGATGTACCTGGATCTCAAGAATCAATAATGGTGGCCCAACATGAAAGCCGAGATCGCTACATTCGTGAGCAAGTGCCTGACTTGCGCCATGGTGAAAGTCAAGTACCAGAAACCCTCGGGTCTGCTCCAGCAACCCAAGATACCCGAGTGGAAATGGGAGATGATTACCATGGACTTCATCACCAAGTTACCTAAGTTTCCGAGTGGGTACGACACCATTTGGGTAATTGTCGATCGTTTGACAACATCCGCTTACTTCATTCCGATCAAGGAATCATTCAAGATGGAAAGACTCACGCGAGTCTACATCTAGGAGGTAGTTCGACTGCACGGTGTACCTGCGTCCATTATCTCCGATCGAGATAGCAGGTTTACCTCCATATTTTGGCAGTCTCTCCAGAAGGCTCTTGGAACTAAACTAGACATGAGCACGACTTATCATCCTCAAACTGATGGACAGAGTGAGAGAACTATCCAAACCCTGGAAGACATGCCTAAAGCATGTGTCATTGATTTCAGAAAGTCGTGGGACACACATTTGCCTTTGATCGAGTTCTCGTACAACAACAGTTACCATACCAGCATCAAGGCTGCTCCATTTGAAGCCCTCTACGGTCGCAAGTGCAGATCCCCTCTGTGCTGGGCCGAGGTAGGGGACAGACAGCTAGCTAAGTGTCAAATCCCCGACAGTGCTCTCACTGGTCTTGATATCATCCGCGAAGCCACCGAAAAGATCATCCAAATCTGGGAACGATTGAAAGCTTCACGAGATCGCCAAAAGAGTTACGTTGATAACCGACGGAAACCTCTAGAGTTCCAGGTTGGAGACCGCGTCCTGTTGAAGGTCTCACCTTGGAAAGGCATGGTACGCTTTGGAAAGCGTGGAAAACTTAATCCGAGGTACATTGGACCTTTTGAGATCCTCGCCACGATCGGTCCTGTAGCCTATAAACTTCGATTACCCCACGAGCTTAGTAACATCCATCCCGTCTTTCATGTCTCGAACCTTAAGAAGTGCTTATCCGATGAAACCCTTGGGATCCCTCTGGATGAAATCGAAATCAACGAGAACTTGAACTTCGTGGAGGAACCGATCGAAATCATGGATCGAGAGATCAAACGTACGAAACAAAGTCGCATCCCGATATTGAAGGTTCGCTGGAATGCCATGCAGGGACCAGAATTCACTTGGGAGCACGAAGACTCGATGAAACAGAAGTATCCGCATCTCTTTCCAAATCCATGATTTGTATCTTAATTCTAAATTTCGGGACGAAATTCCTTCTAACGGGGGGATAATGCGACAACCTGTAATTTATTTCGTCACTAAAACCGTTCCCGTTAAGTAAAACCGTTAAATTCAATCTGATCCGTTAACTTTTGAGTTAAATTAAGTCAATTGCAACTTTTAATTCGGTTCCATAAGTTTTGGGATGTGTTATAAACATTAAAATATTGTCCATATTTATTTGGAAAATTATTAGTTTCATCCAAGTTGAGTTACGACAAAATTTATCAGGTACGACCAAAAGTCGCGTCTGACGTCAATATCGGGTAGAATTCCTCCGGGCCACAAACTCAACTCCTATATAAGGGATTGAGTGAAATCATTTTGAGGCTTTTTCTCTCTCTCTAAAAACTTTCTCTCACTACACACTCTCTCTCTAGAACTCGAAATTGGCCCAAAAACCTCATTTCAAGCATCATTTGGTAAGGAATCCATCCTAAACTTGTTTAACTTGTATAGTATGCAAATTCATGTTGGAATCACCCAAAACACATATGAACATGTGTTTACGGTTTGGGGACCCTCCCAAAACCGTGAACACCTCTTAAGAGGGTTTTGATGCCCCAAAAACCCCTCTAAACCACTTCTACTGCTTAGATTCGACTTAGAAACTTGCATGCATGAGCTTAGGACCCCAAAATCGTATCATTTGATGTATGGACATGATTTTACAGCCCAAGCATGTTCTTGGACCGTAAACCCTCATTCATGGACCATAAACTCATGTTAAAGTGTCAAAATGCCCTTAAACACCTCCAATGAACTTCCATGAGTGCATAGAACCTTGTAACCCTTCAGGAAATGCACCAAAACATGCACAAATGGAACAAACTAGAGTTTACGGTCCAAGAACATTCTTAGACCGTAAACTCATCTCCTTAGACCATAAAATCCTTCAATGGGTGTTAAAGTGCCCTTAACACCTTGTATGGCTTGTATGTTGGTCTAGAATCACATGTGATTGACTTACAACTACCAAAAGCCATGAATTATGTACAAACAAGAGTTTACGGTTGTAGAATCATGAGTTTAAGGTAGTAAACTCCCCAAAACCATCTCCTTAGACCGTAAACTCATTTTCCAAAGCCATTTCAAGTCCCGAACACTTCCTAAACCATTGAATCAACCCTAGAACCTTCCCGTGTGCATTGTATGACCATTTGGCATCCAAGAACCCACCACCCATGAGTTTATGGCCGTAAAATCATGGGGATATGGTCAATGGACCATAAACTCCTCAAGGAGTTTACTCTTGAAGAGTAAACTCCATATTTAAGCCCTACACACCCTTAGATGTTACCCGGGTCACTCCAAACACTTGGATTGAACTGTTTTCACGTCTAGAAGTGTTTACTCTTATCTAATTAGTGGTTTGAAGTCTAATTATTTACATTTGTGTATCATTCCATATTACATAGGAACCTCGTGCGTTATCAAGCCCCGAACTGACGCTTAGCATTCAAACTGTCACGTTTTCTCGCCTGGTGAGTTCATACCCCTACCCTTTTTCAATGTTTTTCACTGTTTTCAGGGGGGGGGGGGGGAATACAGCAAAGTACAAAGAATAATTATACTCAAAAACTTGTTTTACATGTTTAGTGTTTCATATTTCATATTGTAACAACGCAAATTTTCAAACAAAATTTTCATTTAAAATAAAGTGAATTATTTCAACCAAATATAATTATTCCAAGTTTCATATCAAAATACAATCATAAAATCCCCAAGATCTCAAAATATCAACAGTGTGTACGCGTCATGCCGGCGCCTTCCCACGGTCCTCGCTAGTACCTGAAACACATACATAACAACTGTAAGCATAAATGCTTAGTGAGTTCCCCAGTATACTAGTTACGAATATACGCCTTTCCAGGCCTTGAGATAATCGCCTTCCGGCCCATAACATATTGCCTTCCGGCCCATAACATATTGCCTTCCGGCCCATAAACATACATAGCACGCATAGCAAATATCTTACCATTTATAGCACGTATAACACAAATTATATCCAACCTTCCGGTCACACAGTCAAACCCTTCCGGGTACAGTATAGTGAGAAGACTCACCTCGCGGGTAATGAAAGCTAGCGACTCCTGAAATCACTCGCACTCGATCCACCGAGCTACAGACTCCCTATAATATCATATATCCCTTATTAATACTTTTATCTTTCAAGACAACTGACCCTAAGAAATTACATGTAGGTCAACTCTGGTCAACGGTCAACTTGACCGGACTCGGCGAGTGCAAAGGCGACTCGGCGAGTCTAGACGTCCTCCCCAACTTTCCCTGATGTTCCCTTTCTACTCGTCGAGTATCCCTCTTGGCTCGACGAGATCCTCGTGGAAGAATCGCGGGGCCACCCCGACTCCACTCGCCGAGTCTGAAGAACAGCTCGACGAGTTCCAGTCAATCTCCAAGCTACTCGTCGAGTCTGTTCATCGGACTCGGCGAGTCCATGCCATGCAGTCGATCAAATTGCTTCCTGAGAGAAGTATTGTCCCGAAATACACAAGCATGGGACCTTCTGGACCTCTAAAGGTCCTAATACAGGGTTATAGTCGTTTGGGTAACAAGGTACTAATCCATCTAATCACCAAATGGGTTCCATAAACCCTAAATCCATGCACACATCAACATAACAGAAAAGATCTGAAATATTACCTGAATAACGCACTCTCTGCGTCCCCAAACCGCAGAACTCGAATCCCTTGCTGTTCCTTTAGCCAAAACTCTTCTCCTCCTTGCACAACAATTTCTTCAAGGCCCTAATATCCTTCAATCTTGCTCTAGATGCCCACAGCCGTTTAGGGTTCTTCTCAGTCGACTAAAGACGGACAATGACGGCCTATAAGTGCATTATATACGTTCCAAAACCAAACGGCTAGGGTTTCCGCTGAACAGCGCAGACTCGCCGAGTCCATAATGGACTCGTCGAGTCCAGTCGCGAACCCGCGACCCAGTCTGTGGTCCTACTCGGCGAGTCTGGCTCCAACTCGCCGAGTCCCCTCCTAAAACACCCCAAAAATAATATTATAAAAATACCTGAAATTCCGGGCTGTTACAACTCTCCCCCACTAGGACTAGACTTCGCCCTCGAAGTCTCACTCTGCAAATAACTCCGGATGTTGCTCCCGCATCTCACGCTCCGGCTCCCAAGTCATCTCCGATCCTTTTCGGTGTTGCCACTGAACCAACACCAGAGGTACCTCCTTGTTCCTCAGAACCTTGATCATCCGATCCCTGATAGCTACTGGTCTCTCGGCGTAATTCAGGCTCGCATCCACCTGAATATCCTCTAGTGGAACCACTGCCGATTCATCGGCTATACACTTCCTCAACTGCGATACGTGAAAGGTATTGTGGATCTGTCCCAACTCTGCTGGCAACTCCAACCGATAAGCTACCCGGCCTACCCTTGCAATCACACGAAATGGACCTATGAACTGGGGCCCCAACTTGCCCCTCTTCCTGAATCGGATCACTCCTTTCCAAGGAGAAACCTTCAAGAGAACGAAGTCGCCAACCTGAAATTCGAGCTCGGACCGGCGTCTGTCCGCGTAACTCTTCTGTCGGCTTTGGGCGGTCAATAACCTTTGTCTAACCTGCTGAATCTGCTCTGTCGTCTGGAGTACGATCTCTGTACTGCCCATCACTCTCTGTCCCACCTCTCCCCAGCAAATGGGGGTCCGACACCTCCTACCATACAACAACTCAAAAGGTGGCATACCAATGCTCGAATGATGGCTGTTGTTGTAGGAAAACTCTGCCAAAGGTAAATGCGCATCCCAGCTACCCCCAAAGTCTAACACACACGCTCGAAGCATGTCCTCCAGTGTCTGAATCGTCCGCTCGCTTTGACCGTCTGTCTGGGGATGGTATGCGGTACTAAAATGCAGTTTAGTACCCAGCTCCTCATGGAATTTCTTCCAGAACCTGGAAGTGAAGCGTACATCGCGGTCCGAAACAATCGAGATCGGCACTCCATGCCGAGATACCACCTCTCTCACATATAACTCCGCCAACTTCTCCGCTGATGAACTCTCGCTGATTGCAAGGAAGTGTGCACTCTTCGTCAATCTATCCACAATCACCCAAATTGCATCGACTCCTCTGGCAGTTCTCGGCAATTTGGTGATGAAATCCATAGTAATCTGTTCCCACTTCCACTCAGGAATCTCCAAAGGCTGCAACTTACCATGCGGTCTCTGGTGCTCGGCCTTAACCCTACGGCAGGTCAAACACCTCTCAACGAACCAGGCGACGTCTCTCTTCATACAAGGCCACCAGTATTCCTTCCTCAAGTCCAAATACATCTTTGTAGCACCGGGATGGATCGAGAATTTCGATCTGTGAGCCTCCTCCATCAAAGTAGCACGCGTACCGCCCACGAATGGTACCCAAATCCGACCCTGAAATGTCAGAAGTCCTCGTCCATCCTTAACGAACTCTAAAATTAACCCAACGACCCGCTCTTTCTTCTGCATCTCGGATCTCACAGCCTCGGCTTGTGCCCCACGAATAGCATCCAATACCGGAGTTATCACCGTCAGTCTCAGACATATATCTCGCAATGAAGTGCTCTCCGCCCTGCGGCTCAATGCATCGGCTACCACATTAGCCTTGCCCGGGTGGTATAGGATTTTGCAGTCATAATCCTTGACCACATCCAACCATCTCCTCTGACGCATATTTAGGTTCGGTTGATCCATCAAATACTTCAAACTCTTATGGTCCGTGTATATCGTACATCGAACCCCATACAGGTAGTGACGCCAAATCTTGAGAGCGAACACTACTGCCCTCAACTCTAAGTCATGCGTGGGATATCTCGCCTCGTGAGGCTTTAGCTGCCTCGATGCATAAGCTATCACATGACCTCTCTGCATCAACACTGCACCCAGTCCTGAAATCGATGCGTCGCAATATACGACAAAATCTTCCATCCCTTCCGGAAGAGCTAATACCGGGGCTTCGCACAATCTCTGGCGAAGTGTCTCGAAAGAAGTCTGTTGCTCGGGTCCCCATGAGAATGCAACACCCTTCCGGGTCAATCTGGTGAGCGGTACTGCGATCTTGGAGAAGTCCCTAATAAACCTCCGATAGTACCCCGCCAACCCAAGGAAACTCCTGATCTCGGAAGGTGACTTCGGTACCTCCCAACTCATCACTGCCTCGACCTTGGCCGGATCGACCAATATCCCTGCCTGATTAACAACATGTCCAAGAAATTGGACCTCACGCAACCAGAAGTCACATTTGGAGAACTTTGCATATAGCTTCTCCGACCTCAGTACCCCAAGGACCTCCCTCAAATGTCCCTCATGCTGCTCTCTAGATCGCGAATACACCAGGATGTCGTCGATAAATACAATCACAGACCGATCCAGCATCGGCCTGCATACCCTGTTCATGAGGTCCATGAACACTGCCGGGGCATTGGTGAGCCCGAAAGGCATCACCACGAACTCGTAATGCCCATACCGCGTCCTAAATGCTGTCTTCTGGACGTCCTCATCCCGTACTCTTACCTGATGGTACCCTGATCTTAGATCGATCTTGGAAAACCAAGATGCCCCTTGCAACTGATCGAATAAATCATCGATCCTCGGTAACGGATAGCAGTTCTTGACCGTCACCTTGTTCAACTCCCGATAGTCAATGCACATTCGATGTGAACCATCCTTCTTCTTGACGAACAGAATCGGTGCTCCCCACGGCGAGCTGCTCGGCCGAATAAATCCCTTCCCCAGCAACTCCTGGAGTTGCGAGGACAACTCTTGCATCTCTGGAGGTGCGAGACGATAAGGCACCTTCGCAATAGGCGCAGCCCCCGGAATCAGATCGATACCAAACTCTACTTGCCTCGCAGGAGGTACTCCCGGCAAGTCCTCGGGAAAAACATCTGGAAACTCGCGCACCACTGGAACCTCCTCCACTGACCTCGATCTCTCGGAAGCCTCCCGCGTATCCATCACATATGCCACAAAACCCTTACATCCCTGCTGTAGACATTGCCTCGCCCTAGCGGCCGAACAAAAAATTGATCCTAAACGGGTACCCTCGCCGTACACCGTAAGAACTCCCCCACTAGGGTCTCGTATAGTCACCAGCTGGCGCTCACAGTCGATGACAACGCTGAATCGGCTCAACCAGTCCATGCCCACGATGACACAGACATCACCCATCGCAATAGGGACTAGGTCAATCGGAAACTCAACCCCGAAAATTTTAGTACGCATCCCCGAAGAACCTCCGTGGCACAAACCACCCTCTCGGCCGCTATAGAAACGCTCAGAGGCCGACTTAACGGCTCACGACTAATACTGATATGCTGACTAAAAGCTAAAGATACAAAGGACCTACTCGCACCCGAATCAAATAACACTAGAGCAGGCATAGAGTTCACAAGAAAAGTACCTACACATATATTAACATAAGCATAACAACTCGACTTTAAATAAATACGTGAATTACAGCATACCTGCCACAACATCGGGCGCAGCGCGGACCTCTTCCGCAGTCAGCTGAAAGGCTCTCCCGCGAGCCCTCGGGGCCTCGACCTTCGCCGATCGAGTCTCAGTAGTTCTGGTAGTAGGTGTAGATCCCTGACGAAGCTGCGGGCACTCGGCCTTCCGATGGCCTGTCTGGTTGCAATGAAAACAAACCATAAACCCCTTAGGACAATCCCTGGCAATGTGTCCTTCCTTGCCACACTTGTAGCAATCACCAACTCGGGACGCCCCCTCATGACTTTTGCCGCACTTCCCGCAAGTGTGGCCCTTCTGACCTCCCATCCTCGAATCAGCGGACTTGATCCGCTTGGCTGCCGGCTGAGAATGAGCCGGCCGCCGGTCCACCTGCCGAGACTCGACCTCCTCCCTGGCCTGGGTCTCCAACTCGATCTCGCGCTTCCTGGCATTCGCCTGAAGCTCAGTGAAAGTACGATAGGTGGAGTTTGACACAAACTCCCGGATATCCCTCCTCAAAACGCCTAAATACTGGCTTATCCGTGACTGCTCTGTAGACACCAGCTCGGGGCAGAACATCGCCCTCTCGTGAAACTTCCGTGTGACCACCGCAACGGAATCCGTACCCTGCTTAAGAGTCAAGAACTCCTGAATCAATCGTTCCCTCTCCACTGGGGGAACGTACTCGTCCCTGAACATGTCAGTAATCCTCTCCCATGTCACCGCTGTAATCTCCGCGAAAGTGAAGTTCGCCGTCACGAACTTCCACCAATCCTTCACTCCCAGACGGAGCTGGTTCAAAGCGAACCGTACCCTCAGGTGCTCCGGGCATGAGCAAGTGTAGAAGCACCCTTCAATGTCGGCGATCCACCTCATCGCAGCAATCGGATCCTGCGTCCCATCGAACTCAGGGGGTTTCGTGTTGCTGAATTCCCGGAATAGCAACGAATCGCCCCCTTGCGGCCTGGCAGCAGCCACGGCTGCGGTAGCGGCAGCGGCTGCAGTGTCAGTCAGTGCGGCGTACCGCTCTTCGAACGTCTCCATCAGAGTGGTATTAATAGACCCAAACATCTCCGGGATCTCAGCCCGGATCGCTGCAGCTACCTCCTCCTGTATCATCTGACGAATATCCTCGTCGCTCACACCGCTCGAACTCGCCCCGTGGCGTGTGGTAACCATAATGTCTCTAAAATACAACATAAGATTATCAGAGACTCCATCAAGTACAATTGCACTTGATACGCAACCCTACTCAGTCTCCGATATCCAGGGATTCTTACTTGGGTCTCCCACCGACCCGGTGTCTTCGGTAGTACGGGCCCAATACTACCGACCACACCGTATCAGTATTCGTCCCAAATATTCCTCCCCAAACCCCGAATAGTGAGTACTCTACTTTGATATGCACTATCTGCCTGTACGCTACCAAATATCTCATATCGGCAAACTCCCTAGACTAAGGCATCACAAATCAGGCCACTCTAGTCCTATCATGAATACCTAGTCTTCTAGCATGCATAACAATTCATAATTCATTGCATAACATAACATTGTAAGGTATTCTGGGGATCTTTACCGTTCGGGCGCTGGCTGATCGTACACACTGCTTCTTTCTTGTTTACCACTTTACCATTTATAAAAGTTTATGCCTTTATTATTTTTTTTAAACGATTTTCCTCAAATCCTCGGTTTGAGTTCAGTTACACCCGAAGGTACACCCGAATCCCTCAAACCAAGGCTCTGATACCAATTGTAACAATGCAAATTTTCAAACAAAATTTTCATTTAAAATAAAGTGAATTATTTCAACCTAATATAATTATTCCAAGTTTCATATCAAAATACAATCATAAAATCCCCAAGATCTTAAAATATCAACAGTGTGTACGCGTCATGCCGGCGCCTTCCCACGGTCCTCGCTAGTACCTGAAACACAGACATGACAACTGTAAGCATAAATGCTTAGTGAGTTCCCCAGTATACTACTTACGCATATACGCCTTTCCAGGCCTTGAGATAATCGCCTTCCGGCCCATAACATATTGCCTTCCGGCCCATAACATAATGCCTTCCGGCCCATAACATATTGCCTTCTGGCCCATAACATATTGCCTTCCGGCCCATAAACATACATAGCATGCATAGCAAATATCTTACCATTTATAGCACGTATAACACAAATTATATCCGACCTTCCGGTCACACAGTCAAACCCTTCCGGGTACAGTATAGTGAGAAGACTCACCTCGCGGGTAATGAAAGCTAGCGACTCCTGAAATCACTCGCACTCGATCCGCCGAGCTACAGACTCCCTATAATATCATATATCCCTTATTAATACTTTTATCTTTCAAGACAACTGACCCTAAGAAATTACATGTAGGTCAACTCTGGTCAACGGTCAACTTGACCGGACTCGGCGAGTGCAAAGGCGACTCGGCGAGTCTAGACGTCCTCCCCAACTTTCCCTGATGTTCCCTTTCTACTCGTCGAGTATCCCTCTTGGCTCGACGAGATCCTCGTGGAAGAATCGCGGGGCCACCCCGACTCCACTCGCCGAGTCTGAAGAACAGCTCGACGAGTTCCAGTCAATCTCCAAGCTACTCGTCGAGTCTGTTCATCGGACTCGGCGAGTCCATGCCATGCAGTCGATCAAATTGCTTCCTGAGATAAGTATTGTCCCGAAATACACAAGCATGGGACCTTCTGGACCTCTAAAGGTCCTAATACAGGGTTATAGTCGTTTGGGTAACAAGGTACTAATCCATCTAATCACCAAATGGGTTCCATAAACCCTAAATCCATGCACACATCAACATAACAGAAAAGATCCGAAATATTACCTGAATAACGCACTCTCTGCGTCCCCAAACCGCAGAACTCGAATCCCTTGCTGTTCCTTTAGCCAAAACTCTTCTCCTCCTTGCACAACAATTTCTTCAAGGCCCTAATATCCTTCAATCTTGCTCTAGATGCCCACAGCCGTTTAGGGTTCTTCTCAGTCGACTAAAGACGGACAATGACGGCCTATAAGTGCATTATATACGTTCCAAAACCAAACGGCTAGGGTTTCCGCTGAACAGCGCAGACTCGCCGAGTCCATAATGGACTCGTCGAGTCCAGTCGCGAACCCGCGACCCAGTCTGTGGTCCTACTCGGCGAGTCTGGCTCCAACTCGCCGAGTCCCCTCCTAAAACACCCCAAAAACAATATTATAAAAATACCTGAAATTCCGGGCTGTTACAAATGCTTTTAAGTTTGACAATCATAACAGATACCGAATGAACTTGCAGAACACATTACCGTATTATTTGTGAAAAACGTTATAAAATGTTGTATTTTATATTTTCACAAATGGTTTCCCGCATTTTATCCGTTAAAAGCATAACATTTGATCTTTGAACATGAAACTTAGTACACTGTTTTGTCCTCGGTAACACTCCACAGAGATACGCGAGTGGAGGATCATTGTTTGTAACAATATCTTTCTGTATTATTACTAGTAAATTTTTTATTCCTATAAATTGGAGACACATCCTCGGACAACACTCCACAGAGATACGCAAGTGTAGGACCGCACACGTAACCAGAATCTCTTAGATAGGGAGCGTGACTTGAGTGTATAGATCTATACGGGGCTGACTACCCCACACATGTCTGCTTGCTACAGCCGAACCGAAAGGTTCAAGGGTGACGAAAGTCATAAGGTGAGGTGGACTACTTATTGCCATATCTAGTTTATCGTATGGTTATGGAACTCGCAATTTTCATAACAGAGATTTACTTGATAGTAATAATGAATAAAGTATCTAGTTTACTTGTACATATTAGTTTTATATACGTGTTAAAACTAATACATTTCACAAGGACAACCAGGTTTTCAGTATACATCTTTCACATTTCAGATTGGTAACCAACTTTCAGGAAAATATGGGATTTGCTGGGGTAACATTTGTACATAACTAGATTTGTGTAACAAACCAGATAACTAAACCTTACAATTCACAAGAGTAACCATGATTTCGGTGTACATTTTTTTACATTACATTTCGGATTAGTAACCAACTTTTAAGAAAATATGAGATTTTCTTGGTGCGTAACTTTTCAAAAACAGAAAGGAAACAAATACATTTTCAGAAAACAAAACCGCTTATGAACTCACCAGATTTATGCTGATTTTCAAACTGCTTGTATTCTCAGGTCCACATTAGACAGGTACCCGGTGATTCCTTTTGGCGAAGACGGATGGCGTAGAAGACACGTCTTACTTTTGTCTGTATATATACATATGTATCACACTTGTAATACTTTTTACTTTAAAACAAATGTAAAATCTTTATATGTAATGTAATGGTTGTTTACTTCGCTTACTATGTACATTGGATTTGATACTCAACATGGAGTCCGCCCCGGAAACGTTTCCGCCTTGGGTTTCGGGGTGTGACATATATATGGGTCTATTATTTGCGTTCTAAAATTCGATTATGATTACAGCATCCCTTTTCATAATCTGAATTATGAGAACTTGGAAAATACAATTATTGTAGCAAAAGGACTGGTCTAGTATCATGTCTTTATGTGAGACATCATGAATCATGTCCCATATGCTTCAGATATAGGATCGATTGCATGTGCTATAATATTCATCCTTTCTAAACTTTTCCAAATGCCTGGGGCATTAAGAAGGGAAAAGGTCTAGAATTGGATATGAATAAAATGATTAAGCAATTGTCAAGGAAAATATAAGGTTTACCAAAGATTGGTTGCTCAGGGACAATTGGAAGTATAATGTTAATTTTTGGAAGGACCATATTGACATATTCTGAAAAGAGGCAACTCTTGTTCAGAAGTGATAGTCAAAATGGGAATATGGGAAGGTGGAAGTTGTTCAACAAATCTGTGTAAGATTAGGAAACTTAATGCAAGATGGATGTTTCCAAGGAGTTGATATCCTTTGGAATGCTCTGTAATGTTTTTTGTCAAGTATTTGCGACTTTGTGCATAATCATTACAAGAGGATCAATGCATATAAGTTTAGAATCTAACAGATTTCAGTAAATGGCATGAGTTTGGAATTCTTGCATTTGCAGTAAGGAAGTGGGAGTATGAAATGAGAATCATTAAAATTATGTTCAATTGATCTAAGTTCACAAAGAAAAGGATCATAGACAAACATAGAGTTCATACTTGGTGTATGGCAAAGCTATTGTTTAGAAAAACATAGTGTACATGCTTGGAGCAAGGGACACATAGTGTTTTAATTCAATATAAAGTTGATAAAACCGAAACAATGAATAATGAGAAATCAGTATGGTGATAAATAGAAAGTGTTTTATTTATATTCATAGGTTTTCATACCATATTAGATTAATTTATTCTTGTGTTTCACTTTGCATGTTTTGACTTCCATAATAACTAGGTTATTCTTCCGGAATGACTAAGTTATTCAAACCATCCACAGTCGGTCATATGTTGGAAGTAGATATGAATCAAGACTGTCATGGGTTGGCTTGTAGTGGTCCAAGTTGGTGGACAAAGTTATACTACAACACTCATGAGTGCTCATAAGTTCTGAGTATTGGATTCAACCCGCGCTCATTGGAATCACTTCATGGATTTTATCACGAGTGATCACGAGACGATAATATCTTATATTCTTCAAACCTAGAGATATGAGTTGTTACTATAAGTTGGTTATACATTGATCGCATGAAAACGCATTAGTAACTCGATGTTATAAAATGTGCCTTTGTGTATGATTCAAAAAGTAGTAGAACAAGCCATATGAGTCGAAGTTTAACCATTATTTTTACCTTCGGGATAAAAGCGATCTATGTGGTCCCCTCTATGATTTATTGATGACACATGTGAGTGCTTGGCCAAGCCAGGACGTATTTGATTTGTTCAATTAGTCGGTCATCATGAATCGGAAATCGGGAAACAACAAATAGACAGAGAGAATGATGTATAATCCATGTCTCAGTCCATATGGTATCTAGAATGGAGGAATATATGATCCCTTATCTAATGGACAAGTCATCGACAAAGGTCAGAGTTCGTTGACAAGGTCAGAGTTCGACAGCGGCTTTAAGAGCTACGATTGTCAGTTAGGTTTTGAAGTCATACTCAATAATAGTTTTAGACTTATCCAAGTGGGAGACTGTTGGATTAATGTCTAAGTCCATAACTATATTTTGTTTGTACTTGACCCGACTCGGCATGGTTCATTTGGGTTGCACTTCACCAGCACAATTTATATGGTTAGTCTTTTGAGAACAGTATATTTATGATTTATATAAATATATTATAAGTTCTAATATATTAATATGGAATCATATTATTTAATTAGTATTGATCAAGAATTAATTTATAATTAATTAAGTGATCAAAAGGAACTAATTAAATATGGATTCTTAGATATATATATGTATTGGGCCAAGTTCATTTAGGTTGGGCTAAGCTATCATGGATAGTCCATGGAGCTTTAACCCATGGATCCTAGGAAATGAAAGGTCATGGGTATTAGGATTTAACCCTAATCCTTCACACTATATAAAGGGTCCTATGGTTCATGAAATTGGGCTACTGGCTAGTGTGGATACACTAAATAGGGAAATAACCAATTTCATAAGTGTGAGCCAAGTATCCATATTCTCTAAAGGTTTTCCAAGGTGTTTTGGTGATTTGTGATTCCACTTGAGGCTTCCACACTATTGGGGCTAAGCTCTTAAAGTTCAAGACTTCAAGCTTCATTAAAATGTATGTTTTCTAACTTGTTATATTACCTAAGTATCAAGTATTGTATGCTAGATAGGGTAATACCTTGGAATATTCATATTTGTATGTATAATAGAGAAAACATAGATCCAAGGTATTTAGTCTTGCATGTATACTTAAGAGTGTTAGAATACTCAAAACCCAACACATACCTCTACATAGTTCGAATTGTGAGAATATGGCAACTAAAAAATTTTATAGCATGAATCGTGTCCTATATGCTTCGGGTATAGGTTCGATTACATGTGCTATAATCTGGTCTAAAATTTTCAAATACCTAGGGCATTAAGATGGAAAAAGGAATAGAACTGGAAATGACTAAAATGATTAAGCAAATTGTCGAGGACAATCTGAGGTTTACCAAAGATTTTTTGCTCATAGACAATTAGAAGTATAGAGTAAGGACAATATTGACATATTTTGAAAAAAAGGCAACTCTTTTTCAGAAGTGATGGTCAAAATGGTAATATGGAATTGTTTCCATAGGTAGAAGTTATTCTTTGAATCTGTGTAAGATTAGGGAACTTAATGCAAGAAGAATGTTCAAAGGAATGTACTTTGAATTTGAGACTTCTTCATTTCCATGGAATTGCTTTCTATTGGAAATACTTTGTAATGTTTGTTGCCAAGTCTTTGTGACTTGTGTGCATATTCATTACAAGAGGATCATTGCATATAAGTTTAGAATCTAACAAATTATAGTAAATGGCAAGAGTTTGGCATTCTTACATTTACAATAAGGATTGGAATTGTGAAACAAGCATCATTGACATGTTGTCAATTGATCTGTTTCACAAAGAGAGGACCATATGTAAACATAGTGTGCATACTTGGAGTATGGCATAACTATTGTTTGGAAAAACATAGTGTGCATGCTTGGAACATGGCATGACTATTGTTTTAATTCAAGTATTAAGTTGATTAATCGAAACATGAATAATGAGTAATCAATATGGTGCTTAGATAAAAGGGTTTTTATTTACACTCAAGAGTTTGGGGCCATATAGGATTAAGTATTTTTCTAGTGTTTCAATTTGCATGTTTTGACTTCCTGAATAAATAGGACATTCTTCCCGAATGACTAAGTTATTCAAACTCTCCACAGTCAGTCACACTTTGGAAGTAGGTACTGATTTAAGACTGTCATGAATTTGGCTTGTATGATTTGTCTAATGTGCATTAGACATAGCAAGAGTTGCTACAACATTGATGAGTGCTCATAAGTTCTGAATATTGGATTCAACCCACGCTCATTTGAATCACTTCATGGATTTTATCACGAGTGAATCATGAGACGATAATATCTTATATTCTTCTAACCTGGAGATATGAGTTGTTGACTATGAGTTGGTTATACATTGATTGCACGAAAATGCATTCGTAACTCGATGTTATAAAACGTGCCTTTGTGTATGATTCAACAAGTTGTCACTACAAGCGTATAAGTCAAAGTTTATCCATTCCTTTTACCCTCAAAGGGATAAAAAGTGATGACAAAACTTAAGTGCTCGGCCGAGCCTAGACTGATTTGATTTGTTCAATTAGTTATTCGTCATAAATCGTAAATCGGGAAACAACGAATGGAAAGAGAGAATGATTATAATCCATGTCTCAGTCCATATGATATCTAGAATGGAGGAATATATGATCACTTATCTAATGGACTAGTCATTGATTTGTTCAGAGTTCGACAACGGCTTTTGAGAGCTACGATTGCTAGTCGGGTTATGAAGTCGTACTTGCAATAATATTTTTAGACTTATCCAAGTGGGAGACTGTTGGATTCATGTCTAAGTCCAATACTATAATTGGTATATACTTGACCCGACTCGGCATGGTCCATTTGAGTTGAATGACATCATACATTTGGATAGACTAAAATAAGAGAAATAACACTTAAGGTTTATTAATATATTATAAGTTCTAATATATTAATAAGATTATTTAATTAGTATTGATCAAGAATTAATCTAGAATTAATTAAGTGATCAAAAGAAGACTAATTAAATATATGGGTTGATTGTGTAAATCATCCATACTTATATAGTGGGTTAACGCTCCATGGATTATCAAGTTGGGCTAAAAACCAAAGGATGCTCCATGGTGTATATGAACCCATGGATCCAAGGAAATGGAAAGCCATGACAATTAGGGTTTACCCTAATTGTGACTAACTATATAATGATCTTATTATTGAAGAAATCGGACACCAGTGAAACAAGTGAGGGCAAACCGATTTTTGAAGTGTTCTATTTTTTCTCTAAGTTATTCCAAGTGCATTTGATGTTGTGTGAACCATTTGAGGTGTCACACTTGGGGCACTAGGCTCTCAAGCTACATGGAATCAAGAACCAACAAAGAGGTATGTCATTCTACTAGATTTTATATTATTTGTACGTCATAATATGCTAGTTAGGATAAATACCTTGGAAATTGATATTTGCATGTATAATAGAGAAAACATAGATCCAAGGTATTTAGGGTTGCATGTACACCATAGGAGTGTTAGAATGCTCAAAACCCAAAAGGAAGCACATAAATATTGTGTGTTGTTTTCTTATAGTTTTGCTAGTTATCCTCTTTACTTCCTAACAAGTGGTATCAGAGCTACGAATGTATTTCTATGATTAAAGACGTCTACTCACAAGTTCGATTTTGAGAAATTCACTGGTTCAAAATGAATTCACATTATGGAAGGTGAAGATGAAGTCTCTTCCGGCTCAACAAGGATGTGCAACGACAATGGCAGGAGAGGCAACACTGCCTAAAGACATGGCAATTGAAAAGAAGGTGGACAATCTGACGAAGACACATAGTGCCATTCTGTTGAATTTATAAAATGAAGTACAAGGGAGGTCGTCGATCAAACAACTACTTCAAGGCTTGGGGATAAAATTTGTCACAAGTACCAGAACAACTCTTTCACGAACACGTTGTATCAGATGCAAAGGTTGCATACTCTCAGAATTTCCGAAAGTACCCAAGTGAAATATCATTTGAATAACTTCAATCGCATCATGTTGGATCCAAAAGTGGTTGATGTGAAGATTAATGATGCAGATCGGGTGCTCATTCTCTTACGTTCTCTGCCAAACTCATATGGGAATTTCTTTGATACCATACTCTACGGTAGGAGAACGATCACCGTGAATGATATGAAGGACTCTCTGATGTCTAAGGAACTAAAAAAGAAAAGTTTCAGTTGGAAAGGATGTGTCCACTTCCTGTTTGTTTGTAGGGAAAGGAAGTATAAAAGAGAGGAAGGGGGAAACAGAGGGAGATCACATTCAAAATCGAAGTCTAAAGGTTTATTGAAAATGTTATAACTATATGGAGTAGGCCCATTTTAAGCGAAATTTTCCACGTTGAATAATGGGAAGTTCAAGAGTGAATCAAGCATCAATAACACTAGTGTTGTGGTTCAGGATAGTTCTGATGAAAGGGACGATGGTGATGTACCGAATGTTAGTACATCAAGTTCTGCTAATACTTGGGTCTTAGAATTGGAGCATCCTATCAGATGATGCATAATCAAGACAGGTTCAACTCCTTCAAAGAGTGGGATGGCACAGTCAAGATGGGTGCTGATTGGATAAACAGTAGGAAAGCTAGTGGCACGATGTAGATCAAGATACACGATGGCATGGTTAGGAAATTAGATTTATGGTATGTTCCAAACCTCTGGTCTGTTGGCTCTCGCATAAGCAGATAAGCCTCAACAACCAATCAATCATGTCCACATATATCAGATAATCACATAACAGTCTACAGACAGTCAAACCGATCTACAGATCACTAAGCATAGAAACATCATATCTACCAGGATTCTGATCTAACTAATCACAACCACATAGCACTATCCTATCTACCAAGATATTGATCTACATATCACACTAATAATAAAGCAGGATTACAATCCAAAGGGTCGTCCTTGGTGCCTTCGACCCTTGAGTATAGTGACGAAAACTCACCTCACAAGCGGCACTGGATGATAATGTCAAACTCCCAAACACCGCTCCAAACTCAACCACCTACAATAATCATAGGACCAATTCTATCAAGACCCAAATTGCCAAAATACCCTTAGGAGTCAAACTTGGTCAACCCTTGGTCAATGTCAAAGTCAACGGTTAAGGTCAACCGTCCCTGTTGACCCAACTCGTCGAGTGCAGCTTATAGACTCTTTAAGCTCCTTTAGAACTTAGAAAATCGCGAAAATCCAAGTCAACTCGCCGAGTTATCAAACAAATCGTCGAGTCCATGCAGTATTCGGAAGATCGGAAAAACCCTAACCAACTTGTCAAGTTATCTCACTAACTCGTCGAGTTCACTCAGAATCCAAAAAGTGGGAAACCCTCATCCAACTCATCGAGTTAACTATGCAACTCGTCGAGTTCCTTCAGACATCTTCTCATTCAAACGCTTTTAAGTGAAACCAAGGTTCCGAACTGTAGATCTAGCCACTTATGGTGTAGTTATCACGTAAAGTTGCCAACTTTACGTGCATGAAACGCTTCAAGAAGCTAAAACACCCAAAACTAGTCTTAGGAAGAGGTTTAGGGCATGGAGAAGGGCCAAAGCTTGATAAAGTTAAGATCTTTTTGTCCCTGAGGGCCTAGAGGAGTCCAAATCAGAACTCCTCACTTCAAAACGTGCTTAATACCAGAAATGCCTCAAGAATAAGCTAGAAATGGCCTAAACTCTTGAATGAAGAGATCTAACGAGAGAATGATCAAGGTAATGACTTTTTACCTTCAAATGAATGCCAAAAGGAAGTAGATGCTGGATCTACAAGCTCCATCTCGTTCCAAGCTTCTCAATCTTCAAGTCTCTTCAAGAAATACACCGATCACACACTTTTAGCCTGATACACAATCAAAATAGGAGTTTAGCTCGATTAGGGTTTGTTTCTAAACGTGAAAGGCGGTAAGGAGGCTGGAAGGAGGAATTAAGGTCCTTTAAATAGGGTGCCAACACTTAAAATTAGGGTTTTCATGTCCAAATTCAACTCGTCGAGTTGGGTCCTCCAACTCGTCGATTAGGTTCTAGAATCCACGAGGGTTTAACAGTTTCTAGACGACGAGTTGGGGCAGGCAACTCCTCAAGTAGGTCTATAATTTTGAATATCAAAGCTTTAAAATTTATACTTAGGAGTCGGGAAGATACAATTCTCCCCGACTTGAACTAGACTTTGTCCTCGAAGTCTGCTACAACAAACAGATCTGGGTAGTGCTCTCGCATCTCAGCCTCCGGCTCCCAAGTCCACTCAGATCGATTTTGATGCTCCCATTATGCCTTTACGAAATGTACCTCCTTGTTCCGTAGGACCATCACCCTCCTCTCCAGAATGGCCACTGGCCTCTTCATGTAATTCAAGTGCTCATCGACCTAAGTATCATCTAATGACACCACTGCCTCCTCGTCTAATATGCACTCTAACAATTGAGAGACTTGAAAAGTGTTGTGAATCTAATTGAGCTCCTCCGGGAGATCTAGTCTATATGCCACCTTGAATCCCTAGCAATAAACCGAAAAGTTCTGATGTATCAGGGAGCCAACTTCCCCATCTTCCCGAAGCGAATCACACCCTTCCAGGATGAGACCTTCAGTAGTACCATGTCACTAAACTGAAACTCCAACTCAGATCGGCATCGGTCTGGGTAACTCTTTTGCCGACTCTGAGCAGTCTACAGCCGCTACCTGATCTGCTGAATCCTCTCGGTAGTCTGCAGAACTACCTGGGTCCGTATAATCACCCTAACAGAATGGGGTGCGACATCTCCGTCCATACAACAGATCAAATGGTGGAGCACCAATACTGGAATGAAAGATGTTGTTATAGGAGAACTCTGCAAGCAGTAGGTAGGAGGCCTAGCTCCCACCAAAGTCAATGGCGTAGGCCCGCAACATATCCTTGAGGGTTTTATGGTCCGCTCACTCTGGTCGTCTATCTGCGGATGATAAGTTGTACTAAAATGCATTCGCATGCCCATTTACTCATGGAACTTTTGCAAAAAACGGTAGGTGAATCGGACATCACTGTCTGAGACAATGGAGACCGGGACCCCATGGAGAGAAACGATATCCCGGAGATACATTTCGGCCAGCTTCTCGCTCGATGAACTCTCCTAAATCAGTAGAAAATGGGCACTCTTAGTCAATCGATCCACGATGACCCATATAGCATCATATCCCTTCGCTGTCCTCAGTAGCTTGGTGATAAAATCCATCGTGACCTTCTCCCATTTCCACATGGGAACCTCCAGAGACTGCAGCTTTCCATGTGGCCTCTGATGCTCGACCTTGACCATCTTGCAGGTTAAGCATCTCTCAATGTACCATGCGATCTCTCTATTCATGCATGGCCACCAGTAAATCAGTCTTAGATCCATGTACATCTTGGTGGCCCTAGGTGAATAGAGAAGTGAGACTTATGAGCCTCCTCCAGTACAATCTGTCTAACCCCACCAGACATCGAAACCCAGACCCGACCGCAATGGGTCAACAATACGTGACTATCCTGTACAAATCGGGTGTTCTCACCCTTGATCCACTCCAGCTTCTGGTTCTCCTATCGCATACCCTCTGCCTGAGCTTCCCTGATCAAGCTCACGAGTGGAGAATCCACATATATCCTCATACATGTTGCTGGTACAGAAGATCCAGCCAACTTGCGACTTAGGGCGTCCACAACCACATTTTCTTTACCCGGATGGTAAAGGATCTCGTTTTCATAATCCTTGACTACGTACAACCACTTGTGATGCCTCATGTTCAGGTTCGGCTAATCCATGATGTGTCTCAGACTCTTGTGGTCCGTCTATATGGTAAAAAAAAACCCCATAGATATAATGTCTCCAAATCTTCAGACCGAATACTACCGCTCCTAACTCTAGATCATGTGTAGGATATCTTGTCTCATGCGGCTTCAACTGTCGCGATGTATAGGCTAGCACTCGTCCTCTCTGCATAATAACTGCCCCCAACCCAGTGATCGATGCATCACAAAACACCACAAAATCCTCAACTCCCTCCGGGAGTGTCAACACTGGCGCCTCATAGACTCGCTGTCTCAGAGTCTCGAATGCAGTCTACTGCTCAGGGCGCCACCGGAAATCCACCCCCTTCCTTGTCAGACGAGTGATGGGGTACCACAATCTTGGAGAAATCTTGTATGATATCCGAGGGAGATTTCAGAACCTCCTACTGCATAACCATCTCGATCTTGGTTGGGTTGACCAAAATCCCCTCTTGGTTGACGAGATGTCCAAGGAACTGAACCTCTCGTAACCAGAACTCGCACTTCGAGAACTTGGCATAAATTTGTTGTCGCCTCAGAACTCCCAATATCTCACGAAGATGCTCCTCATGCTGCTCTCTGGTCTTGGAATACAGCAAGATGTCATCTATAAACACAATGACTGAGCGGTCGAGCATCGGTCTGTACACCCGATTCATCAAGTCCATAAATATTGCCGGTGCGTTGGTGAGCCTAAACGACATCACTACGAACTCGTAATCTCTATAACGAGTCTGGTGCGTGGTCTTCTCCACGTCCTCCTCCCAAATCCTGACCTGATGGTATCTGGACCTCTGGTCTATCTTAGAGAACAAAGATGCTCCCTGCAATTGATCGAAAAGATCATCTATCTTCTGGAGTGGATAACAGTTCTTCACCATTAACTTGTTTAACTCTCGGTAACCAATGCACATCCGGTTTGAACCATACTTCTTCATGACGAAGAGAATCAGTGCTCCCCACGGAGAACTGCTCGGACAGATGAACTAGTTGCCCAGCAATTCTTGCAGCTATGATGACAACTCTTTCATCTCAAATGGTGCCAATCAGTACGACGCCTTGGCAATAGGGGCCACAACTGGCACTAGGTCAATCCTGAAGTCGACCTAACTCTCCAGAGGCGCTCCTGGTAACTCCTCCGGAAACACATCAATGAACTCTCTGACAACCGAAACGTCTGAAACCAAAACCTGATCCCTGACCCGCGTATCTACCACATACGCCACGTAACCCGTATACCCATGCTAAATATATTGTCGAGCTTTAGCAGCTGAGAATAACCCTGAACCCAATCTGGTGCCCTCATTGTAGATAACTAGTTCTCCCTGACTTGGGGTTCAAACTACCACTCGCTGACCCTCATAGTCAATCTTGGCACTGAAACAACTAAGCCAATCCATACCCACAATCACACATACATCCCCCATGGGAATCGGAATCAAGTCTATCGAGAAGGATACCCTGAAGATCTCTAGAACGCAACCTCAATAGACTAAAGAAGCAGATATCCCGTGTTCGTTGGCGATAGAGACTCGCAATGGACACTCAAGCTCTCTTACAGGCAAACCGACCTCCTTACTGAACGATCGAGAGATAAATGAATGACTCATGCCGGATTCAAATAATACCAATGAAGGTAAGGATTTCACTAAAACATAGCTAACATAGGTACAAACACATAAGCAATAAACATATATAATCAATAAGATAAAAGGATAGAAACATACCAGCCACCACATCCGGTGCTATCCTAGTCTCCTCGGCTGTAAGCTGGAAGGTGCGTCCCCGAGCCCTCGAGGGCTCTTCTCTACCCTGACTCCCATCAGTAATCCCCAATGTAGTCAGTGTTGGAGCCTGCACCGGCCTGACAGCTAGTAGGGGACACTAGGCCTTCATATGGCCCAACTGCTCACAATGATAACAAAGTTTGACCCTAGAAGCTGGAGTCTGCTGTCTACAATACCTAGTAATGTGGCCCTACTTGCCACACTTGTGGCACCCTGAAGAAGACCAACAAACCCCTTCATGCGCCTTGCCGCACTTCGCACAAGTGCGACCCTTCTGATTCCCCTGCCTGGAGTCAACGTCCCTAAATCATTTCGGCGCAGGTTGTAACTGCACTGGGGCCTGTCTCTGCTCCCTCAACTGTAACTCAATCTCCAACTCACGCCGCCTAGCGACCTCCTGTAACTCTAGTAAAGTACCACACTGCTGAGTAGAAACAAACTGTCTGATGTCAGTCTTAAGCATGCTCAGATAACGAGTCATCTAAGCCTGCTTCGACGCAAACTCCGGGCAAAACATCACCTTCTCGGTGAATATGCGAGTGATCTCCATCACCGACTCAGTAGCCTATCTCATTTCCAAAAAATCCTGTGTCAGCCGCTCTCGCTCAACCTATGGAATGTAGCGAGCGCGGAACATCTCCCTAAACTGATACCAAGTAATTGCAGCTCTCTGCTCATCAGAATATGACCTTGTCATCAATCTCTACTAGTCCTTTGCTCTGAACCTCAGCAGTTTCAGAGCACACTTGACCTTCTGGTCAATAGGATATGAGCATGTGAAGAAACATCCCCACATGTTAGATAGCCACCTCTGGTCAATTGGGTCCTGGAACCATCGAAAGTTAGGGGCTTTGTGTTATCGAAGTCCCGCTACTGAAAGGGTCGATCTGCCCCCACACCTGCAGCCGCCTCGATTGTAGAGGCTGTAACAGCAACTGTCTCAGTAATGGTTGTGTATCTGTCGTCGAAATACTCCATCATGGCGGTCGTGATAGACCCAAGCATCTCCGGAATTTGACCCCGAACAATATCAAGCACCTCCTCTCGGATGATCTCTCTGACGCGATCCTCTGTCAACGCTGGCCTATTCTTACTGCCAGCTCCTGATCCTAACCCGGATCCGGCCTCGAATTGTCTCGTAACCACCATACTGAAAATATACCAGGAAGATATCAGATAAACCATATAAACAATGGGGAACCAACTCCCAATTAAGCCCTAGGGGTTGTGACTTCCTTGGTATGCGTATGGGTCATGTGCTTTCAGTAGTACGGGCCTATACTACCTTCCACACCTCCCCATATTTGTATCAAGTACCATCATAACGCCCTAACAATATACATAAGCATGGCGAGCACTCAATCCTCACTCCTAGAGGAAGGCTAATATATCATAACTGGCTAACTGACCCCTCACAACACATCCATGAAACTTCCACCAACCTTATAACACTCGTGTATGCTAGCCATACATAATGCTGGACCCTATAGACATTTGAATATCTGATCCTACCCTAAGCTCTTCATCAAACAAGAATAGGAAATAAGGCCAAACCAAATATTCTCAGGCTATAGGATCTTAATTATGTACAACTATGATGCATACACTAACCAATTACAATAATGATGTCAATTTAATATAAGGAAAACCCTAGGCTATAAGGCATCATATAATCAGGAATTTCTATCATGCAATTCCTGAAGATCCCTAGCCTATCACTAGCATGTTATTCTAAAATATCACAATATCAAATATTTGTAAGGTATTTTGGGGTCTACTTGCGGGCTCCGACTGATCGTACACTCTGCATCCTCCTTTAGTATTCTGAAAACCATTTGAAAATCATTTTGAAAATCTTTTCCTTAGTTAGAGACTGGATTCACACGAGTGTTCCTCCAATTCACTCAAACTAAGGCTCTGATACCAACTTGTAACATCCATAAAATTCATGAAAATTTAAAACTATTTCAAGCATTCAAACGCCATTATTTATTACAAATTGTTTTCAAAATACTTTCATATTAGAGTATCCTAGACATCAAAATCATAAAATGCAAGGATGTGAATGATTAAGCCTTCGCCTTCCCGCGATCATCCGAAGTACCTGAAACAAAATCCAAAACTGTAAGCCCGAAGCTTAGTGAGTTCCCCCAAAATACCCGCACAATAAATAACACACATCTAATAACAACATAATATGGGCCCAATCAACTATTAGGTTAGAATGCCCCAGTCCCTCAACCATCGGGTTGGAATGCCAACATAAAATGGGTCCAATCATCACCGGGATGGTTTACTCTCAGCCCACAACTGTCGAGTTGGATTGCCCACATATTATGAGTCCAATCATCCTCGGGATGGAATACTCTCGGCCAACAACCATCGGGTTGGAATGCCCTGGTCTGTTGGCTCTCGCACAAAGTAGATAAGCCTCAACCACCAATCAATCATGTGCACATATATCAGATAATCACATAACAGTCTACAGACAGTCAAACTGATCTACAGATCACTAAGCATAGCAACATCCTATCTACTAGGATTCCGATCTAACTGATCATAACCAAATAGAAACATCCCATCTACCAGGATACTAATCTACATATCACACTAATAAAAAAGCAAGATAACAATCCAAAGGGCTGACCTTGGTGCCTTCGACCCTTGAGTATAGTGAGGAAAAATTATCTCACAAGTAACACAAGATGATAATGTCAAACTCCCAAACACCACTCCAAACTTAACCACCTACAATCATCATAGGACCAATTCTATCAAGACCCAAATTACCAAAGTACCCTCATAAGTCAAACTTGGTCAAAATCAAAGTCAACGGTCATGGTCAATAGTCCCTATTGACCCAACTCTTCAAGTGCGGCTTACAGACTCGTCAACTTCCTTCAGAAGTTAGAAAATCAAGAAAACCCAAGTCAACTCACCGAGTTATCAAATAACTTGTCGAGTCCATGCAGTGTCTAAAAGATCGGGAAAACCATAACCAACTCGCTGAGTTATCTCACTAACTTGCCGAGTTCACTTAGAATCCAGAAAGCGGGAAACCCTCATCCAAATCATCGAGTTGACTATGCAAATCGTCAAGTTCCTTCAGTCCCTTTCTCATTCAGACACTTTTAAGCGAAACTAAGGCTCCAAACTTTAGATCTAGCCTCTTTGGGTGTAGTTACCACATAAAGTTGCCAACTTTACGTACATGCAAGCTTTCAAGAAGCTAAAACACCCAAAACTAGTCTTAGGAAGAGGTTTAGGGAATGGAGAAGGGCCAAAGCTTGATAAAGTCAGGAGCTATATGTCCTTGATGGCCTAGAGGAGTCCAGATCTGAACTCCTCACTTCAAAATATCCTTAATACCAAAAATGCCTCTAGAATAAGCTAGAAATGGCCCTAAACTCTTGAATAAAGAGATCTAACAAGAGAATGATCAAGGTAATGACTTTTACCTTCAAATGAATGCCAAAACGAAGTAGATGTTGGATCTACAAGCTCCATCACATTCCAAGCTTCTCAATCTGCAAGTCTCTTCATGAAATGCACTGAACACATACTTTTAGCCTCACACACACTAAAAATAGGAGCTTAGCTCGATTAGGGTTTGTTCCTGGACATGAAATGTAGTAAGGAGGCTGGAGGGAGGATTTAAGGTCCCTTAAATAGGGTGCAAAACCTAAAATTAGTGATTTCATGTCCAACTTCAACTTGTTGAGTTGGGTCCTCCAACTCATCGAGTAGGTTCTAGACCATGCGGCTTTATCAGTTTCTACACGACGTGTTGGGATAGCCAACTCGTCGAGTAGGTCTATAATTATGAATATCAAAGATTTAAAATATATGCCTTGGA